>NC_081438.1:32908908-33265935 GCF_949786415.1 Peromyscus eremicus | reverse complement strand
CAGAGGTCTTCTCCTTCTTGGGCCTTTGTGCTGGCCTCATAGTCTGTATTTTTTTTTTTTTTTGCCAAATGCTACATAATTTTCTTAATAACACACAGTTACTTGATTTTTCAAATAAGGCATGAAGCCCATTCTACAGGAAATGTCCATCTTACATCTTAGTTCATGTGTTTCTTAATTACAATGAGTTTTTTTGTGGGCGTTTAGTACTATTCCATTAGTGAGAAATAATGTTGCAATTTAGGATTTTATATTTAGTGATTTCATGTGTTGATATAATCCATCTTTATGCTCTCCACTTCTATTGTCATTTTCATATTTCCCTACATTAGAAAATTCACTTTCATAAAAATTCATTTCCCTGTCAAATAATATTAGAGAAATATGTTATTTTTTCTTCAATACTTCATTACTTTGCATTTAATGCACTAAATGTTTCCATGTGTGGGCATGTGTTTTAATGCCTTTGATAATTTTTATGAATGCTTCCTGCTTTTGTTTCCTGCATCCTTTCACTCTGAAGAAAAGCTCATTTTAAAAAATGAAAACAATTTTGACATGAAGTTAATACTGAAACAAGTGCATGCTTAATGAGGTTTATACTAGAGTAGATTGAAGACCATTTAAATCAGATTCTATAACTCCATTTCTGATATCATTCAATTGAGTACTGCATGTAGGAGCTTTTATAAATCAGTGAAAAATAGGGAATGTGCTGCTCTAACCAGTTCAGTAAAACCTGTGCTCAAGCCTTTCTTCAGCTATTGATTTTCAAACAGTGCTTGGTTAAAGGCATAGAGACCCACAATAGCTGCCAGAGCTGGTGGTAATTGTAGCCATGTTGGAAAGCTGAGGTGGGCAGAGCCAGCAGCCACAGCTGCTGCAGTTTAAAGCAATAGATTCACAATAAGACAGATTCAGATGTAATAGTTTACAATGTGTGTAAAATATACATAGGCTTGAAAGAGAAAAGAAAGGTGATATATACATTTATATAAACAAATACATAGTTTTAAAAAATAAAGTCTTTAAAGAGACAGTAAAATTAATATAAAAATAAGCCACATAAAGATGATATTACACAGAGAATCTGGATTGTGTTGTCTTTGGGATTTTTAACTGCAGAAAAACATTTGATCATAAAAGATGTTGAGTTAAACCAATATGTATATTTTAAAGATACCTTGACTTCAAAATTTGGATGTAAGGATGTGTTGCTTTGGAAAGGAGACTCTACTTTTGTTCCCACAGAAAGCCAAAGGCTATGGATTTGTTTCAGATTAAGATACATCAGGTTTGACCAGCCAAGATCCCCTGAAAGGTCTTCAGTGACATCATGGCCCAGATGATCCAACATCCAGAATGGTTTCAAGGCAACTGGCTCAGATGATACAGCCTCATGGACTATTCCATAATACTAAAATTTTCTTTGTGTCCCCATAAAATACAGCCCCCCCCCTCCAGCAGGAATTAGTAAGACAAGCTATGCCCAAATTCCCAAATTATATGTAATTTTACTTATTTGTAATTTTACTTGTTAAGGTTAAAACCTTCCTTTTTGGAAAAAAAAGGGGAAGTGCTGTGGGATGTTCTGTATGGCAAATGTGTTGCTGATTGGTGCTGTGGGATGGTCTGTATGTCAAGTGTGTTGCTGATTGATCAGTAAATAAATCACTGATTGGCCATTGGCTAGGCAGGAAGTATAGGCGGGACAAGGAAAAGAATTCTGGGAAGTGGAAGGCTGAGAGAGAGACTGCCAGCCGCCGCCAGGACAAGGAAGATGTAAGGTACCAATAAGCCATGAGCCATGTGGCAAAGTAAAGATTAATAGAAATGGGCTAAATATAAGAGTAAGAGCTAGACAATGACAGGCCTGAGCTAATGGCCAAGTAGTTTAAATAATATAAGAGTTTGTGTGTTTATTTTATAAGTGGGCTCTGGGACTGGCGGGACTTGGTGGCGGGAGCTGGAGAAAAATTCTCCAGCTACAGATTGGTCAATAAATAAAACACTGATTGGCCATGGCTAGGTTGGAAGTATAGGCAGGACAAGGAGGAGAATAAAGCTGGGAAGTGGAAGGCTGAGTCAGAGACACTGCCAGCTGCCACGATGACAAACAGCATGTGAAGATGCTGGTAAGCCATGAGCCATGTGGCAAGGTATAGATTAATAGAAATGGATTAATTTAAGCTGTAAGAACAGTTAGCAAGAAACCTGCCACGGCCATACAGTTTGTAACCAATAAAAGTCTCTGCATTTACTTGGTCGGGTCTGAGCGGCTGTGGGACTGGCAGGTGAGAGAGATTTGTCCTGACTGTTGGCCAGGCAGGAAAACTCTAGCTACACAGGACTTTCAGAAGTTCTTTCTCAATCAAACCTGATTTAACTTTAACTTTAAATGAATCCATAGACTTTTATTTTCTGTTGAAGTAAAAGCAGAACCTCTTCCCCCAAATAACGAAAGTATCTTTTGATTTCCACTTAGAAGTCAAGACATTTTAAAAATATATAGTTTTTTTAATCCAGCATCATATATACCCAATATCTCTTAGCAGCTATTGTTCCATCTTTAGCAATCAAAAACTTCAAAGAGAACACAATAACAAAGAGCATTCAGACACTTTGTATACTTTCCATCTTTATATGGCTTATATTTTGTATTGCTTTATTCCCTTTTTAAGGACTTTTTTTCTAAACTTTTTTATATACCATTTCTCTTTTCTCTTTCAAGCCTTCTGACATTTTAAAACACACTGTAACACATTTAGACATTTCTTCCCTCTCAATCCTACTTTACTGCATAACATCAAAGTTTTTCTGACTGCATGAGTCTTTAAACTGCTAAGTTGAATGGCTGGACATGCCTAGGCCTCCAACTCTGCCCTGGCAGTTGGCTCCATACTGCCTGGCTCGCTAAGAGCTCATCTTTTTTATGGAAGCATCAGCAAGAGTCAAATTCACCACCCCAACTCTGGGCATCATCTGGGTCCATGACGGCACTGAGCAGTACCTTGTCCACTGCTCATAAATCCTATCTAATTGTGTGGTAGCAGGACCTCCCAAAAGAGCCATCCATGCCAGAACTAGGAAGCCAAGACTTTTTTTTTCGTTTTTCGAGACAGAGTTTCTCTGTGTAGCTTTGTGCCTTTCCTGGAACTTGCTTTGTAGACCAGGCTGGTCTTGAACTCACAGAGATCCATCTGCTTCTGCCTCCCGAATGCTGGAATTAAAGGTATGCGCCACCACTGCCTGGCTGGAAGCCAAGTCTTATGGGTGCCCTGTAAAGAAATGAATGTCTCTAGATAAAGCAAGCAATGTTCAATTTTATTCTTCTGGTAACAGTATATGCAACTACTTTGGTGAGAAATATCAGCTACAACAAAATATTTATTCTCTAAAATGGCAAACGTAAAGTTAAGGAACTTCTTTTTCCGTGCACCTCTCCAATTCAAGTATTTTTATTTTCTTAATGAATCCATCACATATGTCAGTTCAAGTGTGAAAGGGTTATGTTCACTTATGACAAAAAAATTGTTCTTCATTTGTATTAGTTACTTCTTTCTTTCCTGACAAAAAAAGATACTTGTATTTTTAAAAATGCAATGGAAGATCAGCCTATTTTACTTCCATTTTAGGAGAGATATCATTATTGTTGCAAGGCAGACACAGCAAGATGCAGGAGAGCTCTAGGTGGTTAGAACTTCAGTTCTCAACTCTTAACATAGTAGAAGACAAAGAAGCTGATACTGAAAGCCAAAATCTGAGGTCAGTATAGCTTTCAAACACTTGTGACTAATAATCTATTTCCATTAGAAAGGCTAAGAATCTTAACAGCCTTCTAACCTCCACATATCACCTGAACCTGGGTACCACAAAAGACTGAAATAAATCCAAGTAAAGAATCAAGCAAAGACCCTGAATTTCAGACCTTCATGCAATGTATAAGAGTACTATTGAGATGATTCAGTCCCCGCTAGGATATCTCATAACTTCAGATCAGCTTATGTACACACATTACCCAAGTCTTGGATGAGCACCACACCCTTCATATAGTTATTCTCAGCAAAAGACATTCCAGATGCAATACCATCTTAGGGCCACCTTATAGGATATGGGCACGCCTCACAGCACTTGTCCGTGAATCATGAATCCTGACGCCAGCACCTTTGGAGCCCTCATGTTTGCAAGACTTTTTAATTCCTGTAACACAGAACCATTTCTAAAATTCTGACATGTCCTGCCATCATCTTAAACTGTACCCTTGTGCATGGATCAAAGTTACAGCAATGTCCTTATGATAATCCTTGAGAATATGTCCAAATTTGATCGTGCTCTGGCATGGTTCTATTTGATCAGCATTTTAGTCAAATATATTTCAAAGGAATTGTCATTTTCTCATTGTGATTCTTCTATAGGTGCTTTTTACTCCATGGAGATCCTAAATATTTCCACTGTGAGAGCATATGTTTTCTGTATAATGATGTTAATGTCTACCAATTATAGGAGCTTTGCAACATCCTTGCCTGCAACTTTAACTCAACAAGTTTGACCCAAGGTCAAGAAATTCCTGATTTATTATTAGTAGTTCTGAATAAATTTTGTTTAGTGGGTTTTGATGATTATTTCCTCTCAGTCTAGGGACTCTTGATCTATCCTGTATTTTCACCAGCTTAACTTTCTGCACTATGTTTCAAACACGAAGTAAATAATACTTGATTCCATAGGTCTGGATTCTTTGTTAATCCCCTGGAATATGGTAGAGATATTAGGGTTATTTTTCTTAAGAAAATTAGTGTTAGGTCTTCCTTGCTACCTTTTATCTTAATACAGAGATTTAGTCTTTCCTGAGGTTGCAGTGGGCTTGTGCATGCTGTCACACTTAATGTGAGTTGATATGCTCAACTGCTTTCTTCTGGACCAAGAAACTGTTTCCTTATAGTAAAACAAATGCCACTGACTCTTATAATCTTTCTACACTTTCACAAAGATCCAGATGCCTTGTGAGGAGACAATGTGAAGTAAATGTCCCACTTAACACTGACCATTTTCCACACTTACTCAGTATTCATTGCTCATTTTTTTTTCTGTATAAGTCATTATCTTCTCCAAAGAGAAGCTTCTTTGCATTCTAGTTAAGCCTGAGATCACTGTTTTTGGGTTGGAATATAATACCTATTTGTTTGGATATTAAATATTAGAGTATTTAATTACTTGAGTATAAATAATTGAGATTACATTGTAAAAAGAAATTTGGGAAAACGGCAGCCTAAAGAGAATAGTTAATAGTGTTGGCTTCACTTTTGTAGTCTTAAATAATAGAAACTACAATGCATGAGATGTTGTGGTTTGGTGTTATGAGATGTTTTGATCACATTCGGACACTCTTGAGACTACACAATAAAGTTTTACCTTAAATCAAGGCGTAAAACCAGTGACTAGGCTGGGCGGTGGTGGCGCATGCCTTTAATCCCAGCACTCGGGAGGCATAGCCAGGCGGATCTCTGTGAGTTCGAGGCCAGCCTGGGCTACCAAGTGAGTTCCAGGAAAAGGCGCAAAGCTACACAGAGAAACCCTGTCTCGAAAAACCAAAAAAACAAACAAACAAAACAAAACAAAACAAAACAAAACAAAACAAAACAGTGACTAGCTGAGTGGAATCGGCCATAAATAAGCCTGCAATTTGGATAGAGAAGATGAACAGGAAGGAAAGGGTGGGGACTACAGTTTGTGTTTGCTATTGGTTCTAGGATAAGGGAAGGGACACCAGGAATCAGAACAAGCAATATATGAAGGAGGAGAGGTAACAGCCACAAAATACATGGAAGTGTGTAGATTAATAGAAATGGGTAATATAAGGTATAAAAGTAGTTAGGAACAAGGCTAAGTTATAGGCTGATCTTTCATCATTAGTCTCTGTGCTATTGTTTGAGGTTTGGTTGTGTAACTAGAATGTACTGTTACATGGTGGCTTACTTTTGATCAGTAAATCACTTTAGACATATCTTCAGAGATTTGTCCAGCATTTTGCTAATCATGATTTGATAAACTAAAAATAATCCTTCACAAAAACTGATGATAAAATGTTGGCTTCATATTTCCCTATTGCTGTGACATCTTTTCTGCCCTGTTGATCATGAGCTGCATGCAATGGCATTGTTAGTATTTGTTGATATTTAATTGAGGGATTAGTATTACTAATTACAATGGTGTTATACTGTTTTCATGTTTTTTTTCTTAATGTTGTTTTTTTTCCAGCCTGTGATATTTTGGTGACATGTCCGTAAATTAATGAAATTAATTTTGAAAGTGTCTGGACTTTGGGTCTTTTGTCATGACTGTGATGGGGTCCCAATCAAGTGTCTTTTGCATTCAAATTACATCCTGTACTACTTTATTCAACACGCTTTTCTTTGGGTCTTAGCTCCATATCTTCAAATAAGAATCCATGACCTGAAGCAACTGAGAAATCAGGAAAAGAGAAAGTAACCACAGCAGGGTGTGTGGGGGAAATGAAGAAGAAGAGCAGTACACCAGTGATCTGATTGGGAAATGACAAAATGGGATGGGGTGACTTTAGTTGGGATAGGAGGGAGGTAAATACAGAAGGGAGATGAAGGAGGGCTAAATGACAGGAAATGTGACAATTTAAAAAGGAATCACACTATTAATTCTCTATACAAAAATAGATAAAATGCATGTATGTCTATGAATAAATATATATAAAAAATACATATGGTGATTTCCCATCTAACTTAATGCTCCTCTGAAGAGCAATAGAGCACCTAAAAAATATAAACACCTGACAAAGGAAACAAATTTCTGATTTGTTGCCAAGAGTCTTCTAAAACACTAGAATTTATTTTCCTGCTGCCAGAAAGAACATTTGCTTTAGAAATAACACCTAGAGACCCTGAGTTAAAACTATTCTGAAAATCTCCCTAAATTTTTGCTCCAGTATAAGAGAAGTTGTTATGTAAAGTTCAAAGTAAGAAATGGTAAGTAAGGAATTCTGACTGCAGAAGAAATAGTCTCCTCTAGGGAAGAACACACAGCTTTAAAGAAAGAACTGGAAAAAAAACACATTTAAAATGGAAGGATATAGGTAGAATGAGGCAGAAGGGTACTCCAAGGATGTCTAAATGATTAGAAAATGGAGAGGAGAACCAATAAAATCCAATCTCCTGCAGAAATATTCTAAGTGAACCCATTATTTTATAAGCTAATTAATATACAAATTAATATGTACTCAGATGCAGTCTGACTCAAGGTCATTGTTCTGCATCCCAATTTCTATGATCTCTCTCATATCAATGTCCATTCGTTCAAATTTCCACATTTTTCTCCCAAATCTAATCAAAATGCAAGGTGTTTTGAATGCCATCATACTGACATGAATTGTAAGTTAAACATACATGTGACATCACAGAAAGAGATGGTAAGTCCTAGTGAAAATGTAAAATACCAAGTATCACACAATAAAATAAAAATGAGAACACAATATATATAGGGCCACAATATATCACCACATTTCCCCTTTTGTTGTCTAGTAAAAAATAAAAAATAAATAAAAAAGTTATAACTAATATAAGAAAAAGTATATACAATAAGTACAATAACTATATACAATATATACAAGCAATAAATACATTAACAATGCCTAGTCCATTTGCATTTGACAAATTCAGAGAAAATACTTCATTATCTATCCTATTTTGGTGAGTCTAAAATGTACCTTATTCACTTTCCATCCTAACCTATATTACCAACAAAAAACTATCTTTAGATGTCTTTCAAACTTACACATTTTACACCTCATAGTGAGTTTCTTTTGTGAAATTGTTATCAAGGAAAACTGTAACTACAACTATTTATCTTCAACTCTCTCAGAGACCTGAGAATGAAATATTACCTAGTAAAGCAGGAAGTGCAAACAGTTGACTCCCAAAAAATGTGAGTTATGACAGAAACAGCCAGCTTCCTAGACAGTCACCTGAGGTTTCTCTGCAATACTGTGGCATCATATTTGTCTAACAGGCTTAGAATATCTGACAGACTCATTTGTGAAGCAGGATGTACACAATGCCTACAGCTTGACCCCACATTCAGTGCAATTGTTCCATGTAGCAGATATACTTGAATTCTGCCAGTGTCCTGTCATGATTCAGGATTTTAAATACTAGTAATTGCAGGTATTTTTGGAACTTGGCTTACCATTCTCAAATTGTGGGTGGCTTCATCTCATTTATTAAATGCCAGTCTACCATTGAGAGGCCACACTCCATCAGTCTAGTTACTCTTCAAGAATAACTGTTCCAGCTACTGTTGCATTACATACCAGGATCCATCAGCCCACTGCCTGTTCAGCTGCCTTGGAAGAAAGGGACACTGTACCTTTTCTGGATTGTAAAGCCACTTCAGCGATGGTGCCATATTGCCCTGGTCTCAGAGGATACCTATTGCCAAAACTGCAACCACACTTGTCATTGTAAGGATTGGCAGTCCTTTGTTCTGTGTCCTTTTTGTTCATATTGGATGGCATACTGCCAGCAATCGATGTGAGGGCACTTTCTTGCTTACCTGTTAACTTTTGCCACAGTGAAAGTAAACTCCATGTGGAGGTTCTTCAATGCCCATATCTTCTCTAAAGTAGATTGGTGCTGCCAGGAGCAGACATGTCTCATTATCATAAAAAAGAAAAACATCTATGTTATAAAACGATTTCAAATACCATATTATGTATATCTCTGAAGGGTTTGAAGATGACTTGTCTATCTAATATACATCTCTTTTTGACCATGAAAACATACCAAATATGACTACAAGTTCAGTTGTAACATCTAACTACTAACTTTCATTTCTTTATATCCTAATCATTGGTAATAATAACATTCAAGTATTATCAAATTGCAATACATTGTTAAATGAACTGTATAGGTACAATATCCTCAAGAACTTTAGAAATATATGTGCAGTATATCAATCTCAAATTGGCATCAATATACATAAGTTTTATAGGATATACAAAAATCCAATCCAATGTAAAATATTTAAAACTCGTAGTTGCTTTCTAAAAGAAGATTCAATAATCTACCTCTTTATCTTATCATATCTATAAAATTCAATCTCAAATTTGAAGCAATGTATATAATATGTATATAATATAAAAAATCCAATACAATGTAAAATATTTAAAACTAGTAGTTGCCTTTTAAAAGTAGATTCAATAGTCTACCTTTTTATCTATATCATATCTATGTCCTCTCTTTTTATTGTTTTTGGAGTAGATACAACAATCTTTCCTTTATTTTAACATTTGTATAACTTTTTTCAGAGCAGATTCACTGGTCTACATCTTATCTATATCCTCTTTTTTCTTTTCCTTTTTTTAAAAAATAAGAACCTTAAATCTAACCTCTGTTGTTGTGGGGCATTTACCCAACCACCCCCCACAGTTCCCCAGAGTTTTCTTGAGTGCGAGCAGCAGGAAATATTAGATAGAAGGATTTATTGTGGAGAATCTTGCAGAGATAAACAGATAGAAAATAAAGGATAGCCTCGAGAGGGCCTGGAACCTATTCCAACGGGCCCTGACTGTCTCTGCCCCAGGGTTTTTATAGAGACACCAAGGGGTGGAGCAAAAGACCTCCTCCCCCAGCACAGCCAAGTGCAGACCATCCCAGACACCTGCACTCAGGCCTGTGGTCTAATTATCCTCTATGCGGACCTGCTGGGTAAAGCCACAAGGAACCTGAGAATGGGCTCCCACAGGTCCCCCTTTCTTAATATATAAAAAAATAACTTAATGGCTTACAGCAATTTCCATAGCTGTTACACCTCCCAATATGGGAGTAGAGGATGATAAAGATGGCATTTCTCTTTTGAATTAGGTCCAAGTTGACTACAGCAGTCTTAGCTGCCTCAAGCCCTTTCTAAACCAAAAACTCTTAAGGCGACTACAAAGAATCCCTTAGCTTCATCATTACCATTAACAGGTTAACATAAATATTGCTATACATAGTCACAATTCTCTCAATCTTATAACTCAAAGCAAACTCTTAACAGAACCATTTGAATTAGCATATATGGTGCTATATATAGTTAACAATTTTCTCCGTCTTACAACTTTAACTCAATCATTTGAATTTTCTTGCTAACAGAACATAGGGAAAAACTTCAATGTATTCACATCAAACTTAAATATTTCCTTAACTCCATAAAACCAGGGTGCATTAATATCAATAGGTTTCTGCAAACATAATTCAATCTCATAACTCCTCCTTTCCTTTACAATTTTTTAAACAAAATCTCAAACCTAGTTAGAGGAACCCAAACTTATACAATTCCTACAAACCCATATTGAAAAGCAACATTTTCAATCTAACTATTAACACTTTGAAAACTTTTAGCAAAACATCCAAAAGCAGTTTCTTAATAATACTCTTTACATACTTTAAAAGTAGTCTCTTAGTATACTCCATTTGCATTTCTTACTAACAAAACATGACATTAATCCACTCAAACAACTTTTGAAATTAGACTAAGGAATATTAACTCTCCCCCTTTTCTTTATATTTAAGCAAAATCTCAAGCCTAATTAGAAAACCCAAACTTTTCCATTTAAACAGTTCCATTTGTAACACAAAACCAGTTCTGTAAGTAATTCCATTTTTACATAAACAGTTCCATAAAACAAGTCATGAATCACCAGTTAATAAAGCATACATGCATACACAAAACTGCATCTTGATTCCAGGTAGAAATAATTTTCTTCATTTAAACAGTTCCATTTTTAACCCAATTCCAGCAAACAGTTCTAGGTCATTACTATGAATAAACTCAAAATTGTCCCATTTCAATGAAATCTCTACTGTTCATTTCATTTCTTAAGTCCCAAAATTCAAATGATAAATACTGGTACGAGCCTTCCAAATATGAAGAAATCCATAACCAAAATCTTTTTGTAGTTTTATCTCATTTTAAGTTCAAAAAGTTCAAACAAGAAATAAATTCTGGTATTAGGCTTTCACTTCAAAATATGAAGAGACGTTTTTCAACCAAAACTTTTTGCAGTTAACAATTTTTGTTCAAACAAGCACCTCTGAACTTATTCTCAAGCCAGGGACCTTTTTAGGTACAGTAGTATTCTAAACTGCACCGTTTTTGATGTTAGCTCAGGTTTTTCTGTGTTGCGTTGATTTTCCACAGATCTCAGCTGCAGATGCCTTGTTGTGCTGGTTCTGGCATCTGCCATTCTTAGCTTCTTAGCGGCTTCTGGAACTTTTGAAAACCGCTCAGACTGCCTGCTTTGCAGTCTGCTAGGACACTAAGTTCTGTATCTCAGGTTTTTTCACCATATACCTTAAAAATAGACTCACTCTTAACATTTTTTGCCTTGCAAAGCATTTAGACTCACATTCAACATTTACATTGTACAAACTCACATATAAGGTATTAACATCTACTTATTTATACTCCTTAAGGAAACTATAGAACGACTTTAGCAAATATATTTCTTATTACTTCTTATGTATTTCTTATGTTCATTTCATCTTATTTCTTATTTAAACTTACATTTACAACTAGCATCTTTATTTCTTACAAGCTTATTACTACATGTCTTAAGACTACCTTAGATACTTCTTGCAAGCTTATATATATTCTTAAAGGAACTCTATAGATCTATTTTACAAACTTATATAGGGCTACCATTAGCATATATTTAACTTAGCAAACACCTAAAAATTTCTTAACACAGATCTAACAAGAGAATTTTTATAAACTTACATATCTTATTTTCATCTTTTTCTATTTCTTACTCTTAATTATTATCACTATCTCTATTAGAAAGATTCTCTTAACTAGACAGGAAGTACATACACCATTTCTAAAGTTTAGAGTTTATAGTCAGCTTTGTTATAAAGCACTGGGATTTAGTGAGTGTTGTTGTTATAGAATTGTGATAGTTGTTGCTAGGGGACTGTAACCTTCCCAGGATGATGCCACACTCCAAAGTTGCCAGTTCTCTCAGCCGTTCCGGACCGGCAGAGATGCACTGTCAGAGTCCATAATATCAGTCCCTTATATCAGTCCTTTATATCATTTCCCTTATATCAGTCATTTCCCATAGTTCTTTTCAGGTCTGAGAGTCAACTAGTTCTCTTTTACTAGACTTGCTTACAAATTCTTGCCCAGGAGTTTGAACAAAGTTTTTTGCTTTTGCAACAGGAGGTTTGAACAAGCATTTTACATTTTCAATTATGGGACATTGGGAGGTTTCTGGTCTCTCCTCAGCTGGCTTTAACAGGTGTCTCTCCTTCATTTGACACTGGCCCCCAAATCAGAACTGCACCTGCCTCGTTAGCGCGCATTGAGGTGGACAATTCTGATAGCAACGTTCCTTGGGGCTTGTGTTTGCCTTAGCCAGTCAGTGAAAAACAAGATCATTTACAACAGCTTTTCCATAGCTCTTTCAGAGAGATTTTCTCCCACTGATCTATCTCATTTTGCTTGTTCCTTCCCCCCCAGATGCAGAGCTTCAGGTTATCTGTCTATGGCTCTGTACCTCTGCTAGCTGCTTTTGGAGGTAGGGGCTTTTTTTTCTCCCCCTGAATCTGCCTCAAATTCTAGCAGCTTTTCACAGGTCATGCATTTTCTGGGGAGGAATCAGTCCCTTCTGTTTCTTCAGAGTCTTTCTCCCAGACTGTTCCCAGTTTGGTCTCAATTTGTCCCTTCTATCCTAGAAACAGTTTCCGACACTACAGTGGCAGCTTTCCTTGCTACTGAAGGTAGGGGCTTTTTGTCTGTTTCTGTTTTCAGGGTCTGTGTGGTTTGCCTACAGACTGAAAATCTAACAAGGGATGTTTTTGCCATTTCTAAACCCCCATTAGGATAGGTGTTTTGCCTCATCAGGCCTTCAACTGGCCCAGTCCCCCAGTGGGTTGCATTTGCTTGTCTGGGTGCTCAAGGACAGAGCTTATGCCAGAGGTAATCACCCCTTAGGGCCACACTCCATCTCACAGGAGTCAGTTGAAACAAAGCTTTTCTCAAAGAGGTGCTTTCTCTGACAGAAAAGAAAGCTTTACTCCTGGATAGTTCTGTTCTGCCCTGGCTGGGTTCTTTCCCCAGACAACATTCTGACTCAGCAGCACAACTGCTTCAGACACAGTTCAGCTTTACTGTTTTCCCAGAAAGGTCCTTTCTCTGATAGGAAAGCTTTTTCTCATTTCTTTTTGCAGCTGTGGACCTATCAACCCGGGACTTGTAGGAAAGTGGGCAACTGTTCCCACCAGCTTTAGTTTTGTTTGTTCATTAGCAATCTTCCCCTGGGTCCTGCACCTTCCTGCCTCAGCTCTGTGCTCCAGGAAGTCTACAACTGCAGGAACCCTAGTATCCCTGAAATGCACTCCAACTCAGAGACGCTGGTCAGTCGCTTCTGGGTTTTTGGTCAGAAGCAAGGATACAATGCTTCAGGGGATCTTTGCGTTAGGAAGGTTAGGAGCACCTTTTCAAAGACGCTCACTCAGACAAAACCCTTGATGCCTCAGCTCGGCTGGCTGTACCTGAAAAGCTTGGCTTTTTTGCTTTTCCCAGTAAAGTTTCCCGCCCTTTTGGGCTCTCTGTAGCTCTTTACCCACACTCTCCCAAGCATTTCCCTCAGGGTACTCTGACCCACTGTCTTTTACTGGCTTGAAGAGACAGAGCTTAGAAGAGGTTCTTAGGAACTTGTCTCTGCCTCCTGCGTTGCAGGGAGGATTTTTAAAGCTTGAAAGAGAACTTAGAGGTTTTGCTGTCTTCAGAGGTTTGTTGTTTTCCCTTAGAGCTAATCACAGGTGGTCCCCATACTAATATCTTCAGGTGATTCTAATTTTTGCCCTTTTGAGAGAGAAAGTTAAAAGGCTTTAGTTTTTAAGTTTAAGAGAGCTTTTGAGAAAGATTAAGGCTTTTAAGAGAGATTTTTCCCCCCAAAATTTTCCAAGAAAAGCTTTTAGTAAGAGAGTTTTTTTTCCCCCAAGAGAGAAAGACCAACTTTTCCCAAAACTTCCCAACTTTAAATTTTTTGGCTTTTTACACCCCCATTATTGCCTCAGGGAGAAGTTACCTTCTCCTGCCACTTGGACTTAGCATTTCAGCTGTCCCCAGGTCAAGAGCTTCCATAGGAAACTTTTTCTTCCCCATAAGCTCAAAGGGCTTTTTTACTACCCGTAAAGCCCAAAGAAAGATTTTTTTCCTCCCAGTTTGCATTCATAGGCCCCAAAGTTAGAAAATCGAAGAGTTTTTCTGTCTACTTGCCTTACTTATTTTTTCCTACTCAATCTTACACTTCTAAGTTTTTCCTACACTATATTACTACCCTATGCCTTATACTTATTTTTCACAGATAGAAATATAGAAAGTGATAGAAGATAGAAAATTTTGACAGAAGAGAATTGCACTGCAGCATCAGACATCCTTCTAGTCCGCTTTCCTTTTCTCTCGAGGATAAAACCCCTGCCTCTCAATATATATAAAAAATATATATTTTCCATAACACTGGCATGCCTTATCCACTGGCAGGGCTGAACTCAGCACTTTTGCCAAAAACTCTGTAATAAAACTATTATTTTCCTTTATCTTTAGTCCCTATTACTTTGTCTTTAGTCCTTGTTCATTTGTCTTTAGTCCCCCCTTCTTTTAGTCCTTTTTTTCTTTAGTCCCCCCCTTTTTTTTCTTTTTTCTTAAGTCCCTGTCCATGGTGCCATTCTGTGGGGCATTTACCCAACCACCCCCACAGTTCCCCAGAGTTTTCTTGAGTGCGAGCAGCAAGAAATATTAGATAGAAGGATTTATTGTGGAGAATATCGCGGAGATAAACAGATAGAAAGTAAAGGATAGCCTCGAGAGGGCCTGGAACCTATTCCAACGGGCCCTGACTGTCTCTGCCCCAGGGTATTTATAGAGACACCAAGGGGTGGAGCAAAAGACCTCCTCCCCCAGCACAGCCAAGTGCAGACCATCCCAGACACCTGCACTCAGGCCTGTGGTCTAATTATTCTCTATGCGGACCTGCTGGCTAAAGCCACGAGAAACCTGAAACGGGCTCCCACATGTTGTTTAGTATTTTTTCTGATAATTAACAATAACAACTTGTAACCAACCATTCTAGACAATGACAATTATCCAAAACACACTGAGAGACAAAAAAAAAACTACCTGCCCTACCTCTTTGGAATGTGGGCATTTTGTTCTCAAAATTGCTTCTTGCTTTATGGGGGTGATGACATCTTTAGGGTATCTTGAAAACAGAAGTTTTGGATTAATTGTCAAGTCCTGGGAGAGGTATCTGTGTCATATGTTGTTCACCCTCTGCATAATGCAAAAGTACAGGGCTTATATCAAATTCTTGCTTGAATAATCTGTGAGGCTGGATCACTTCAGCTTGCCATCTCAAAATTGTCCTGAGCAGTTTGTAGTCCAAAGCTGATCTTCGGGTATGTTTGTCAGCTTAGTGTTATTATTATTATTGTCCATCTGGAATCTTCGGGTATGTTTGTCAGCTTAGTGTTATTATTATTATTGTCCATCTGGAATCATCATTGTGGGGCCCAAAAATCTTTTTGGATACTTCAAATTTGCTGTTAGGTGTGGTAATGATTCCCTGCAGAGAACTGATAGAGACATCAATAAAAAAAATGTATAGGCAGTTGAATGAAGCCTTTTTTTCTAGAATAAGTTAGTACTCTATATGCCCAACAATATAACAAAAGTTTAAAATATGTATGTTAATCTTATAAATTTTGATATAAAATTCATACCTTAAGAAAAGTTCAAAGAATAAAAATAGAACTAAGAAATTATGAGATTAGTGACAATAGAATAGTCCCTTAATTTTGGATTCATTCTGTCCTGTATCAGATGGCACTTCTGACATGATACAGAGATTTTGCATTTTCCTTTTAACAAATGTGCTTCGGTTTAGAAAAGGTGAGAGACATTCTCCAACTCCAAAGCCAGCTTTAATTTTCAATTCAACTGGGACTACATAAAGACCATTTGTATTATGTGACTGTAGAGAAGAGCTGAAACAAAAATTTAGGAAGACTTATAAAAATGTATATGTGATATACAAATAGGCCAATTTACTATTTTTCTTGGGACATTTTTTTTCTGGATGATTTGTCCTTTTTCTTCAGATGTCTCATTTGTCCAGTGTTCTTCAGATTCCTTAGCCTTTATTCTCCTGAAAGACAATAAAACAAAACAAAACAAAACAAACAAAAAAACCTTCTCCAAGCCTAACTTTGGGGAGGTTCCCTTTTGGCAAGTTACATCTGATTAAATGAAAAGCATTTGTTAGTGGTATAAGTTAATTTTTAATTGGATGGTCTTGCTGGCATTTAATGGCTTGATTACCCTCTTGAATGCTTCACTTGCATTCTCAAAAGCCAAAGTTTCAGTTATCTGTATAGCTTCTGAATTTGATATTATTCTATTTACTGCTGAAGACAGACTTTGTAAAAAATCTGTGAAGGATTCTTTGGGGCCCTGCATAACTTTTGTAAATGTTTCAATTTTTCTTCCCTGCTTCCTCAATTCTGTCCCATGCATTCATGGCTGCCATGCAGCATAGAAATAGGATATGGTTATCATATGAGCATTATCTTTATATATCATCATAATTGTCTTCTCCAAGAAGCTGATCCTGCGAAACTTCCACACCTCCACTCCTACATTGTTGTTCTGTAGTTTGAACCTCCTCTTTCTACCATGTTCTCCACTGTAACTGTAGTCTGCCCTCTAGGATGGCTGTAAATAATTCTTTGTAATCCTGAGGGATAATTCTATTACAAATTGACCACGAGTTTAGCATCTGCTTTACAAATGGAGAATGCATGCCATATGATACTATAGCTTCTTTAAATCTCCTTAAATCAATCATTTCCACTGGAGTCCAGTTAGCTCATACACATTTCCCATTTGGCAGTTCCTGTAATGTTACTGGACAGATTAAATTTGGTTGTTTGAAAACAGGCTCTTTCTCTGTAACCATATAATTCAATCCTGAGATAGGTTCACATTTAAGTTCTTTTGTTTGAGTCTGACTTTCTCTATAATTCATTTTTACAGGTTTTTCTAAATCTTTTGTCTTTGCAATCAAATTGGCCTACCTTTTTAATGCTAAAATAAAAATGATCAAACAAATAATATTCATAATTTATGTTATATACATTCCATCAACACTAATTATCCTCTCATTTAACTGTTCCACTTTCAGAACGACCAATGTTTTATCAAACGGAGATTAAATTTCATCCATTGTAAAAATGTTTTCCATTTTTTAATATGGGAAAAATTCTCTTTTAACTAATTTCTCCCTTTAAGATATCTTTATTGACTTACCAAGACTGTTGACTGCATAGAACAGTAGAAATCTGAGGGAATTTCAAAGCAGCTACCTAGTGTAATGGCAGTCTGAGATGGGAATCCAGAGAGAGCTCACCACCCACCAGGAGAAAAAAGCCAGAGTGTGGTATTGTGTTTCCCAAAATATTGTGTACTTTAATAATCTTATCTGGGGTCAGTGAACAGAAAAGCCACTAGTTATGCAGTGATAGCACACATCTTTAATCCTACCATTCCAGAGGCAGAAATCCATGAGTTCAAGGATACAGACAGGCATGGTGACTCATCACGCCTTTAATCACAGAAAGCAAGCCTTTAATCCCAGTGAGTGGTGGTAGAAAGCAGAAAGGTATATAAGGCGTGAGGACCAGAAACTAGAAGCATTTGGCTGGTTAAGCTTTCAGGCTTTGGAGCAACACAGTTCAGCTGAGATTCATTCTGGATGAGGACTCAGAGGCTTCCAGTCTGAGGAAACAGGAACAGCTGAGGAATTGGCAAGGTGAGATAGCTTGTTCTGTCTCTCTGATCTACCAGCATTGACCCCAATAACTGGCCTCAGGTTTGATTTTATTAATAAGAACTTTTAAGATTCATGCTACAAAAGAGACTCCTCCAGCCCAGGTGGGGTGGAGATCTCTCTGAGTGCATCCATGGCCTGAGCCATGCAGCTCAGGCCTCAGCCAGGGACCTGTAAGGCCACAAGTAGGTTTTTATTGAATCCTTGCTGCAATCATTGGAGCACCAATTGTAGAAAAATTGCTAAATGGTCTCATTAAACAAAAAAGCAAGAGCCAGAAATTGGGGTTAAAGCCTGAGAGAGATCAGAGGAATAGGAAAAGCCACAGCTAACCTCACCTCACCAACTCTGCAGCTTCCAACGTGAGCTACTTCCTGTCTACTCATACCTTAATGCCTTTCTTTTCCATTCTTTTATTTGCTCTCTGAGCCCAGCTATATCACTTCCTCTACCTGTCCAACTCTGTCAAGACCTCTATGGATAATGCTGGGATTAAAGGCATGTATCACCATGCCTGGCTCTGTTCCCAGTGTGGCCTTTAACTCATAGTAATCCAGACAGATCCCTGCTTCCCAAATGATAGGATTAAAGGTGTGTGTTATCATTGCCTGACTTCTACGCTAATATAGTGGCTAGCATTTTCCTCTGATCCTCAGGTAAATTTTACTGGGATATACAATATACTGGGGGAAACAATGTATCACCACATTCTCACATAAGCCTGAAACAGAGAAATGCAAGCTGAACCTTTCCTTGGTCCTATATATACTATGAACCTCTGAATAAAAAAGACTAGGTTTGTGTGAAAATCAGATCATGAAGTCTAAGCAGTTCTGGCTTCCATGTTCCCCATCTTGGACATCGGTCTTTTCAACCACATCAGGTCCAACAATAATGACCTTATCCACACTGATAACTTCATAAAATTACACATTTTTAATAAAAATTTACAGGTATCAAAGTTTAGAGGCTTAACATAGCCATCTTGGAGACACAAATATAGACTCACTTATACCTTTGCCAAGATAATAAAACTGCAGACCCCTGTTACACTCAGTAAATGTAATTGTTTTCAAAACTCACTCTTTTGTTCTGAAGATTAACATTGAAGTGTGTGGCAGTACTCAGATTAGAAGCTAGCTGCTATGTTCAATTTAGCCACTTATGTTCTATGAAGTAATGGAGTGGAACCAATATGTAGTTATGTTTAACATGCTTGGTATATTTGCACAAGTGAAATGAAATTTACAATTATAGCACTTTCTGCTTCTAAGATTAACTTCATTTAAAGTATTATGAATAAACATTTTACACATAATGCATGGAGTATACAAGCTTGCATTTATTTATTTATTTATTTATTTATTTATTTATTTATTTATTTATTTATTCATTTATTTATTTGCCTAGGGAAAATGGAAGGGGTGCATTCAATACATCACATTAAAGAAAACATAAATAGTCCTTGAATCGTTACTCTGGATGGTAGGGAGGAATTGGGATTTTATATTACCTGAACATTTCAACATTGAATAAACACACAATAGGTCTGAGTTCAAAATGTAAATAGAAAACATAATCTGACCATTGGTTGAGCCACTATTTTGTAATTCATGAATTCAGCCTATCAGTTTCCCAGAGTTGGTACAGACAACTATTGAGGTATAGAGAGACATGGAAGAAATATTGGTACACAGATATGCAAGATTTGTAGAAAAGGTGATTTTAGATTATCCAGGGAATTGGCAAGTTAGGCTGGCATAGGGAATGACCAGTTTTAAAGAGAAGGATGTCCTACTGATTTTTACTGAGTCACACCTGGTTGGGACATTTTCAAGGATGTTTTCTGTCTCATCTCCCTTGAAATCCTCCCTTGCATGGTCTTTGCATCATCCTGAGCCACTGTCTCATGTAACTTTTGTGACAGAGAGCTCTTGCCAAATCTATTCAAGACGACTCTTCCCTTGGGTCTTGATGTTCTTTCTTCTGGAAATCGTGGGGCCTGGGATTCAAGAAGATTCCCAAATGTATTTTGAAGCTTGTTTTTACCTTGAGTGCAATGTCTCAGATGGGAAGTCTCAGGAAAGAAAATTGTCCAAAATTCTCCATGGAATGTAGAAGAGGCTTGTCAAAAATATATGTGATTAGAGTAATGATTTTAATCACCAAAAATATTACCAACTCTTCTGCTCACAAAAACATGATCTCTATATGTAGCAGCTGAGCACATTGGGATCTGTGTCCCCATGCTTACAGTGTGGTAGACACTACTATTTCATGATGTTCTCTTGGATTTTTCTTTTCTTGCTCCTGAAGACTCTTGTTCCTTTGTGTTCCTTTAATGATTTTCAGTGCAATTTAAAGCCACTAAGTCCTTTACACACTGACGGAAATGTGACGATTGCCGCACTTTTTTCACTTTTTAATTATTATTGCGACAAAATATATGCTTTAAGATGTGAAGATAAACCAACGATACAGTAAGTGCTTTATAATTATTCCTTTTCAGAATTCAGATTTTATTGTCCTCAAGTAAATTTGGTTTCACATGAATTTAACTTTAATTTCCCATGTTGTCATTCTCTTTCTTCTATTCCCAAAACTTTTTCAGGTATGTCTTTTTTCTTCTCTCAAAGAAAGAAGAGTTTGTTTTTAATTCATATTATTTTACACATTCAATAAGCTGAATCTCTCTACATTCCTCTGCCTTACCTTTAGCTTTACAGGTGATGGATATTTTCACTGATTTCTCTGCAGACAGAATATTTTTAAAAAGCTGACATATTGTTTTGGGGATTTTTCAAAGTGTAGTTTTTCTCCTTGGGGAGGAAATAATGCCATACATTGCAGTGACTACAGAGTCTTTGTGTGATGGTAGAGTGACAGGGACTGCCTGTTCTAGCTACTGCTGTTTTGGAAGTCAGAATATGAGAATTTGCTTTGGGGACTTCATCTGTTAAAATGATTTCAAAATGACTTACAATTTGTATCTGTAATTTTGATTAGTAATCTTTTAGATTCTGCTACTTTTACACGATTCTATTTCATTCCAGTGTTTCTAATTATTTACAACTGGTACGTGTGTGTTCTGTAAGACACATAGATGTTGTTGGTGACCTCTGAGTGTTGTTTCTTAGTTTGATGCCTGTAGGATTAGAGGTTATTAGCAGACAAAATTATAGAATTGAGAGGACTCTGCTAGAGAGATATGTCTATGTAGGAGTCTTTTTGAAAGATGTAAGATTTATTTTATTCCATGCAGACATTTCTGTATCTGTAGAATCCACCTATTAAGTTCTCCTTGCATTCCATTTAGAACAAAACCTCTGAAATGAAAATGCACAAGCAAGGTACAGAATAAGAGTCAGCACATAGACAATTAGGAGTAAAGACATTTAGGTCCTTGAAATACAATTGTGTTTTTGCTGAAACCTGGATGTAGTGCCAAGTTATCAGCCCTGGAATATAGAACAGGAAACATAATCAGGGAGGAAAAGTTTGTAGACATATATATGTTTTGACAGCTTAGTCTCAAATAGACATATCAAATACGGTGACAGAAATCCATTCCCATGAATGTGCCTATGTGACTATATGTGGAAAGTGGGTTTGTTTTGTCTTTTCCCCTCTTACTTGATTCTCCTCACATTTTGATTGGATCCACACAAGTATTTTCTTTCTGATAATCATAACAAAAAGTAAAAACTATATATATATATATAATCCCCACATTCTCACCAGGAATAGTTGTCACTTGAGTTTTTTATCTTAGTCATTCTGACTTGTGTAAGTTAGAAGACCAATGTTCTTTTGATTTACCTTTGGCTGATGGCTAAGGCTGTTGAACTTTTCTTTAAGTGATTCTCAGACTTTTGAGATTCCTCTGTTGAGAATCTCTGTTTAAGTCTCTACCCCATTTTTGAATTGGATTATTTGGTCTCTCACTGTTTAGTTTCCTGAGTTTTAATATATTTTGGAAATCAGCCCTTTGATATGCAGTTTGTGAAGATATTTTCCCTTTTGTAGGCTGCTGTTTTGTCCTTTTGACAGTGTCCTTTGCCTTAGAGAGATTTCCATTTTTACGAAGGATATATTCCCTGTAGTTTGGACTTCATAATGTTTCTAATTTGCTGCTTTCTTCCTAATAAACATCTTATTTATATATTTAACATAATATTTCACATTAAAGGACATAATATTTGCTTTGTGGTTATTCTAAAATTTTTCATAATGTTATGTTCATTTCAAATAGTTTTATATATCTTTTTTGTGAAAATAAAAATATGAATTTCAAAACTGATCAAAAGTTTTCCATCCTAGTCTTGATTATTCATTTTTTCTCATGAATACACACTGTCTACAAATATGACCACATCAATTCTTCTGGTCCATTTACCCTCATTAATAACATAAACTGCATGTCATTTAATAATCCCTGAAATATCAATGGTTTTACCACCCATTAATTTTTCCATTCATTCATATTATCCCTTTAACTGAATTTCTAACATATTCTATCTTTTTTGATTTTTCAAGGAAATGATGTGAAATGGGAAACATTCAGAAATGCATAGTGGACATTTTTGTACTTAGTCTCTTTATGCTCATGTATCTCTGTATCTTGAGACATCATTACTCTACTCAAAATACTGGCAACAATCAATGTGTAGTATTTTTTTTTTAGTTTTGCCTGTATCTGATGATCAGTGATGTTGAAACTTTTTAAAGTAGATACTGGTTGTATGTATTATTCTTTGGTACAGAATCTGTTCATGGAATTACCCATTTGTTGGTGGAGGCTTTATTTCCTTGATTTACAACTTCTTAAATTAATTAAAAAACTTTTGGACATTAGTCCAATGTCTAAAGAAAAAATGAAACTTGTTTTCTCCCATTACGTGGTGTTCTGAAGATTTTTTTTTTAGCTGTACAGAATACTTTTCTGTTTAGTTTTGTTAGTTGCATCTTTACATTGTCATTCTCTTCAGTAATTTCTTGCCTACATTAATGCTTGACAATTATTAGGTGTGTACTCTTCTATCATATTCAGTGATTCATGTTTTAAGCTAAGGACTGTGATCATTTTGAAATGATTCTTATGCAATGTGGAGGGTAGTGTTCCCTTTTCACTCTCTTGCATGCTGAAACCCAGACTGTCAGCTGCCTTTGTTGTGTAAGCTGCTTGTTCTCAACTGCACCATTAAGCTGTAAAGGTAATTACAACTATCTCTAAGTGTCAGCTTACCCTGGAATAATGGTTATCATAAAAAATCTAACCATAAGAACTTGAAAGTCTTTTGGCAAAGAGAAATCATTTGATGTTGGTGGGCATTAAAATGTATAGAGATATTATAGAAATCATTCTGGAGGCTTATCAAACTTTTACAATAGAAATAAAATGACATATGAAACAGAATTCTACTTCTGGTCTCATACCAAAAACTCTGTGCTCAGTTCTGAAGATTTTCTATCACTGATAAATGTTCTTATCATTTTTGTTTTTAATTTTTGTAATTTAAATAAATTTTTCAATTTTATTTTTATTTATTGTTTTCAGTATGTTTACATTTATTTAAATGTTATATAACTAGATGCAAATTTCTACAAAATATTAATCATTTCTTCATTATGAGAACATTCGCTTTTATAGCTCTTCTCATGCATGTGTGTGTGTGTGTGTTTCTGTGTGTGTGTGTTTGTTGAATTTGTGCATAATATATTATAGCATGAATACTTTTGAACTAGCTTTAAAATTCTATCAATATATATCATTTTTTTTATTTACATGTTTTTTAATTTTTATTGTGGCTATTAAGTTTTATTTTATCTCTGTTGTCAGTGTAGTTATTATTGCATGCATTACTAATCAATGAATACTTTTTTAAAGCTTTAAGCCTTTACATGTATACATATAATCCTTTGATTACATAATGTAGGCTATCAAGATAAATCCCAGGGTTAGAAATTTCAGTGCCACATATCATGATATATATTATGGAATCTAGAAGACATAGGTTATAATGACAGTAATTACAGTGATTGAATGGACTTGGTAGTGGGATGATAGCAAGTAGGCAAAACCCAAAAGTTTCCTTCTTCCATGTCCATATATAGGCTTCCATCATATATAATCCTCATGAAAGATGTGTCATCCTTCCTATAGATCTAGATTAAGGAAGTGTGTGAAGTACCTGGATTAAAAGAATGTCTCCCAACTACTAAGATCCATATAATATGTAGTTAGGTACATATGCAAGAACAGCCATTACAAGTACACCCTTTGACAAGTGGACACACAATCATACATCCTTTTGATGTCATTAATAACCAAATGAACAGAGCATGAGACATAGGAGATTTAACAAATAAATTTACTATGTATTGTGAGAATATTTTTACAATGGGAGGTGCTCAGGTAATGTCTATCCCTTCTCTTTAGGTTCTCAATGACAACACATTTCATTCTATCAAAGTTCACTATTGGGAACCCATGATTTCATAGGGCTTACTTACAGAAAATAAGTAAGGTCTTTCTGATGACAATGAGATGACCCAGAGCTGGTCACACTGAAAATTCTTTACTCAGTATGTATGAAGATAATTTATCACTTCATAAATAGTATCCACCTCTCACCTTTTAAAAATATTGTCAAGTCAGCTTCTTATTTTTTCAAGTTGTATTAACTATTAAGATGTCCCTCTGAGGTCATTTTCTTCATTTGAATGTGTGAAAGTGACTATTGTTTAACTTGAGATATTGAACAAAATCACCATGTTGGATCTTAAAACACATATTTATTCTTTTATTTGTTTTAATGATGCTTTATTGTTGGGAAATTTTGTTATTGTTGGGTCAAGTGTAGCATAATAATATAATAATGGGGTACCAAACAACAAAGCCTATTAAACCAGAAGCAAACTTTATTCCAGAAAAAAATCAAAGAAAAAAAAGAAATTCTCTGCAGGGGACAAAAGTTTATTAGCTATCTGAGACCACAGCCAGAGTTTGGGATTATGAAGTTGTGGTAACGGGGGAGGGTTTCATCCCCCTTTTTATAGCAAAAGTAAACATCAGGCACGGGGTTCATGATAGAAGTCAAGTAGAAACATCAAATGTAGCTGGAGTTTTCTCCATACCCTCCCGGGCTGCAGCTGCTCAGACCCAAATATACACAGAGAGGCTTACATTAATTAAAGCTGTTTGGCCTAATGGCTCAGGCTCCTTGCTAGCTAGGTCTTAGATCATATATTAACATATTTCTATAAATCTATACCTTGCCACATGGCTTGTGGCTTATGGGTACCTTTACATCTTGGTTCTCATGGTAGCGGCTGGCAGCATCTCTCTGACTCAGCTTTTTTGTACCCAGAATTCTCCTCTCCCTTTGTCCTGCCTATACTTCCTGCCTGGCTACTGGCTAATCAGCACTTTATTTATTAAACAATCAGAGCAATACATATGAAGCATACAAAAGGATAGCCACAGCAATCAAGCATGAGATGCATGCTAGAAGTCACATAGAAACAACTATTAGAAGTTAACTTTTGTCTATGCATTTGTTGAATATAAGGGACAAAGAGTTTAAAAGTTAACCATTGGCTATTGACAGGGGAGCAGGCTATAAGCAGAGCCATTGTTAGAAGTTAAACTTTTGAGCTGATGACAGTCTGCTTTTATTTTGTAGGTTTACAATTTTATATTTATATATTGCTGGACACTTCACTTAGAACCATTAAAATATTTATTTCTGTATATGCATTCATATGTGTATGCACATATATGTATGCATATATATATATATATATATGTCACATTTAAAATCACACGTTTAACTTATTGGTACATAAATGATGGCTGTTTTCCAATATGAGTAACATATCCTTGTTTAGGAACAATAATATCATAAAGGTAATTGATAACCTTAAAAGTAATGAACCATATTGTAGAACTAGAGCTGGGATAAGCATCAAGGAGATACATTTTGACCAGAATTGTATGATTCCATATTTTTTTGATGTAAAGCAGACATTAAATTTACATGTAGAATCTCCATTTAGTTATTCAAAGAAGTGTGCAGGGACATAATCATTTCTATTTATTTTACCTATGTAGTCAGGTTGATTAAATACATATTTTATGTGAATTTTTTATTTTTTTTATTTTTATTTTATTTTTTTTGGTGAATTTTTTAAAGTTGAGTATTATTATGAAGAAAATAACCTAGGGCCAAGTCAACTATTATTCTTTTCTTGAGCATTTACTCATAAACATTTTGTTATTAAATACATGATGTGAAAAACAAATCATAATTTCATGTGGACAGTCTATATATAAAAATATAAAAGACAAATTCTAAAAAACCCCAAGATTTTATGATTATTAGTTGTTGAGATTAGATTTTTATCTCTTTCATTGTAAAAGGAAAATCTCACACAGAGGGATCTTTAGTCAACATGCTGTCAGTTTGGGCAGAAACAAAAGCAGACATTCCGATAACAAATGAACATGAGGGGCAAACGACATTTTACCTCAGTTAGAGGAAAATTGACTTGGACTTACGTAAATTTGGTGATATTTTATTTTGTACTAAAATGTTATTTGTATGTTAATAAATAAAGTTGCCCGGGGGTCAGAGGTATTAGCAAGCCATAGGAAAGCCGGGCGGTGGTGGCATACACTTGTAATCCCAGCACTTGGTAGGCAGAGCTAGGTAGATCTCTGTGTGTTCAGAGATACAGCCAGCATTGGAGACACACACCTTTAATCTCAGTACCAACCATAGAAGACCTGGAGGTCTATACAGAAAGACAGTGAAGAGGCGGTCATGTGATTAGGTTTACAACCAATGAGAAGGCAGAACTGAAAGTCTTTATAAAGACTTTAACACAGGATGTAGCTCTCTTTCGGAGAGGTAGGAATACCGCAGGAGAAAGGGTAAGGTTTCAGCTCTTAGCTCTGACCTCCTGGCTTTCTTCTTTGTATTGGTACTGTGTTTCTTATTTAATAAGATGGTTGGTTACATCTACACATAAATAATTTTAAATTTGTATTGATAAAAAAAAACCAACACCAGTGTAAAATATTTTGAGATTAAAAGCTGTTGTTTTGATTAAAGTAGATTGAATATTCTATCCTTTTGTCCTATCATTTCTATATCATATCCCCCTTACTTCCTTAAGAAAGAGATCTCTGAATTTAACTCTGTCACTTAGCTTTTTTGATACCATGTCCAATAACAGCTTGTAACCAACCCCACTTATATGAAAACAAACATCCAAAATCAATCTTTTGGAAAAGTGATAAAAAGTAAGTTAGATATAAAACCTTAGACTCACAAATATAGAATAGGTAGGATATCTCCTTTAATTTTGCCAAATACAAATAGACTAGATATTGTAAATAGACTAGATATTGTAACTGTACTTCTTGCTTAACAATTGTTTTGTTATATGAAAATTTTACTGTGTTAAAGTTACTCCCCCCTTTTTAAAAAATGGGGGGGGAAGTGCTGGGGAGGTCTTTCTGTATGTAGTGAATGTGTTGCTCTAACTGACTGATAAATAAAATTTTGATTGACCAGTAGCCAGGCAGCAAGTATAGGTGGGACAAGGAGAGAGGAGAACTCTGGGAAGTGTAAGGCAAAGTCAGGAGAGCCTGCCAGCGGCTGCCATGAGAAACATGATGTAAAGTACTGGTAAGTCACAAGCTACCTGGCAACTTGTAGATTGATAGAAATGGGTTAATACATAAGAACTGGATAGCAAGGATCCTGCCACAGCAAAACGTTTTATAAGTAATATAAGTTTCTGTGTGATTATGTGGGTCTGAGCAGCTGCAGGAGCTGGGTTGGCAGGAGAAAACTCCAGCTACAAAAGAGAAAGTAACTATCGCAGGGTGTATGGGGGAAATGAGGAAGAGCAGTACACCAGTGAACTGAATGGGTAATGACAAAATGGGATGGGGTGACTTCAGTTGGGATAGCAGGGAGGTAAATACAGAAGGAGAAGAAAGAGGGCTAATGACAAAAAATTGTGATAATTTAAAAAGGAATCATACTATTAACACTCTATACAAAAATACCTAAAATGCATGTAAGTCTATGAATAAATATATATAAATAATACATATGGTAATTTCCCATCTAACTTGATGCTCCTCTGAAGAGCAATAGAGCACCTAAAAAATGTTAACACCTGACATGGGAAACAAATTTCTGAGTTTTTGTGCAAGAATCTTCTAAAATACTAGAATTTATGTTCCTGATGCCAGAAAGAACATCTACGTTAGAAATAACACCCAGAGACCCTGAGTTAAAACTATTCTGAAAATCTCCCTAAAGTTTTGCTCCAGTATAAGAGAAGTTGTTATGTAAAGTTCAAAGGGAGAAATGGTAAGTAAGGAATTCTGACTGCAGAAGAAATAGTCTCCTCTAGGGAAGAACACACAGCTTTAAAGAAAGAACTGGAAAAAGAACACATTTAAAATGGAAGGATGTAGATAGAATGAGGCAGAAGGGTACTCCAGGGATGTCTAAATGATTAGAAAATGGGAGAAGAATCAATAAAATCCAATCTCCTGCAGAAGTATTCTAAGTGAACCCATTATTTTATAAGTTAATTAAAACACAAAATTATGTTAACTCAGATGCAGCCTGACTCACAGTCATTGTTCTGCATCCCAATTTCCTTGATCTCTCTCATATCAATGTCCATTTGTTCAAATTTCAACATTCTCTCCCCAATCTAATGAAAATGCAAGGTGTTTCGATTTCTATCATACTGATATGAATTATAAGTTAAACATGCATGTGACAGATCACAGAAATAGATCATAATTTCTAGTAATAACATGAAATACCAAGTATCTGACAATAAAATAAAAATGAGAAAAAAATTCCTCATTCCAATAGGAGAATTATATGGTTTGTTCTGAGTTGCCCAGGAGACTGTTTCCTGTAAAAGATTTGAAGCAGCTCACTTATCTATTACATAGTGCTTTGTTCTGTTAATGCTAGAAAACTAAACCAAAAATTAGTGTTTTAACACATGAGAAACATATTCTCCTGTAGACAAATTGCTAAATGATCTTATTAAATAAAAAACACAGACAGAAATTGGGGTTCAAGCCGAAGAGAGTTCAGAGGAATAGGAAAAGCCACAGCTAACTCTGAAGCCTCCAATGCGAGCTACTTCCTGTCTCCACAAAACTTTATGCCTTTTTGTTCTGTTCTCTCATTTTCTTTCTCATCCCAGCTACATCACTTCTTGTTCCTGCCCAACTCTGTCACTTTCTGTCTGTCTGTACAGACCTCCAGTTCACTATGGTTAGTGCTGGGAATAAAGGCGTATATCACCATGCCTGGCTCTGTTCCAAGTGTGGCCTTGAACTCTCACAGAAATCCAGACAGATCCTTGCTTCCCAAGTGATAGGATTAAAAGTGTGTGCTACCATTGTCTCACTTCTATGCCAATATAGTGGATAGCTTTCTCCTCAGATCCTCAGGTAAATTTTATTGTGAGACACAATGTATTGGGGGACACTATACATCACCACATTTCTCCTTTTGTTTTCTAATAAAAATAAAATAATTATAACTAATACAAGAAAAAATATATAATAAATACAATAACTATGTAAATATATACAATCAATAAATATAGTAACAGTGCCTAGTTCATTTGCATTGACAAATTCAGAAAAAATACTTCATTATCTATTCTGTTTTAGTGAGTCCAAAATGTACCTAATTCACTTTCTATCCTAACTTATAATACCAATGGAAAACTATCTTGTGATGTATTTCAAACTTACACATTTTACACCTCATAGTGAGTTTCTTTTGTGAAATTGTTAACAAGGAAAACTGTAACTACAATTATCTACTCTTCAACTCCCTCAGAGACCTGAGAAGGAAATAGTACCTAGTAAAACAGGAAATGAAGACAAGTGACTTCCAACAAATGTGAGTTATGACAGAAACAGCCAGCTTCCTAGACAGTCACCTGAGGTTTCTCTGCGATACTGTGGCATCATATTTGTCTAACAGGCTTAGAATATATGACAGACTCGTTTGTGAAACAAGATGTACACAATGCCTACATCTTGACCCCACATTCAGTGCAAGTGTTCCATGTACCAGATAAACTTGAATTCTGCCAGTGTCCTGTCATGATTCAGGATTTTAAATTCTTAGAATTGCTGGTATTTTTGGAATTTGGCTTACCATTCTTCTCAAATTGTGGATGGCTTCATCTCCTTTATTAAATGCCAGTCTACCATTGAGAGGCCACACTCCATCAGCCTAGTTACACTTTCAAGGATAACTATTCCATCTACTTACACCTGGAGCCAGCAGCCCACTGCCTGTTCAGCTACCTTTGAAGGAAGGGACACTGTACCTTTTCTTGATTGCAAAGCCACTTCAGCGATGGTGCCATATTGCCCTGGCCTCAGAGGACACCTGTTGCCAAAGCTGAAACCCAAATGTCGTGGTAAGGATTGGCAGTCCTTTGTTTTGTGCCCTGCTTGTTCATATTGGACAGCATAATGCCAGCAATCAATGTGAGGGCACTTTCTTGCTTAGTGGTTATCTTTTGCCACAGTGAAAGTAAACTCCATGTGGAGGTTCTTCAATGCCCATATCTTCTCTAAAGTAGATTGGTGCTACCAGGAGCAGACATGTCTCATTAACATAAAAAACAAAAAATATCTATGATACAAAAACATTTTATATACCATATTCTGTAGATTTCTGAAGGGTTTGAAAATGACCTGTCTATGTGATATACATCTCTGCTTGACCATGAAAACGTACCAAATATGACAACAAATTGTAAGGTCTAAATGCTAACTTTCACTTTTTTATATCCTAATCATTGGTAATAATAACTATCAAGTATTATCAAATTGCATTATATTGTTAAATGAACTGTATAGGTACAATATCCTGAACAAGATTAGAAATATATGTACAATATATGAATCTCAAATTGGCATCAATATACATAACTTATATAGGATATACAAAAATCCAATCCAATGTAAAATATTTAAAACTAGTAGTGGCTTTCAAAAAGAAGATTGAATAATCTGTCTTTTTATTTTATCATATCTATATAAATCAATCTCAAATTTGAAGAAATGTACATAATATGTGTATAATATACAAAAATCCAATCCAGTGTGATAGATTTAAAACTAGTAGTTGCCTTTTAAAAGTAGATTCAATAATCTACCTTTTTATCTATATCATATCTATATCCTCTCTTTTTTCTTTTCAAAGTAGATACAATAATCTATACTTTATTCTATCATATATCTATATTATTTCTATATCTTTTTCAAAGTAGATTCACTGGTCTACCTCTTATCTATATCCTCTTTTTTCTTTTTCTTTTTTTTTTTAAAAAAAGAACCTTAAATCTAATCTCTGTTGTTTAGTCTTTTTCCTGACCATTAACAATAAAAACTTGTAACCAACCATTCTAGGCAATGACAATTATTGAAAACACATTGAGAGATCAAAAACTACCTGCCCCACTGCTTTGGAATGTGGACATCATATTCTCAGATTTGCTTCCTGCTGTTTAGGGGTGATGACATCTTTAGGGGATCCTGAAAAAAATGGGTTAATTGTCAAGTCTTGGGAGAGGTAACTGTATCATATTTTGTCCAGTCTCTGCATAATGCAAAAGTGCAGGGCTTATCTCCAATCCTTGCTCTAGTAATCTGTGAGGCTGGATCATCTCAGCTAGCCATCTCAAAATTGTCCTGAGCAGTTTGTAGTCCAAAGCTGATATTTGGTGATCTTTGCAGCTTAGTGGTATTATTACTGTCCATATAGAATCGTCATTGTGGGGCCTGAAAAGCTTTTTGGATGCTTCAAATTTGCTGTTTGGTGTGATCCTGATTCCCTGCAGAAAACTGATAGAGACTTCAATACAAAAATATGTATAGGCGGCTAAATGAAGTCTTTTTTTCTAGAATTAGTTAGTTTTCTATACGACCATTAATATAATAATAAAACTTTAAAATATATATGTTAATCTTATAAATTTTGATATAAAATTCATACCTTAATAAAAGTTTAAGAATAAAAATAGAACCAAAGAATTAGGAGATTAGTGACAATAGAATAGTCTCTTAATTTTGGTTTCCTTCTGTCCCATATCAGATGGCTCTTCTGACATGATACAGAGATTTTGCATTTTCCTTTTAGCGAAGGTGCTTGGGTTTACAGAAGGAGAGAGGTGTTCTCCAACTCCAAAGCTAGCTTTAAGTTTTAATTGAACTGGGACTACATAAAGACCATTTGTGTTATGTGACTGTAGAGAAGAGCAGAAACAACATTTAGGAAGACTTATGAAAATTTGTATATGTCATATACAAATATGCCAATTTACTCTTTTTATTTGGCCATTTTTTTCTGGATGATTTGTCTTTTTCCTCAGACATCTCATTTGTCCAATTTTCTTCAGATTCCTTAGCCTTTATTCTCCTGAAAGACAAAATCAAAAACCCTTCTCCAATCCTAACTTTGGGGAGGTTCCCTTTTGGCAAGTTATATCTGATTAAATTAAAAGCCTTTGTTAGTGGTATAAGTTAATTTTAAATTGGATGCTCATGCTGGCTTTTAATGGACTGATTATCTTCTTGCATGCTTCACTTGCATTCTCAAAAGCCATAGTTTTAATTATTATCTGTCTAGCTTCTGAATTTGATATCATTCTATTTACAGCTGAAGACAGACTTTGCAAGAAATCTGTGAAGGATTCTTTGGGGCCCTGTATAACTTTTGTAAATGTTTCAATTTTTCTTCTCTGCTTCCTCAATTCTGTCCCATGCATTTATGGCTGCCGTGCAGCATAGAATTAGGATATGGTTATCATATAAATATTGTCTTTGTATATCAGCATAATTGTCTTCTTCAAGAAGCTGATCCTGAGAAATTACCACAACTCCACTCCTACATTGTTGTTCTTTAGTTTTAGCCTCCTCTTTCCACCCTGTTCTCCACTGTAATTGCAGTCTAGCTTCTAGGATAGCTGTTCCTAATTCTTTCCAATCTTGAGGGATAATTCTATTACAAATTGACCATGAGTTTGTCATCTGCTTTACAAATGGAAAATGCATATCATATGATACTATAGCTTCTTTAAATCTCCTTAAATCTATTTTTTTCTACTGGAGTCCAGTTAGCTTATACACACCCTTGAGCATTTGGCAGTTCCTGCAATGTTAGTGGATAGATTAAGTTTGATTGTTTGAAAACAGGCTGTTTCTCTGTAACGGTATAATTCAATCCTGAGATAGGTTCACCTTTAAATTTTCTTGTCTGGGTCTTACTTTCCCTATAATTCATTTTAACAGGTTTTTCTAAAGCTTTTATCTTTTTATTCAAATTGGCCAGCCTTTTTATTGCTAAAATAAAAATGATTAAATAAATAATATTCATAATTGATGTTACATTTATTCCATCAACATTAATTATCCTCTCATTTAATTGTTCCACTTTCAGAATGACCAATGTTTTATCAAACAGACACTAAATTCCTTCCATTGTAAAAATGTTTCCCATTTTATAATGTGGGAAAAAATTCTCTTTTAATTAATTTTTCCCTTTAAGATATGGTAATTGACTTACCAATTCTGTTGACTGCATAGAAGAGTAGAAGTCTGAGGGAAATTCAAAGCAGTTACCTATTATGGTGGCAGTCTCAGATGGGAATCTAGAGAAAGCACACCACCCACCAGGAGCAAAAAGCCAAAGAGACTCCTCTGGCCAAGGTAGGGTGGAGATCCATCTGCGTGCAGTTATGGCCTGAGCCAGGGGACTGTAAGGCCACAAGAGGCTTTTTATTGAATTCTTGCCTCAATCATTGGAGCACCTATTGTAGACAAATTGCTAAATGCTCTTATTAAATAAAAAAACCAAGAGCCAGATATTGGGATTAAAGTCTGAGAGAGAACAGAGGAATAGGAAAAGCCATAGCTAACCTCACCTTACCAACTCTGCAGCTTCCAAAGCAAGCTATTTCCTGACTACCCACACCTGTATACCTTTCTGTCCTGGTTTTTATTTGCTCTTGGAGCCCAGCTACATCTCTTCCTCTTCCTGCCAAGTTCTGTGTGCTACCGTTGCCTGACTTCTATGATACTAGCTTTTTCCTCTGATCCTCAGGTAAATTTTACTGGGAGTTACAGTGATTGGGGGACACAATACATCACCAATTTCTCCCATAAATCTGAAACACAGAAATTCAAGCTGAAGGTTTCCTTGATCCTGCTTATATTCTGAACCTCTGAATAAGATAGACTAGGTTTCTGTGAGAGTCAGATCACAAAGTCTCAGCAGTTCTTGCTTCCATGTTCCCTGTCTTGGACATTGGTCTTTCCAGCCACATCTGGTCCAATAATAATGACCTTAACTACTGATAACCTATAAAGTTACACATTTTTAATTAAAAGTCACAGGTATCAAAGTTTAGAGGCTTAACATAGCCCTCTGGGAGACACAAATATAGACTCACTTATAACCTAGGTCCAGATAGTAAAACTGTAGATGCCTGTGACATTCAGTAAATATAATTGTTTTCAGAACTCTCTCTTTTATTCTGAAGATGAATATTGAAGTGTGTGGCAGTACTCAGGTTAGAAGCTAGCTGCTATATTCAACTTAGCAACTTAGGTTCTATGAAGTAATAGAGTGGAATCAATGTGTAGTTATGACTAACATGTTTGGTATATTTGCACAGGTGAAATGAAATTTACAATTATAGCACTTTCTGCTCCTAAGTTTGACTTAATTTAAAGTATTATGAATAAACACTTTATACATGATGCATGGAGTATATAAGCTTTTATTTATCTATTTATCTGATTATTTATTTATTTACCTAGGAAAAATGGAAGGGGTGCATTCAACACACCACACTAAAGAAAACATAAATAGTCTCTGAATCATTTCTCTGGATGTAGGGAGGGTTTGGGATTTTATATTACCTGAACATTTCAACATTGAATAAACGCACAATAGCACAGTAGGTCTGAGTTCAAAATGTAAATAGAAAACTTAATCTGACCATTGATTGAGCTATTAATTTGTAATTCATGAATTCAGCCTATCAGTTTCCCAGAGTTGGTACAGATAACTATTGAGGTATAGAGAGACATGGAAGAAATATTGATATGCAGACATGTAAGATTTGTAAAAAAGTGATTTTAGATTCATCCAGAACATTGACAAGTTATATTGCCAAAGGGAATAATCAGTTTTAAAGATCAAGATGTCTTGCTTATTTTCATTGAGCCCTGCCTGTTTGGGACATTTCCAGGATGTTTTCTGTCTCATCTCCCCTGGCATCCTCCCTTGCATGGTCTTTGCATCATCCTGAGTCACTGTCTCATGTAACTTTTGTGACATAGAGCTCTTGCCAAATCTATTCAAGACGACTCTTCCCTTGGGTCTTGATGTTCTTTCCTTTTGAAATTGTGAGGCTGGGGATTCAAGAAGATTCCCAAATGTATTTTGAAGCTTGTTTTTATCTTGAGTGCAATGTCTCAGATGGGAAATCTCAGGAAAGAAAATTGTCCAAAATTCTCCATCGAGTTTAGAAGAGGCTTGTCAAAAATATATGTGATTAGAATAATGATTTTAATCACCAAAAATATTACCAACTCTTCTGCTCACAAAAACATGATCTCTATATGTAGCAGCTGAGCACATTGGGATCTGTGTCCCCATGCTTACAGTGTGGTAGACACTACTATTTCATGATGTTCTCTTGGATTTTTCTTCTCTTGCTCCTGGAGACTCTTGTTCCTTTTTATACCTTTAATGATTTTCAGTGCAATTTAAAGCCACTAAATCCTTTACACACTGATGGAAATGTGACGTTTGCTGCACTTTTTTCACTTTTTAGTTATCAATGCAAGAAAATATATGCTTTTAGATGCGAAGATAAACTTATGATAAAGTAAGTTTTTTTGAAATTTACTCTTTTTCGAATTCAGATTTCATTGTCTTCAAGTAAGTTTGGTTTCACATGAATTTAACTTTAATTTCCCATGTTGTCATTCCCTTTCTTCTATTCAAAAAACTTTTTTCAGGTATGCCTTTTTTCTTCTCTCATAGAAAGAAGAGTTTGTTTTAATTCATGTTATTTTACACACTTGATAAGGTGAATCTCTCTACATTCCTCTGCCTTGCTTTCACCTTTTCAGGTGTGGGACATTTTCATGACTTTCTCTGCAGACAGAATATTTTTAAAAAGCTGACATGTTGTTTTGGGGATTTTTCAAAGTGTAGTTTTTCTCCTTGGGGATGAAATAATGCCATACATTGCAGTGACTACAGAGTCTTTGTGTGATGGTAGAGAGAGGGACTGCCTGTGCTAACTACTGCTGTTTTGGAAGTCAGAATATGAGAATTTGCTTTGTGGACTTTATCTGCTAAAATGACTTACAATATGTATGTATAATTTTGATTAGTAATCTTTTAGATTCTGTTACTTTTACATGATTCTATTTCTTTCCAGTGTTTCTAATTATTTACAACCGGTATATGTCTGTTCTGTAGGCACATAAATGTTGGTGACCTCTGAGGGTTGTTTCTTAGTTTGTTGCCTGCAGGATTAGAGGGGATTTGCAGACAAAGTCATAGACTCTGTCCTATGGAGAGGACTCTGCTGGAGAGAAATGTCTTCTTTGTGAAGGATGTAAGATTTATTTTATTCCATGCAGACATTTTTGTGGCTTTAGAATCCTCCTATTAAGTTCTCAAATGGAGGAAGATAGCTTGCATTCCATTTAGAACAAAACCCTGTGAAATGAAAATGTGCAAGCAAGGTACAGGAGGAGAGTCAGCAGATAGACAATTAGGAGTAAAGATACATTTAGGTCCTTGAAATACAATTGTGTTTTTGCTGAAACCTGGATGTAGTGCTAAGTTATCAGGCCTGGAATATAGAACAGGTAACATGATCAAGGAGGAAAAGTTGATAGACATAAGAATTTTTTGACAGCTTAGTTTGAAATAGACACAGCAAATATGGTGGCAGAACTCCATTCCCATGAATGTGCCTATGTGACTATATGTGGAAAGTGGGTTTTTTTGTCTTTTCCCCTCTTACTTCATTCTCCTCACATTTTGATTGGATCCACACAAGTATTTTCTTTCTGATAATCATAACAAAAAGTACATTGAATGTGTGACCAGGAATATATTCTATTGCTATTATATTTTTTATGTCTTAATCTCTAATTTTATTTTACCTTCATGAGGTCCTAATTTAAAAGACAATTATAATATATATATATATATATATATATATATATATATATATATATATATATATATCCCCACATTCTCACTATGTTTAGTTGTTACTTGAGTTTATGATTTTAGCCATTCTGACATGTGTAAGTTAGAAGACCAATGTTCTTTTCATTTGCCTTTGGCTGATGGCTAAGGTGTTGAACATTTCTTTAAGTGACTCTCAGCCTTTTGAGATTCCTCTGTTAAGAATTTCTGTTTAGGTCCCTTTCCCTTTTTTGAATTGGATTATTTGGTCTCTCACTGTTTAGTTTCCTGAGTTTTAATATATTTTGGATATCAGCCCTTTGATATGCAGTTTGTGAAGGTATTTTCCCATTCTGTAGGCTGCTGTTTTGTCCTTTTGACAGAGTCCTTTGCATTGGAGAAGGTTTTTAATTTCATGGAGAATATATTCCTTGTAGTTTGGACTTGATAATGTTTCTAATTAGCTGTTTTCTTCCTAATAAACACCTTATTCATACATTTAACATAATATTTCACAATATAGGACATAATGTTTGCTTTGTGGTTGTTCTAAAAATTATCACAATGTTATGTTCATTTCAAATAGCTTTTATATTTCTATTTGTGAAATAAAAATATGAATTTCTAAATTGATCAAAAGCTTTCCGCCCTTATCTTGATTATTCATTTTTATCATGTATGCCCACTGTCTAAAAATATGACCACAGCAATTCTTCTAGTCCATGCACCCTCATTAATAATATAAACTGCATGTCATTTAAAGATCCCTGAAATATCAATGGTTTTACCACCCATTAATTTTTCAAGTCATTCATATCATTCTTTTAACTGAATTTCTAACATATTCTATCTTTTTTTTTGATTTTTCAATATAAATGATATGAAATGGGAACTACTCAATAATCCATAGTGGATATTTTTGTACTTAGTCTCTTTGTATCTCAGTATCTTGAAACATCATTACGCTACTCAAAATACTCGAAATAATCAATGCGTAATTTTTTTTAGTTTTTGCATCTATCTGATGATCAGTGATGTTGAAAACTTTTTAAAGTAGGTACTAGTTGTATGTATTTTTCTTTGGCACAGAATCTGTTCACGTTAATGAAGCATGTTTTCTCCCTTTACATGGTTTCCTGATGATAGGGTTTTTTCTTCTGTACAAAATATTTTTCTGTTTAGTTTTGTTAGTTGCATCTTCACTTTGTATGGTTACATCTTTTGATATCTGTGGCTATTTTGTGTAACATTGTCATTCTCTTCAGTAAGTTCTTGCCTACATTAATGTCTCGACAATTATTAGGTGTGTATTCTCCTATCACATTCAATGTTTCATGTTTTAAGCTAAGGACTGTGATCATTTTGAAATGATTCCTATACAATATGGAGGAAAATGTTCCCTTTTCACTCTCTTGTATGTTGATACCCAGCCTCTCAGCTGCCTTTATTGTGTAAGCTGTTTGTCCTCAACTGCTCATTTTCCTCCTTGCTTAAAAAATATTTGGCTGTACTATTAGTGTGTAAAGGTAATTACAACTACCTATAAGTACCAGCTTACCCTGGAATAATGGCTATCATAAAAAAATCTAACCATAAGAATTTGAAAGTTTGCCAGCAAAGAGAAATCATTTGATGTTTGTGGGCCTTACAATGTATACAGATGTTGTGAAAATCATTTTGGAGGCTCATCAAACTTTTAAAATAGAAATAAAATGACAGAATTTCACTTCTGGTCTCATTCCAGAAAACTCTGCACTCAATCTTGGAGACTTTCTACCACTGTGAATAATGTTTTAATCATTTTTTGTTTTTAATTATTGTTATTTTTCATAATTTAAATACATTTTTCAATTTTATTTTTATTTATTATTTTCAGTATAAATTTATATTCATTTAAATATGTTTATATAACTAGATACACATTTCTACAAAATATTAACCATTTCTTCATGATGAGAACATTCTATTTTCCAGCTCTTCTCATGCATGTGTGTGTGTGTGTTTGTGTATGTGTCTATTTGTTGAATTTGTATAATATGTTATAGCATGAATACTTTTGAACCAGCTTTAAAATTCTATCAATATATTATTTTTTCTATTTACATGTTTTTTCATTTATTGTGCATATTAGGTTTTATTTTATCTCTGTTGCCAGTGTAGTTATTATTTTGTGCATTACTAATCAATGAATACATTTTTTAGCTTTACTGGTTTACATGTATACATAGAGTCCTTTGATTACATGATGTAGGCTATCAAGATAAATCACAGGGGCAGAAATTTCAAATCCAGATATCTTGATATATATTATGGAATCTAGAAGACTTAGGTTCTAATGATAGTAATTACAGTGATTGAATGGTCTTGGTAGTGGGATGATAGCAAGCAGGCAAAAACCAAAAATTTCCTACTTCCATGTCCATATGTAGGCTTCCATCATATATGATCCTCATTAAAGACATGTCATCCTGCCTATGGATCTAGATTAGGGAAATGTGTAAAATACCTGGATTAAAAGAATGTCTCCCTACCACTAAGATCCATATAATATGTAGTTAGGTAGATAAACAAGAATAGACATTACAAGTACACCCTTTGCCAAATGGACACACAATCATACATCCTTTTGATGTGATTAATAACCAAATAGACAGAGCATGAGACATAGGAGATTTAACAAATAAATTTACTATGTATTGTGAGAATATTCTTACAATGGGAGGTGCTCAAGTAATGTCTATCCCTTCTCTTTAAGTTCTCAATGACAACAAGTTCCATTCTCATCAAAATTCACTATTGGGAACTCACAATTTCATAGGGCTTACTTACAGAAAATAAGTAAGGTCTTTCTGATGACAATGAGATGACCTAGAGCTGGTTACACTGAAAATTCTTTACTCAGTATGTATGAAGATAATTTATCATTTTATAAATAGTATCCCCCTTCCATTGTTTAAAAATATTGTCAAGCCAGCTTCTTATTTTGTCAGTTTGTATTAACTATTAAGATGTCCCTCTGAGGTAATTTTCTTCTTCAAAGAAATGAAGATGACTGTTGTTTAAGTTGAGTGATTGAACAAAATCACCATGTAGGATCTTCAGAAACACATTTATTCTTTTATTTGTTATAATGATGCTTTATTGGAGAGAAATATTGTTATTGTTGGGTCCAGTGCAGCATAATAATAGAATAATGGGGGACAGACCACAAAAGTCTATTAAACCAGAAGAAAACTTTATTCCAGAAAAGAAAATAAAAAAATCACTGCAGGAGCTTATCAGCTTATCAGCTACCTGAGACCACAGCCAGAGTTTAGGATTATGAAGCTGTGGTAAAGGGGGAGGGTTTCAACCCCCTTTTAATAGCAAAAGTAAACATCAGGCACAGAGTTCATGATAAGAGTCAAGTAGAAACATCAAGTATGAGATGCATACTAAAAGTCACATAGAAACAACTATAAGAAGTTAACTTTTGGTCCATGCTTTTGTTGGCTATAATGGGCAAAGGGTTTAAAAGTTACCATTGGCTGTTGACAGAGGAGGTGGCTACAAGCAGAGAGCCATTGTTAGAAGTTAACCTTTTGAGGTGATGACTATCTGCTTTTATTTTTTTAGATTTACAAATTTGTATTTCTATATTTGTGGACACTTCACTTAGAATCATTAAAATATTTATTTCTGTATATGCATTCATATATATAATGTATATATGTATATATATACATATATGTCACATTTAAAAGCACAGATACAACTGACTTGTACATAAATGATGACTATTTTCTAATATGAGCAACATATCCTGGTTTAGGAGCAATAATATCATAAAGGTAATTGATAACCTTAAGGGACATGAACCACATTGTAGAACTAGATTTGGGATAAGCATCAAGGAGATATCATTTTGACCAGAACTGTGTGATACCATATCTCTTTGACTTAAAGTACACATTAAATTTACATGTTGAATCTCAGGTTAGTTTTTCCAAAGAAGTGTTCAGGAACATAGTCATTTCTATTTATTTTACCTATGTGGTCAGGTTGATTAAATACATATTTTATTTAAGTTTTTTTTAAGTTGAGTATTACTATGAACAAAATAACCTAGAGCCAAGTCAACTATTATTCTTTTCTGGAGCATTTACTTATAACTATTTTGTGATTAAATACATGATATGAAAAACAAGCCATAATTTCATGTGGACAGTTTATACACAAAAATATAACAAATATAAACTGACTAAACCTAAGAATAATAGGGATAGAAGAAGGAGAAGAATACAAACTCAAAGGCACAGAAAATATATTCAACAAAATCATAGAAGAAAACTTTCCCAACTTAAAGAAGGAAATGCCTATAGATATACAAAGGTTACAGAACACCAAATAGACTGGATCCAAAAAAAAGTCCCCTTTGCCACATAACAATCAAACTACTAAATGTACAGAATAAAGAAAAAAATATTAAGAGCTGGAAAGGAGAAAGGCCAAGTAACATATAAAGGCAGACCCATAGGAAAAACACCTGACTTCTCAATGGAGACTCTAAAAGCCAGAAGGTCCTGGACAGAAGTTATGCAGACCCTAAGAGAACATGGATGCCAACCTAGACTATTACACCCAGCAAAACTCTCAATCAACATAGATGGAGTAAACAAAATATTCCATGATAAAACCAGATTCAAACAATATCTTTCCACAAATCCAGCCCTACAGAAAGCACTAGAAGAAAAAATCCAACCTAAGGAATTTAGATGCACCCATGAAAACACAGGCAAAAGATAGTCCCACACAAATAAATACCAATGAAGAGAAACATACAACACTACCACCAAAAATAACAGGAATTAACAATCACTAGTCATTAATATCCATTAATATCAATGGTCTCAGTTCACATATATAAAGACACAGGCTAACAGAATGGATATAAAAACAAGATCCATCCTTCTGCTGCATACAAGAAACACACCTCAACTTCAAAGACAGACACTACCTCAGAATAAAAGTATGGGAAAAGACTTTTCAATAAAATGGATTTAAGAAGCAAGCTGGTGTAGCTATCCTAATATCTAATAAAATAGAATTCAAACTAAAATCAATCAAAAGAGATCGGGAAGGTCATTATATATTTATCATGGTGAAAATCCGACAAGATGAAGTCTCAATTCTGAATATTTATGCCCCAAATACAAGGGCACCTACATTTGTAAAAGAAACATTCCTAAAGCTTAAAATGCACATCAAACCTCATACATTAGTAGTGAGAGACTTCAATACCCCACTTTCACCAATGGACAGGTCTGCCAGAGAGAAACTTAACAGAGAAATAAGGGACCTAACAGACAGTATGACTCAAATGGACTTAATAGATATCTATAGAATATTCCACCCTAACACAAAAGAATATACCTTCTTCCTAGCACCCCATGGAACCTTCTCCAAAATCGACAACATGTTTGGTCACAAATCAAATCTCAACACATACAAAAAATTGAAATACCCAACATCCCTTTATGATAAATGTTCTAGAGATATCAGGAATACAAGGAGCATAACAACACATAATAAAGACAATTTACAACAAGCCGACAGCCATCATCAAAGTAGATGGAGAGAAACTCAAAGTGATTCCACTAAAATCAGGAACAAGACAAGGCAGCCCACTCTCCCCATACTTATTCAACATAGTACTTGAAGTTCTAGACAGAGCAATAAGACAACAAAAGGAGATTAAGGGGAAACAAATTGGAAAGGAAGAAGTCAAACTTTCCCTATTTGCAGACGATATGATAGTATACATAAGTGACCCAAAAAGTTCTACCAGGAAACTCCTACAGCTGATAAACTCCTTCAGTAAGGAGGCATGATACAAGATTAACTCAAAAAACTTAATAGCTCTCCTATATACAAATGACAAACAGGCTGAGAAAGAAATAGAGAAATATTACCCTTTACAATAGCCACAAATAATATAAAACACCTTGGGGTAAATCTAACAAAACAAGTGAAAGACCTGTATGATAAGAACTTTAAGTCTCTGAAGAGAGAAATTGAAGAAGATATCAGAAAATGGAAAGATCTCCCATGCTCATGGGTAGGTAGATTAACATAGTAAAAATGGCAATCTTACCAAAAGCAATCTACAGATTCAATGCAATCCCCATCATAATCTCAACACAATTCTTCACACATTGGAAAGAAAAATACTTAACTTTATATAGAAAAACAAAAAACTTAGCATAGCTAAAAGATTCCTGTATAATAAAGCAACTTCTGGAGGCATCATAATCTCTGACCTCAAGCTCTACTATAGAGCTATAGTAATAAAAACAGCTTGGTACTGGCATAAAAACCAACATGTGGACCAATGGAATCTAATTCAAGACCCTGACATTAATCCATACACCTATGAACATATGATTTTCAACAAAGAAGCCAAAACTGTACCATGGAAAAAAGAAGGCATCTTCAACAAATGGTGCTAGCAAAGCTGGATGTCATCATGCAGAAGATTGCAAATAGATCCATATCTGTCAACATGCATAAAACTCAAGTCCAAGTGGATCACAGACCTCAACATAAAGCCAGTTACATTGAACTTGATATCAGAGAAAGTAGGAAGTAGTCTTGAATGCATTGGCACAGGAGACTACTTCCTAAATATAACACCAGTAGCACAGACACTGAGAGCAACAATTAATAAATGGGATCTGAAACTGAGAAGATTTTGTAGAGCAAGGGACATGGTCAATAATGTGTCAAACAAAATGACAGCCTACAGAATGGGAAAAGATCTTCACCAACCCCATATCTGACAGAAGGCTGATCTCCAAAACATATAAAGAACTCAAAAAGCTAGACTTCAAAATACTGAACAATCCAATTAAAAAATTGTCTACAGAGCTTAACAGAATTCTTAACGGAAATCTCAAATGGCTGAAAGACATTTAAGGAATTGCTCAACATCCTTAGTCATCAGGGAAATGCAAATCAAAACAACTCTGAGATACCATCTTACACCTGTCAGAATGGCTAAGATCAAAAACACTGAAGACAGCTTATGTTGGAGAGGATGTGCAGCAAGGGGAACACTCCTCTACTGTTGGTGGGAATACAAACTTCTACAGCCACTCTGGAAATCAGTATGGTGGTTTCTCAGACAATCTGGAATAAGTCTTCCTCAAGAACCAGCTATAACACTCTTGGGCATATACCCAAGGAATGCTCAATCATACCACAAGGACACATGCTCAACTGTGTTCACATCAGCATTATTCATAATTGAAAGCACCTGGAAACAACCTAGATGTCCCTCAACTGAAGAATGGATCAAGAAAATGTGGCACATATACACAATGGAGTACTACTCAGCAGTAAAAAACAATATCATGAAATTTGCAGGCAAATGGATGGAACTAGAAAATATCATACTGAGTGAGGTAACCTGGACTCAGAAGGACAAACACAGTATGTACTCACTCATAAGTGGATACTAGATGTGAGGGAAGGGATGGCCAGACTGCAACCCATAGATCCAGAGAGGCTAGGTAACAGGGAAAGACCCTAGGAGGGACACATGGATGGCCTAGCAAAGGAGGAGTGGATGAAGTCTACATGAGCAGACTGGGTGTAGGGGTGTGGCGGAGAGCAAGGAGTTGGGGATGAGAGCATAGGGAAATGGGAGGGTCAAGCTGGAACAGGGACAGAATGGGTTGGCAGGGAGGGACATACCATGATAGATGAGGCCATCAAGGGAATAGGAAGAGGCAGGGTGCCAGCGAGGCTCTCAGGAATCTACAGAGATGATCCTACCTTGAACTGCAGTGGTTAAGAGGGTGGCTGGACTGGTCTACTCTGGTGACCAGTCTAGTGAATACCATAACTGTCATCATAGAGCCTTTGTCCAGTGACTAATGGAGGCAGATGCAGAGATCCATGGCCAGGCACCAGGCTGAGCTCCAGGAATCCTATTGGTGAGAGAGAGGAGGGATTCTGCAGGCAGGGGACTTTGAGATCATGATGGGAAGACATGCAGAGAAGACCGGCCACACTAGTTGAAGTCCATGAACTATAGACTAGTGGCTGTGGAGCCCCCATGGGACTGAGCTAGGCCCTCTGGATAAGAAAGACAGTTGTTTGGCTTGAATTGTTTGGGGTGCACCCTGGCAGGGGATCAGGATCCATCCCTGGTGCATGGGCAGGCTTTTGGGAGTCTGGTGCCTGTGGTGTGGTGCCTTCTGCAGCCTTGGTGCAATGGGGAGGGGTTTGGACCTCCCTAGTCTTAGTGTGCTGTGCTGTGCTGACTCCCCATAGGAGACCTTGATTTGTGGGATGTGGGTTGTCTTGGGAGTGAGGGCTGGGTGATGGTAGGAGGAAATAGATGGGTTCTGTGGATGGTATATAGAGTGAGTAGAAAATTTCTTAATAAAGAAAAATAAAAAATAAAACACTGATTGGCCAGTTGCCAGGCAGGAAGTATAGGCAGCATGAGCAGACCAGGAGAATGTTGGGAGGAGAAAGGGCAGAGTCAGGATTCACCAGCCAGACACAGAGGAAGCAAGATGACAAGGAAGAACTGATTAAAGGTACCAAGCTAGGTGACTAAACATAAATAAGAATTATGGGTTAATTTAAGTGTAAGAGCTAGTCAGTAATAAACTGGAGCTAATGGCTAAGCAGTTATAATTTAAAAAAATGGGCATGAATATAGCTACTCAAAGAGGGAGGCACTTTCCTGTCCATGAGGATATTACATCCAAGAGATGAAAGGAAAACCTGCTAATTGAGAATCTCACTTCAGTTAAATTACACAGATGCTAACATGATGTAACTGAAGCACCTTAAAAATATATTTATCCACTATGCAATGCTTCAGAGTATGCTTTATCTTCATGCCTTTAATGTACATGTTCAAGAAAAAGCCAAAAAAATAATCATTCCTGGGTAATTTGGAAAACAGGAGCATGTTTGGGTTTGAAAGATGTTTCAGAAAGCATCTTCTATTTAGAAGGACTCATCAGAGGTATTTTGTGAGTAACTATACAGAAAATCCCTCTTTAAACCTGCAAGTACTACAAAGCCTCCTGGGTTTAAAATAAATAATGAATTTTGTGGTATTATGAAAAAAATATAAAAGACAAATTCTAAAAAAACAATATTTGATGATTATTGCTGGTTGAGATTAGATTTTTATCTTTTTCACTGTAAAAGGAAAACCTCACAGAAGTATCTTTATTCAACATGTTGTTAGTTTGGGCAGAAACAAAAGCAGACATTCACATAACAAACATGACGGGCAAAGGACATTTTACCTCAGTTAGAGGAAAACTGACTTGGACTTACCAGTCAGAATTAGCAGTGAGACCCAGTAGAGCCTACAATAGAAGCACTTTCCTGGCTACAGTTTCTCTCTCACATGGCAATTCTTCCTTAGAGTCTCTGTAGAGGTTTGTGATTTTAATTAGGATCTTTTTAGAGGCTAGTAATTATATCATCTAACAACATATTAATGTTAAAACAAACTGAAGGAAAAACAATAATAACAAAATACACACCACAGAGGTCAGATATTTTGTCCATGGTCATATATAATATATGGGTGTGGATCCTATTGGACTCAATGGGACAATGACATATAATGGTGGTCACCATTTTGGATTGTCCTAAGAAGTCACATTGAGTATGCTTGCTTTATGATATCATTAGGCAAACTTAGCCTCCAAGTCAAATGGTTGCTTCCATCTTGATGAGGATCCTCAAGTCATGTGTGCAATAAAGCACGTCATATATTCTGTTCAATTTGAACTCAGCTCCAGGATAATGTAATTACGCCTATCATCAGGGCATTCAAGGTTGTTATGTAATCCACTTTGTGTGGGAGGTAAGAACATAGTGAAGCGATAAAGAAAAAGGCAGGCAAATGTTAGAAATAGCAAAAAACCTGCCACAAAGTATCCCAGGTGATTCAAGTTATGACTGTAGGCTGTTAAACTATAGGAAGTTCACTCAGTCATTCTGCTCTTCATTGTATGGCTCTCAGAAAGGAGAGGAAGATGGCATGGGATAGAGGGAAGGTTGTTCAAAGAGATGTGTTTGGGTGCTGGACTCCTAAACCCTCTCAGGTTCAGATCCAAGGTTGCTTTGGAATTGATACTTTCAACATAGGCAGACATCCCCACAAGCATTGTTGGTCCTTCATCAAAACAAGTGAAAGGATGCAGTCTCCCCATCTATGTACAGACAGAGTGACTGTGGTGTTGGGGGACTTGAGGTTTTTATAGTATAGAACAGGGTAGCCTTTAAGGATGGAAGTCTCCATCAGCTGATTATATCACTAAAGTTTAAAAAAATAGGGGGTTTTATTTGTGTTTCCCCATACTAGAGATTCCAAGGTTAATATCAGTACAGGTCAAGGTTCCTGCCAGGAAATTTTAGACACACCCAAGTCTTTTAGATAATTAAATCATCACTTACTATATACTATGGCAGTCAAAAAAATCCCCACGATAACAAAAATTATTGTTTTTAGATATATAACTTTGAAGGTATAAAAGCCATTGGTACCATATCATCTACAATGTAGTCCAGCATCATACTGTTAGGATATGAATCCATGCCATGAATATTGACAATCCTTCTCTGCAGATTCAAGTTGAGGAGCTACCAGTTTTCTTTGGCCTTCATATTTGCCATTGAGGAGATCAACAGGAACACTCACATTTTACCCAACACATCTCTAGGATTTGAGCTCTATAATGTCGAAAGCAATCTAGAGGATATTATGAAGGAAGCTTTATTTTGCCTCACAGGAATGGGAATAAACATTCCCAATTACACATGTAGAAGAAAGAACAAGGCTGCTGCTGCTTTAATTACAGGAACAGCATGGGAAATGTCTGTACAAGTTGGGAGACTGCTGAATCTTTACAAATATCCACAGGTGAGGAACATGGCTGGGAGGGAATAAGAAACCCATATTAAAATGCAGACGTTTGGTGTGTTTTCAATGTAAAAAGGTGAAGCTGTGACATTCATCTATCAAAGAGATCAAATCAGGTATTTGGTTATATGTCCTCTATGGTGATATTTTATTTGTATTAAAATGTTATTTGTACGTTAATAAATAAAGTTGCCCATAGGTCAGAGCTATTAGCAAGTCATAGGAAAGCAGGGTAGTGGTGGCGTACGCTTGTAATCCCAACACTTGGTACGCAGAGCTAAGTAGGTCTCTGTGTGTTCAGGGATACAGCCATTATTGGATACAAATGCCTTTAATCTCAATACCAATCATGGAAAACCTGGAAGTCTATACAGACAGGCCGGGACGAGGCGGTCATGTGGTTGGGTTTACAACCAATGAGAAGGCAGAACAGAAATTCTATATAAGGACTTTAACACAGAAAGTAGCCCTAGTTCGGAGAGGTAGTACCACCGTAGGAGGAAGGGTAAGGATTTAGCTCTTAGCTCTGACCTCTTGGCTTTCTTCTTTGCATTGGTTCTGTGTTTCTTATTTAAAAAGACTGTTGGTTACATCTACAGTCCTCATATACTTTTCTCGAGATAGAGAAGAGGAAGATACTGGAGCCTATACAGGATGTTCAGAAAACTCTTGTAAGAAATTCTCTATAAATATCTTCAGAAACAAGATGCGAGTTTAAAATACCATGAGCAGAAGGTAGTCTATACCAATACAAAGTGTCACCTCAGGTTTAAAACTGTGTTCTATGTCAATGTTTTCACTTATGTTTCCTATTTCCTTCAGATTACTTTTGGGCCATTTGACGACATCCTAAGTGACAGAGGCCAGTTTTCTTCTCTCTACCAGACAGCACAAAAGGACATGTCTCTGTCACATGGCATTGTCATTTTGATGGTTCATTTCAACTGGACCTGGGTGGGACTGATTCTCATAGATGACCACAATGGGGCTGAGTTTCTATCACACTTGAGAAGAGAGATGGACAGGAACAGAGTGTGTGTAGCTTTTGTAGAAATGGTTCTGGACAGCCAGGTTTACTCGGGCTATGAATCCAGAACAATTCATCAAAATATCCTGAAATCATCTGCAAATGTTGTTTTCCTTTATGATGTTACTCAATATTTACATGGTCTAATATTATATATAGGAATACATTCAATTACTTGGAAAGTCTGGATCATTAAGTCACAATGGGATGTAACTACTGATGTTCCGTATTTCATATTTGATCCATTACATGGGAGTCTCATTTTTGCACAACACCATGCTGAGATTTCTGATTTTAGGAAGTTTATCCAGACATACAAGCCTTCCAAATATCCAGAAGACTATATCCTTGCTCTTTTGTGGAACATATATTTCAATTGCTCTTTTTCTGGACCCAATTGTAAAATATTAGGTAACTGTCAACCCAATGCTTCCTTGGAAATGTTGCCTGGAAATGCTTTGGAAATGGATATGACTGAAGAGAGTTATAATGTATATAATTCTGTATATGCTCTGGCTCACAGTCTCCATGAAATGACTCTGAAACAAGTGGAAATTCACCCTCATGGAAGTGGGGAGGTAAATACCTATCCTTGGGAGGTAATTTCTCTTCTTGTATATATTATCAAACATACTGTGACATATTGAGGTTTCCTAAAAGCACACAATACATGATTGCACACTGTGGCAAGTTTTACCAAAAATCATCTGAGAGACTGTATGTAATTCTTTGTCTAGATGTCTTTGCAGACACATATGTCATTGTTCAGACTGAATGGGTGGCAATAAAGTTTAAATGTGTATATGTCATTATCTGCTTTGTGTTACAGGTATCCTCAGAATCTTCTCATGATTCTATATTCAATTGAAACCCCATTATCTCTAAGTATATTGCAGAACAGAAATAGGAGAACTATATCTTTAATGGTCAAATTCTATTAGATCCTTAAAGTTCAAATTATGAAGCTATGATTTAGATTCCTAAGTGACCATTTTATTTCATTTTGGACATTAACACCCCAATTTACAAACTGAAACTTTGAGTAGATTACTGTTGTGGAAATTTGCTTAAATCAACATTCATTGATAGTAGGAGAAATTGCTAAAGGTCTTATTAATAAAAAACTCAGAGCCAGATATTGGGGTAAATACCAAGAGATCAGAAAAGCAGGAAGAAGTCAGTAATGTTCTTACCAGTTGGTTATCCTCAGCCAAAGAGACCTACTTACTTTATACCCACACCTATATGTATTTCTGTTCTTCATCTCACTTCCTCTCTCTGCCTAGCTACATCATTTCCTGTCTCTCTGTACAGACCTCCAGACCTCTATGGTTAGTCCTGGGTTTAAAGGCGTGTGTCACCATGCCTTCCTCTGTTCACCAAGGTGGCTTTGAACTCACAGAGATCCAGACGGAACTCTGCTTCACTAGTGACAGGATTAAAGGGATGTGCACCATTGCCTGAACTCTATGTTTAGTATAGTAGCTGGCTTTTTCCTCTGATCCCCAGATAAATTTCATTAGGGTGCACAATATAGTAGAGGACACAATACATCACCACAATTGATTAAATCATTTTGTTTGCTTGCTTATTACTGTGTGTTTGTGTGTGTGAATTCTTTCCTTTGAAATTAAGTAACAAAAACATTATGATGTATTCATTTTTAATATTCATCCATTAAAGTGTTTATAGTTTGATATAACTTACAATTCATATCAGAGATTTAGGACAATGAGACCCATTGCTTCATTGGGTTCTGTTGATCTTTCTGGGAATAAATTCATCATCAAATTCTGTATCTCTTTTAGCTTCACCCTTATCTCAAGAATATCCATTTCAAAAATGGTGCTGGAAAACTTATGGTTTTGGATTCACAAAGGAAATTAGAAGCAGAATATGACATTTTCAACCTCTGGAATTTTCCAGATGGTCTCAGACAAAAGATGAAAGTTGGAACATTTTCTCCAAAAGCTCCACAGGGCCAACAACTCTTTTTGTCTGATCATATGATAAAGTGGGCTATAGGATTTACAGAGGTGGGCTGGATCTTATCTCATTGCTTTGATCTCTATGTCAATAAACATTTGTTTGTGGTTGTAATGGTAGTTGGATCCTTACAGAAGGCTCATTTGTATGCACAAAACTACTGTCATATGAGGAAGTTTTTATTGCATTATTCTGAGTAACGTGATTATTTATTTTTCTATGCTTTTTTCTTTGTGCATGTATTTCCAGTAATAAATACAGTGTCTGTTTATTAAGATTTCATCCTTGTCCTGAAAGCACTTGACAAGTGTAGCAATTTGTCTTGCAGGTTAGAAAATATCAGGTCATGGTCATTTAATTTCAGGCTCATGGCAGTGCATAATAATATGAAGGGCACATGTGCATGGGTCAATTACATGTCTAACTGATAAAAAAAAAGTCAGCAATTTGTCAAACAACAACAACAAAAAAAAAAAAACCAAGCTGACATAACTTAAGAATATAGACTTTATTGGGTCACATTTGGCATGAGCAGTTTATAATGATTCAGGCAATCATGTTGGCAAGGATCTTAGAAAGTGAGTCATGTTGTATCTTCAGTCAGGAAATAGATTGATGTGAACACTGCTCTTCACATCCCTTTTTGTTTTTATTTCAGTCTTTAACAACAGCCAATGAAATAGTGATACCTAATTGTGGAATAAGTATTCTCACTTCAAGTACCCTAATGTATATCATCACTCACACAGATTCACAAAGACTAGTGTATATGGTAATTCTAAAACTTGTCAGATTGACAAATGTAAATTAAGCATCACCATTGGAAATCAAAGCTGCTCACTCCAGCTGTGTACACTCAGGAAGTACACAATAGTATCCACATGCCATTACAGTTGCCCATTTAGACAAGAACTCAGTGACCAAACTTCTTATTTTGCCCTAGCTTTTATATGTTCACAATTGTTCAGATTTCTATTATCGTTTGATCATTATTTAAACATTGATCTTCATGGGTATGCTATATTGAAATTAGAAAGAAGTGGTGCATCAAAACAAGAATCTGCTAAAATAATTATAAAAACTTGCCGACTCAGTGTTCAATATTAAAAAAAACTTTATTGTTTTAAAACTATACACTCCTGAATATTTTCTCTTCTATATTTAATTCCCAGCTTCCTCGTTCTGTGTGCAGCAAGAGCTGTGTTCCTGGATTCAGAAAATCACCCCAGGAAGGCAAGCCTGCCTGCTGCTATGATTGCACTAGTTGTCCAGACAACAAGATTTCCAATGAGACAGGTAAGTGTCAGTCTAACTGGGGTATTCCCTCCCACCTCTTCATAGTGTTCTGAAATGTCTAAGCAGAGAGACAAGTTCTGGGAAGGAAGAGCAGAGATAAGTCCAGTTATTCTTTAAGTTAGAAGTAAAAATATTTTGGTTCATTTTTAATCATCAGTTTAAATGGTGCTCAGGCCATTGAAATTAATACCTGATTTAATTATTTGATACACTATAGCCATTGTTACTTTCAGAGAACAACTTTACTCTGAATAGAGTAGTCTGCCTGATTCACCATGACCTTTAACACACACAGACACACAGACACACAGACACACAGACACACAGACACACACACACACACACACACACACACACACACACTATAAATTCCTGACTTTTCATGTATTTCAAAGCATATTTAGTTTATAGTTAACACACATTTAATAGTTTGATCCTTATGACCCTTACATGCATAATTTCAGTCATGGTTCTATGTTTATCAGAGGTTATCAGAAAGGTCAAATTTGATTTAACTGTGGACATATTTTTAAATGTTTTATTTTAGATTTTCATTCATTTTGTTTTATCTCTGAGTGTTTTGCTTGCATATATGTATGTGTCCATGTACTTGCTTAGTGCATACCAAAGTTGGAAGAAGGATTCATATCTCCTGGTGGTGGAGGCATGGATAGCATTGACCACCATGTAGGTACTTAAAACTAAAACCAGGTCCCCCTTAAGAGTAAAAGATCAATGCTAAATATTTCAAAACAGTAAATTTTCTGCCTCAAATCCTATAAAAAGAAGTGTATCTGTATTGAAAAAAATCACACTTATATCTTTATAAAATATTTGTCATGACTTGTGTACCCTGTGCTTTCACTAAAGAATATATGTGGTTGTGCATATGAAGCATTCTTGCTCTGTTTAGAAACCAATAGAAGTAAACACACAGAACACTGTAGAGACATAGTGCCTTGAGAGTGTGAGCATAGCAGGAGGGCACCTCTAGAAGAAACAAATAAGTGCTGATAATGGAATAAAAGAGTCTATAGACACTAGCAAAAAGATGAATTCAGTAGGTCTTTAATTAGAATTTTCAACAACAATTAAATTGCAAATTCCACTTTGAAAAAATATTGAATGTTTTTAATTAAAGTATGGAATAGAATTATTTTAATGAAAATAGGTAGTAAGTACATTGACACTTATATGTTTTGAATTCAAGATGAAACTCACAAATTAGAAAAGATGAAGTATCACAAAATTATACCATTACCAACTAAGACTAAAACAAGAGTTTTTTTTTTAATTTTTATTTTGCAATACAATTAAGTTCTACATACAGGCACAGATTCCCTTGTTCTCCCCCCTCCCGCCCCCCTCACCTTCCCCCCAGTCCACCCCCCATTCCAATCTCCTCCAGGGCAAAGCCTTCCCCACAGACTGAGATCAACCTGGTGGACTCAGTCCAGGTAGGTCCAGTCCCCTCCTCCCAGGCCGAGCCAAGGGACCCTGCATAGGCCCCAGGTTTCAAACAGCTGACTCATGCAATGAGCACAGGACCCGGTCCCACTGCCTGGATGCCTCCCAAACAGATCAGGCCAATCAACCCACTCAGAGGGCCTGATCCAGTTGGTGACCCTTCAGCCATTGGTTCATATTTCATGTGTTTCCATTTGTTTGGCTATTTGTCTCTGTGCTTTATCCGACCTTGGTCTCAACAATTCTCTCTCATATAAACCCTCCTCATTCTCGCTAATTGGACTCCCAGAGATCCACCTGGGGCTTAGTCATGGATCTCTGCATCCAGATCCCTCAGTAGTTGGATGAGGTTTCTAGCACGACAATTAGGGTGTTTGGCCATCCCATCACCAGAGTAGGTCAATTCGGACTGTCTCTCAACCATTGCCAGCAGTCTGTTGTGGGGGTATCTTTGTGGATTTCTGTGGGCCTCTCTAGCACTTTGCTTCTTCCTCTTCTCATGTGGTCTTCATTTGTTTTATATCTATCTGTTAAGTAGATCTTTTCTCCCTGGGAATGATTAAAGATTTTCATAAAGGGAGTTTTTCCATCATTCAAGAACCTAATAATTCTCATTCTCACAAGCACTATCAGAGAATAAACACACTGGAGAATTCAATAAACTCTATGGAAATATTTTAATTTTGATATTGATTATTAAAACAAAACTACTAGAAAGAAATTTCAAGGCATGTAAAGATGTACTTAACTAACATGACAAAGTCACCCAAAGGAATTCAGAGGGAGAGGGTTCTATGATCAAGTCAGGTTTACATAATTTAATTCAATAATTTATGTCAATATAAATTAAAAAATATTATCACTTAACTGAAAATACATTCAAGTATAGCAATGAGAAGGATAGACTTGTTCTTTTCATGTCCAACAAAGAATATGGGGAGTATTGATCTGAAATGATTCATTAGAGATCATTTGTTAATTATTACAATTGAGACCAGATTTACATGAGTCTGAAACATGAAATGGAAATGTGGGCAAATTCCAGAGAGCTGGTGCTGAGAAGTGGCTTGAGATAAAATGGGAACCTGAGCAGAGACTCACAATACCTTTAATTCCTGAGTAGATATGGATCATTGTGTGAGGTGTCCAGAAAGTCATTATGCAAACGCAGAGCAGAACCACTGTCTCCAGAAAGCATTGACTTTTCTGTCCTATGAAGACCCTTTGGGGATGGCACTCATTTACTTGGCTTTGGGCTTCTCTTCACTAACAGCTGGTGTTCTTGGTGTCTTTGTGAAGTACCACCACACTCCCATTGTCAAGGCCAACAATCAGGCTCTCTCTTATATCCTGCTCATCACTCTGACCTTCTGTTTTCTCTGTCCATTGCTATTCTTTGGCCATCCCAACACAGTCACCTGTGTCCTGCAGCAGAGCACATTCGCAGTCCTGTTCACAGTGGCTCTCTCCACAGTCTTGGCCAAAACTATTACCGTGGTTCTGGCTTTCAAGGTCACAGTTCCAGACAGACTGATAAGGTGGATAATGATATCAAGGGCTCCTAACCTCATCATTCCCGTCTGCACCCTCATCCAGCTTGTGCTCTGTGGAGTTTGACTGAGCACCTCTCCTCCCTTTATTGACTCAGATGCTTACACTGAACATGGACACATAATTATTCTATGCAACAAGGGCTCCACTGTTGCCTTCCATTCTGTCCTGGCTTACCTCTGCTCCATGGCGCTTGGGAGCTACACTTTGGCTTACCTGTCCAGGAACCTGCCTGACACATTCAATGAAGCCAAGTTCATCACTTTCAGCATGTTGGTGTTCTTCAGTGTGTGGGTCACCTTCCTCCCTGTCTACCACAGCACCAAGGGGAAACTCATGGTTGCCATGGAAGCTTTCTCTATTTTGGCTTCCAGTGCAGGTCTCCTAGGATGCATCTTTTTCCCCAAGTGCTATATTATTTTGTTCAGACCACATAGGAATGTGCTTCATCATGTCAGGAACAAGACCACATAGGAATGTGCTTCATCATGTCAGGAACAAGACCACATAGGAATGTGCTTCATCATGTCAGGAACAAAGCACATTCTAGAGGAAAAGTGGATCTTACAGCTTAGTCCATATTTTTCTTAATTGTATTCAAGTCTGTTTAGCATGAATCCAATTGTCAGAGATCATACAGTAATTTAATTTTTTATATTTATTGCTTTCATTTATCCATCTTTATTCTCTACTCTTCTAATATTTTTTATGAATTTCTCTAAGTTAGAATGCCTATTTCCATAAAATTCATTGTCTCTCTCAATTAATATTAAAGAAAGATGAATGGGACATGTATGCATTTTTCACCTCTTCAACATTGCATAACTTTGCCTTTATAGCACCAAATGTTTTTATATGTATCCATGTCTTTGGTGCCCTTGGTATGTTTCCAGGATCTGTGTTTCCATTTCATGTATGTTTTTGCTATGAAGGAAGGCACATTTTAAAAAATGAATACAATTTAGACATGAAGATATTACTCTGCCAAATAATTCCATAATGGGATGCATACTAGAATAGAATAAAGACCAGTCTATTACTTAATTACAACTCAAATCATATAACATTTAATCAGATACTTCCCCACTCAGTTTCATGATGGTACTTTTAGATCTGTGAGGAATGTGAAAATCCCTGCTGTAACCACTTCTATAGAATGTGTGCTCATGTCTATCATTAATTGTAGATGTTCAAATGTTTTGTGTACTCAGTTATAATTATTCACTTTTGATAAATTGCTCTATATTATTTCAACTGAAACTGTGTCCTATGTAACTCCTGCATATTTGTGAATATTCATTTCCCCATATTTTATCACCATTTCATATAACATGTATAGTTCTGACACATTTTATTTCTTGTATAATATACGTTTGCATAAATGTTTAAGACCTTACATACTGTTTGCCTTGTATGTTGTCATTCATTGTAATCAGTCTTTTTATAATTTCAAGAATAAGTTAGTGTTAATTATATCTGCAATTTTAATTAAATTAAAAACAAGCCAGATTGTATCTTTGAGAATATATTCACCTTGTTGACTTTTAAAAATATATTCTCTCTATTTAGAAAACAAATGAGAGAAAACCCAACCAGAACAAAATCAACAAAGATTATCAAAACAAAGTAAAGTATGTAGAACACATGGAAATATAGACACACACACAAAACATATGTTTACACCCTGGTGTACAGCCTGCAATATAAGCAAAAACAATAGTGGCATAGATCTTCGGGGAGTAACCAACAAACATTGGATTTGACTTTTAGTCCAAATCATGAAATGGCAAACATACCTGACACTAATTTCTTGCTTCAAAGCACCTAAGGCTAGATAGCTCAAGGACCTAGGTGCTGTGGGATGGTCTGTATGTCAAGTGTGTTGCTGATTGGTCAGTAAATAAATCACTGATTGGCCATTGGCTAGGCAGGAAGTATAGGCGGGACAAGGAGAAGAATTCTGGGAAGTGGAAGGCTGAGAGAGAGACACTGCCAGCCACCACCATGACAAGCCGCATGGAAAGATCCCGGTAAGCCACGAGCCATGTGGAAAGGTATAGATTAATGGAAATGGATTAATTTAAGATATAAGAACAGTTAGCAAGAAGCCTGCCACGGCCATACAGTTTGTAACTAATATAAGTCTCTATGTTTACTTGGTCGGGTCTGAGCAGCTGTGGGTCTGGCAGGTGAGAGAGATTTGTCCTGAGGTGGGCCAGGCAGGAAAACTCTAGCTACACCTAGGGAAAACCAAATACTACAATTCTAGTAAATAACATAGCAATAAAATGATTTATAATGGCATTTTGGAATATATCAGGGCTTTTCTCAACTATTGTCAAAGAAACTTCCTCAAGCAGCAGATGAGTGCCAATGTAGAGACCCACAGCCAGACACAACGCTGAGAATATTAGACTTTGGAATTCTCTGGCCTAAACTGTGTGCTTCCATCTAATCTCTCCCCTCAGGGCTCAGGGAACACTACAGCAGATGAGAGAGAAAGAGTGTTGGAGGCAGAATGGATAGAGGACACCAAGAGAACAAGACCCTCTACACCAACAAGATAGATGCACACATGAACACACAGAGACTGTGACAACATACACAAGGCCTACACTGGCCCTTAACAATTAGGATCCCACAGCTAAAACTAGAGTGTTCACATTCCTCCATTTCTAACCCAGTATCTATTTCCAATGTCTAGGCAATTGCAAATAAAAGTCTAGTTTTCTCTAAGAGAGTCTCACTAACGCAACAAAAATCTTCTTTTAAGTATAGGCTACAAAGCTAGCAGTAGATTCCCAAGAGAAAGCAATCACGTCTTTGGAGTTTCTTTGTGTCATCATGTCCTGTCAGGGCATTTCATTTTTTTCTCTTTTATTTTATGTTTTGTATTTTTGTATGTATTATGGCTTCTAGGTAAGTGGTTTCATAAGGTTCCTGAGAGTGTGAACAAGTGGGTCTCTATGTCTATACCTGTTTCTTATGTGCTTTCTTAGAGAATTTTCCTCTTGTGTGGTAGTTTTGTACCATTCAGATATATTAGTTTTTGTTTCATATGCTTCTGTTTTATATTATATTTAAAAAGTATTCCATAGAAGCCTGACTGTTTTCCAATGAGAGATAGAATGGGGTTTGATCTGGGCAGGAGAAGAATAGAGTGGGGAAACTGAAAGTGGGATATATCATGTATTTAAAAAAGGTATTTTCAATAAGTGAAACGGAAAGATAAAAAAGACATAAAAATATAATTGGAAATCATAATATCTAAGCAAATGATGAGTAAGCTAAAATTATGAAAAAGCAGAGAATTATGAGTCCCCAAACTTACAAGATATCATGATTTCAATTCTTAAATTTTCTCATTTATTGGAATAGATTTTTTTCATACACTATATTCTTATCATGGTTTTCCTTACCCCACTCCTCCCAGATCATCCCTACCTTTCTACCCACCCAAAACACACCCTTTCTGTTTCCTTCTCAGTTAAAACACAGAGACATGTAAGATAAATTAGTACATAAGTAAATAAAACCAATACAATCTAGTAAACAATCATACACATAGAAAAAGTCATAAATCTCCATTGAGATCTGAAGCAGTGAAAAATGCCATAACACAAGTGGAAATTGTCTTTAAAATGAGCTCATGCCCTTTCTTTAAAATGTAATAAATACCTTGTGGTGGAAAATAAACCTAGACAGTTATCTCTCTAGAGATAACATATGGCTCAAGTTAAAAATTTATTAAAATAAGCAATGGTCAAATTTATTCTTATAGTAACAATTACAGATATTGTGCTTAGAGTCAGAAGCTATAAGAAAGATATTTACACTCTCAGACCCTATACTTCAAGCTAAGGTACTTCTTTAATAAGCAACTCTCCAGGTCAAGTATTTCAATATTCTAACGGAATCCAACATATATATCAGTTCACATAAACAAGGACTACATTGACTAATATACAAATGATTATTTGTTATCATTTTTGTTAATTACTTCCTACTTCCTTAAGAAAAAATTTACCTGAAATGAAAAATGAAATGGAAGATAAGCTTATTTTGCCTCCTGATGTTTAAGAAATACCATCATTATTAAAGGAAAGACACATAGGATTCAGGTGGGCTGCAGGTGGTGAGATTGGTTGTATCAACATTTCATAGTAGAGGACAAGGAATCTGAGACTGAAGGCCAAAGCTTGAGGTAGGTACAACCTTCAAAATTCTGTGAATAGTGACCTGCTTTCAGTATATAAGCTCAAATGCTTTGAAATCCTACCTCGCCCTCCTTCAAAGTTCTCCCCCATACCAGAAATCAGTATCACAAAACAATGAATTAGAGAAAGAACAGTGGTCATCATTAAAATATTCCAAATTTCAGACCCACAACCAATATCTAAGTGTAGTATTGAGATAATCTGGGCTATGCTGTGACATGTCATAACATCAGGTCTGCTAGCTATAACACACATTACCTCTGTGTGGGTTCAGTTCCACAGCAGGCATATAAACTTTTTCAGCAGAAGTCATTCCAGATGTAATATGGTCTTAGGCCTTCCCTAATTACTGGACTCTGGACTTCCTATAGACCATTGTCAGTTAATTCTGAAACTTTGATGGAAACTGCCATGGACTACTCATGTTTAAAACTCTTTTTATTTCCTGCAACACAGAACCATTTTTTAAATGCTGCCAATCCTGTAACCATCTTAAACTGTATCGTGATGGCTCGCGTCATAGTTACAACAGTCTCTTTGTGATAACCCATGGTAATAAGTCTGTATTTTATCAGTTTATATCAGGGATCCATTTGGCCAGCATTTTCAATTAAATACATTCCAAAGGAACTGCCATATTCGCATTTGGAGTCTTCTAATTGTGCTGTTTTAAAGTGAGAGGAACCTAAATATTTTCACTGTGCACAGCATAACTGTTCTTCTTAGTGGTATTGGTGGTATTCCTCTCTTTGTCAATTCCAGGAGCTTTGTCACAAACTGAGTACGACTTTAAGTTACTGGGTTTGAACCAAGATTAAGAAATTCATTATTTCTCTCTATTAGTTCTTTGAGAATTGTGTTCAGTGGGTACTATAGATTTTCTTCCCCTTCTTCCAGTTATATTAGGTCTAACACCTGTCTATACCCCAAGAACTTTCTGCCATACTTTTCTACCATCAAGGAAAATGAGTCCTATTCTTAAAATTTTTGGATTGTATTCCACTGGAACATAGTTGACTAACGCAGTGTATAACTCTTGAAACTAATTCTCATTTTTTCTCCCCATGGATGTGTCAAATGCCAGTAATTCCTCAGCTAGTGGCAGGTCTTCATAGCTACCTGCAATCTCAATTGAGGGATTTGGTCCTCTGTGTGCTTGCACTAGGTTTGTGCATGTTGTCATAATTAATGTAAGTTCATATGCTCAACTGCCTTGTTATGGGCTGAGGAATTGTTTTCTAGTAGTAATCAACCATGGTTCTTACTTACAATAGGGAGGAGGTGGAAGGCAGGGCAGGAGGAGAGGAGGGAAGGGAACTGCAGTCGATACATAAAATAAATGTAAAAATGTTATTTAAATAAGTTAAAATAGAATGTTTTCAATTTATTTCATAATTTGAAGTATTGTTGGCTACCCACCACCCCCACTTCCCCAGAGTACTCTTGAGTGAGAGCATTAGAAAATATTAGATAGAAGGATTTAGAGTGTGAAGATAAACAGATAGAAAATATAGGATTGCCCACATTTTATTTATCCATTCTTTAGTTGAAGGGCATCTAGGTTGTTTCCAGGTTCTGGCTATTACAAATAATGCTGCTGTGAACATAGTTGAGTATGTGTCCTTGTGGTATGATTGAACATTCCTTGGGTATATTTCCAAGAGTGGAATAGCTGGGTCTTGAGGGAGGTTGATTTCTAATTTTCCAAGAAAGCGCCATATTGATTTCCAAAGTGGCTGTACAAGTTTGCATTCCCACCAACAGTGGAGGAGTGTTCCCCTTGAACCACATCCTCTCCAACATAAGCTGTCTTCAGTGTTTTTGATCTTAACCATTTTGATGGAAGAATCAGAGTGCTAGAGAGGTCCCCAGAAATCCACAAAGATACCTCCACAATAGACGACTGGCAATGGTGATTGGATGGCTGAACACCCTAACTGTCATAATAGAACTCTCATCCAGTGACTGGTGGAAGCAGATGCAGAGATCTATGGCCAAGCCCCAGGTGGAGCTCCAGGAGTCCAATCAGTGAGAGAGGCAGGATTATATGACAAAGAAATGTCGAGACTATGATTGGCAAAAACACAGGGACAAATAGCCAAACTAGTGGAAACACATGAACTGTGAACCAATAGCTGAGGAGCCCCCATGGAACTGGATCAGGCCCTCTGGATAAGTGAGACAGTTGATGAGCTTGAACTATTTAGGAGGCCCCCAGGCAGTGGAACCAGGACCTGTCCTTGGTACATGAGCTGGCTTTTTGGAACCTAGGGCCTATTCTGAGACACTTTGCTCAGCCTTGGTGTAGGGATGAGGAGACTGGAACTGCCTCAACTGAATCTACCAGGCTGGGCTGACTCCCTAGGGGAGACCTTGCCTAGGAGAAGGTGGGAATGGGGGGTGGATTGGAGGGGAAGCCTGGGTGGTGGGAGGAGGGAGGACAGGGTAATCTGTGGCTGATATGTAAAATTAAATTAATTATAAAATAAAAATATTAAAAAAGAAACCCTTTAAAAATATAAATAAATTTAAAAAAATATAGGATGGCCTCCAAGGGCCCAGAACCTATTCCAAAAGACCCTGACTGTCTCTGCCCTAGGGTATTCATTGAAATGCCAAGGGGTGGAGCAAAAGATCTCCCCCACAACAAAGCCAAGTCTAGACCATCTCTGACACGTGCACTCAGGCCTGTGGTCCAATCATCTTCTCTGTGCAAACCTGCTGTGTAAAGCCACTAGGAACCTGAAAATGGGCTTCCACAGGTCCCCCGTTCTTAATATATAAAAAATAAGCCGTTATTAAGAGGTCACAACAATCTCCATAACTGTTACACCTCCCAGTATGAGAGTAAATGATGATAAAGATGGCATTTTTCTTGGATTGGGTCCAAGTTGACCATAGCAGTCTTTAGCTGCATCCAGCCCTTTCTAAACCAAAAATTCTTAATCAGTTGCAAATTTAAAGCAAATCTTAGCTTCATCATTACCTTTAACAGATTAACACACACATACACACACACACATATATTTCCCTCAATCTTACAACTTAAATCAAACTCTGAACAGAACCATTTGAATTTCTTACTAACATCAGAAAATCTTCTGATGTATACACAAACTTAAATATTTCCTTAACTTCAAAGCAGAGTGCATTAATATCAATAGGTTAACATAATAATTTATACAAACATATATTCACCCTTAATTCATTCATAACTCCACCTTTTCTTTTTTTTTTTTTTTTTTTTTTCACCAAAGAAAAAGAGGCTTGAATTTATTTATAAGGGGGTGGAGGGAAGGGAGTGATTGGAGGAAGAAGGGGAAGGAGGGAGGTGATGTAATTATACTTAAATATGTTTGAAAAATATTGTAGTTTACTAAACATAATTCACAATGACTGATATTTACATACAGTGACATTCAGGATGCTCTTTTGTGACAACAGTGTAGAAAACCATTCTAGCTTGTGTTGTTTAAGGAGGGCAGCCAATGTAAAGTTTGTAATTTTTATTTCTACTTTTAGTGTTTTTCAGAATCCTCTTCATGTTGGATTGAAACAACCTTCCTGATTTTATGCAGGATCTACACATAAGGCAAAAGAGACAAAATAACATTGAGCTGAAAAAAGGGTGTTATATCAATAGCTCTGAAAATTCAAATATACCTTATAAATTTGGGAACACACCATTTGTGTCACATAAAAAAGTAAGTGCTAATGAAAACAAACATTCAATCATGCTAGGGAGAACATTTTGGTTTAATTTCAGAAGTCAGGTGTGCAACTGAACAAAAATTTGTGCCACATTTTTAAGTAAAATGAAATGTGAAGTTAATGAGGAATGTGCCAAATTAGAGCAAAAATTTTAATGAATATATTTTAAGCATAGTACTGAAATGGTTGCTGTGCATGAGGGAGTAACCAAGGTATAATTTAAATATAAATAATCAAAGTCAAGTCAAAGTTGTCTTTGCCTTAGAGCACTCCTATTTATACTAGCCCTTCTTTTTTTTTTTTTCTTTTTCTTTTTTTTTTCTTTTTTTATTTTATTTTATTTTTATTTTTTTAAATTTTTATTTTGCAATACAATTCAGTTCTACATATCAGCCACAGATTCCCTTGTTCTCCCCCCTCCCGCCTCCCTCACCTTCCCCCCCAGCCCGCCCCCATTCCTATCTCCTCCAGGGCAAAGCCTTCCCCACAGACTGAGATCAACCTGGTGGACTCAGTCCAGGTAGGTCCAGTCCCCTCCTCCCAGGCTGAGCCAAGGGACCCTGAATAGGCCCCAGGTTTCAACCAGCCGACTCATGCAATGAGCACAGGACCCGGTGCCACTGCCTGGATGCCTCCCAAACAGATCAGGCCAATCAACTGTCTCACCCACTCAGAGGGCCTGATCCAGTTGGTGACCCCTCAGCCATTGGTTCATATTTCATGTGTTTCCGTTCGTTCGGCTATTTGTCTCTGTGCTTAATCCGACCATGGTCTCAACAATTCTCGCTCATATAAACCCTCCTCATTCTCACTAATTGGACTCCCAGAGATCCACCTGGGGCCTAGTCATGGATCTCTGCATCCAGATCCCTCAGTAGTTGGATGAGGTTTTTAGCACGACAATTAGGGTGTTTGGCCATCCCATCACCAGAGTAGGTCAGTTCGGACTGTCTCTCGACCATTGCCAGCAGTCTGTTGTGGGGGTATCTTTGTGGATTTCTGTGGGCCTCTCTAGCACTTTGTTTCTTCCTATTCTCATGTGGTCTTCATTTACCATGGTCTCCTATTCCTTGTTCTCCCTCTCTGTTGTTGATCCAGCTGGGATCTCCCACTCACCCAAGCTCTCTTTCCCTCGACCCTCGCCCTTCACTACCCCCACTCATGTCCAGGCTGTTCATGTAGATCTCATTTCATTTCTCTGTCATTGGGCGATCCCTGTGTCTTTCTTGGGGTCCTGTTTTCCAGGTAGCCTGCCTGGTGATGTGAGTAGCAGTCCAGTCATCCTTGTTCCACATCTAGTATCCTGTTATGAGTGAGTACATACCATGTTTGTCTTTCTGAGTCTGGGATACCTCACTCAGGATGATTTTTTCTAGATCCATCCATTTGTCTGCAAACCTCATGATGTCATTGTTTTTCTCTGCTGAGTAGTATTCCATTGTGTATATGTACCACATTTTGTTTATCCATTCTTCAGTTGAAGGGCATCTAGGTTGTTTCCATGTTCTGGCTATTACAAACAATGCTGATATGAACATAGCTGAACAAGTGCTCTTGTGGTGTGGTTGGGCATTCCTTGGGTATATGCCCAAGAGTGGTATAGCTGGATCTTGGGGGAAATGGATTCCCAATTTTCTAAGAAATCGCCATATTGATTTCCAAAGTGGTTGTACAAGCTTGCATTCCCACCAGCAGTGGAGGAGAGTTCCCCTAGCTCCACATCCTCTCCAGCATAAGGTGTCTTCAGTGTTTTTGATCTTAGCCATTCTGACAGGCGTAAGGTAGTATCTCAGAGTTGTTTTGATTTGCATTTCCCTGATGATTAGGGATGTTGAGCAATTCCTTAAATGTCTTTCAGCCATTTGAGTTTCCTCTGTTGAGAATTCTCTGTTTAGTTCTATAGCCCATTTCTTAATTGGACTGTTGGGCATTTTGGTGTCTAATTTCTTGAGTTCCTTATATATTCTGGATATCAGTCCTCTGTCAGATGTGGGATTGGTGAATATCTTTTCCCATTCTGTAGGCTGTCGCTTTGCTTTGTTGACCGTATCCTTTGCCCTACAAAAGCTTCTCAGTTTCAAGAGGTCCCATTGATTGATTGTTTCTCTCAGTGTCTGTGCTACTGGTGTTCTATTTAGAAAGTGGTCTCCTATGCCAATGCGTTCAAGACTACTTCCAACTTTCTCTTCTAGCAGGTTCAGAGTAGCTGGATTTATGTTGAGGTCCTTGATCCACTTGGAATTAAGTTTTGTGCACGGTGATAGATATGGATCTATTTGCAGCCTTCTACATGTTGATATCCAGTTTTGCCAGCACCATTTGTTGAAGATGCTTTCTTTTTTCCATTGTGCACTTTTGGCTTCTTTGTCAAAAATTCACTAGTGACTTAAAAGCACACCTGAAAGTTCTAGAACAGGAAGAAGCAAAGTCTCCCAGGAAAAATAGATGCCAGGAAATTATCAAAGTGAGAGCTGAAATCAATAAAATAGAAACAAAGAGAACAATACAAAAAATTAATGAAACAAAGAGTTGGTTCTTTGAGAAAATCAACAAGATAGACAAGCCCTTATCCAAACTAACCAAAAGACAGAGAGAGAGCATCCAAATCAACAAAATCAGAAATGAAAAGGGGGACATAACAACAGACATTGAGGAAATCCAGAGAATCATCAGGTCATACTTCAAAAACCTCTATTCCACAAAACTGGAAAACCTAAAAGAAATGGATAATTTTCTGGATAGTTACCACATACCTAAATTAAATCAAGACCAGATAAACTATTTAAATAGTCCAATAACCCCTAACGAAATAGAAACAGTCATTAAAAGTCTCCCAACCAAAAAAAGCCCAGGACCAGATGGTTTCAGTGCAGAATTCTACCAGATCTTCAAAGAAGAGTTAATACCAATACTCTCTAAATTGTTCCATACAATAGAAACAGAAGGAACATTACCAAACTCCTTCTATGAGGCTACAATTACCCTGATTCCCAAACCAAACTAGGATACAACAAAGAAAGAGAACTACAGACCGATCTCCCTCATGAACATTGATGCAAAAATACTCAATAAAATACTGGCAAACAGACTCCAAGAACACATCAAAACAATTATCCACCATGATCAAGTAGGATTCATTCCAGGGATGCAAGGATGGTTCAACATACGAAAGTCTGTCAATGTGATACACCATATAAACAAACTCAAAGAAAAAAACCACATGATCATCTCACTAGATGCTGAAAAGGCATTTGACAAAATCCAACACCCCTTCATGATAAAGGTCTTGGAGCGATCAGGAATACAGGGAACATACCTAAACATAATAAAGGCAATTTACAGCAAGCCAACAGCCAACATCAAATTAAATGGAGAGAAACTCAAAGCAATTTCACTAAAATCAGGAACGAGGCAAGGCTGTCCGCTCTCCCCATACTTATTCAATATAGTACTTGAAGTTCTAGCCAGAGCAATAAGACAACATAAGGAGATTAAGGGGATACAAATCGGAAAGGAAGAAGTCAAGCTTTCCCTATTTGCAGATGACATGATAGTATACTTGAGCAACCCCAAAGATTCCACCAAGGAACTGATACAACTTATAAACACCTTCAGCAACATAGCAGGATACAAGATCAACTCAAAAAAATCAGTAGCCCTCCTATATACAATGGACAAAAAAGCGGAGAAGGAAATCAGAGATAATCAGTTTTTTTATAATCTACTGGCTGTTAACTTTAACAAATAAAGGAGTGTATAAACTATGTCAAAGTCTATGATTAAGTTGAAAACAAGACAGATTCTACCATTGAGAATTTGTTCATAATTATGACTTTTTTTTTTTTTTTTGGTTTTTCGAGACAGGGTTTCTCCGTGTAGCTTTGTGCCTCTCCTGGAACTCACTTGGTAGCCCAGGCTGGCCTCGAACTCACAGAGATCCACCTGGCTCTGCCTCCCGAGTGCTGGGATTAAAGGCGTGCGCAACCACCGCCCGGCAATTATGACTTTTTTAAATACATTTTTCATACAATTTGTTCTGATCATGGTTTTCCCACCCTAATCCTCTCTCATATTCTTCATACTTTTGACACATCTAACCCTCTGACATTTTTTTCTGAAAAAAAAAACAGGAAAAATAAAAAATACAAAAGAAATATATAAAAACATTATGATAAAGTAAGAGAAACAAATACAATGGCAAAGAGACACACACAAATAGACAGACAGACAGACAGACACAGACACACAGACACACACACAGACACACACACAGACACACACACACACACACACACACACACACACACACATATTCATGCACATAGGACTCCAGCCTGCAAGTGGAGCTAGTGCAATAGTAGCATAAATCTTGGTTTGAGGAGTCACCAACCAACATCTGGTTTGACTTAAGGTCCACACCATGAAAGGGAAAACACACCTGGCACTGTTTTCATGATTAAGCACCTTAGAATAGGCAACCCAAGGACCTATGGTAAAACCAAGTACTACTGTTATAATGAAGGAATAAAATGACACCTAAGGGCATTCTGGTATATAGTAGTGCTTTGCACAGCCGTTGTCAGAAAACTTTCCTTCTGAAACAGATGGAAACAATAAAGAGACCCACAGGCAGACTTTGTGCAAAGACTTGGAACACTCAGCCTTAAGTGGGATCACTCCACCAAATCCCTCTTCTCAGGACACAAGGATCCCCGTGGAAGGTATGGTAGAAAGAGTGTCATAACCAGAGGGGATAGAAGACACCAAGAAAGCAAGGCCTTCTAGAGCAACAGGGTAAATGCACATATGAAATCACAGAGGCTGAGGTAACATTTCCAAAGCCTGCACTATTCTGTGCAGGATGGGTTCTTTGGCTGAAAGGAGAAATGGACACATGACTCAACTCCTAACCCTTTAGGTACCTCCAATTGGTAGCCATTTGCAAGTGAAAATTTAAGTTTAGGCTGCAAAACTAAATCTGGATGGCCAAAAAAAAGCCAAACTCAATGGGATTTTAGAGGTTCCTTCTATCATAACATCCTGTCAATCTCTTCATTATTTATTTTATATATTAATATATATTACATAGTACATAATTCATATTTATATATTATATGAATGAAAAAATAAATGATAAAGGAAAGGACATAGTTGGTGCTGAATATGCTGGAGGAGAAAGTTTATGATAGACATGAGGGAGAGCATAGCCAGAGGCAGAGATGTCTGGGAGAGTCAAGAATGAACATGACCAGACAAAGCCATGTGAGGAGAAATGGGTGAGGAGAGAAAAGATGAGGGGAATTTGGTGCAGCAGCCAGGGTCCTGTGTTTGTATACTTAGTGAGATTCCACTGAAGAAAATTATTTTTTCCTTTCCTTTCCTAACCTGTCCTAAAGTCTCTGTGGTGATCACTGAAGATGTTGTAACTGCCTTAGTAAAAGCATCTGGTGTTTTTAAATAATTAAAAATAAACAAATAAATCTTAAAAATAAATAAATTAATAAATAAATAAATTTTAATAAATAAACCAATGTATGAAAAATTGACCACAAAAAAGTGGAAATTGTTTTAAACATAAGCTCACATTTGTTGGCTGAGTTTCTCTGTCTCAGCAGCTCTTTCCCAAAGGCTTATATTACAAATGCTTGGCAGTAGCACAGGCTTATTACTAACTTACTCTTACATTTTAAATTAACTAATATTCACTATTTATGCTCTACCACATGGCAGTACTTTTATTAACATGGCATGTTCATTCTGCACCCTCTGCATCTGCCTGGTGAGTCCTCTGACTCTTCCCTCTTCTTCCTAGAATTCTTCTATTCTGTCTCTCAAAACTAATTATACCCTGTTCTGCTATTGGTCAATCAGCTTCTTTATTAACCAATGAGAATAATACATATTCACAGTGTACAGAAGGATTGTTACACAGCATTTACTCCTTTTTGTCTAATTAAAAAGAAAGATTCTAACTGCAAAATAGTAAGATTATATACAACAACAAAAAAGTTATCAGGAATTGAAGTTTCATATCCCATCCATTTGTATTTGTCAAAATTAGAGAAAATACTCAATTGTCTATACTATCTTGGTGAGTCAAAAATTTTGTACCTAACTCACTTTCTATCCTAACTAGGGAAAACTACAGCTATGACTATCTAGTCTTCAAATCCATCAAAGACCCCAAAAGAAATGTGAAATGTTACCTAATGACAGGGACATCTCACTGTTCAGACAGTCACCTTAAATTCTTCTGTAATGTTAGGTCATCCGTCTTTGGCCCATAAGCTTAGTACATCTGAGAGACTTTCCCTTGAAGCAAGGAATTTGGAAGGAATATCCTACCTTGTCTTGGCAAAGTTCAGCAGTCACTTTTCTTGAGTCCTGCTTGTGCAGTTTAGACAGTATATTGTCAGCAATTGTGCCATGATAATTTCTGTGCACATGGCTAGTTTTGCCATAAAGAAAAGAAACTCCATACAGAATACCTTTGATGCCCTTCATTTTCTCTGAAGTAGACTGGTGCTGCCAGGAGTAGATGTGTCTCACTGTCATGAAAAACCTTAGGTTATTAAACATATTAAATGCCATATTCTGTAATTTGTTGAAGATTTTGAAGATGATATTTTGAAATATATGAGTGTATGACCTTGAAATCTACCTAATAAGACTATAAGTTTGCTTGTTATAGATGACTATTAATCTGTGTTTCATAATTATTTTACATTAAATTTTAAATGAACTTCCAGAGTACAATATCCCAAACAAGAGTAGAAACATACATACAGTATAACATAACATAAATAATTTTAAATTTGTATTAATAAATAAAAATCCATACCAATGTAAAATATTTTGAGATTAAAAGCTGTTGTTTGGTTAAAGTAGATTCAATAATCTATCCTTTTGTCCTATCATTTCTATATCATATACCCCTTCATTCCTTTAGAAAGAGATCTTTGACTTTAACTCTGTAATTTAGTTTTTTTGATACTATGACCAATAACAACTTGTAACCAATCCCGCTTATATGAAAACAAACATCCATAACCAATCATTTTGGAATGTAAGCATAGTTCTCTAGACAATTTCCTGTCATTTAGGGCCACTGGTAATCTTTGAGGGACATGGAAGAAGTCAGAACTTTGGTCAAGTCCTGATTGGAGTATTCTGTTTGATGTATAATCTAAGCCAGCAGCCTTGAAGCTGTTCTGGATGCAAAACCCTGAGTAAACTGCAACAGAGGCACTTTAAGATGCTGGAACAACTAGTCCATTCTTTTTTCATTGGTGTCTGGTCTACTTGTTCTGAAAATATATAACTATTTAAAGGTAACATGCATATCTATATTGATGCAAGGAAAGTGTGCATTGTACACAGTCAGTTAAAGATGATTTTTTATTTTGTGTTTGAACATGTAAAATATACAACATATCCCTTGCAGTTCTTGTATTTTTATTTCTATATATCTGCAATCAGGACTGCTGTGGGATGTTCTGTATGGCAAATGTGTTGCTGATTGGTCAATAAATAAAACACTGATTGGCCATTGGCTAGGCAGGAAGTATAGGCGGGACAAGGAGAAGAATAAAGCTGGGAAGTGGAAGGCTGAGTCAGAGAGACACTGCCAGCCGCCACCAGGACAAGCAGCATGTGAACATGCCGATAAGCCACGAGCCACGTGGCAAGGTATAGATTTATAGAAATGGCTTAATTTAAGCTGTAAGAAAAGTTAGCAAGAAGCTTGCCATGGCCATACAGTTTGTAACCAATATAAGTCTCTGTGTTTACTTGGTCGGGTCTAAGTGGCTGTGGGACTGGCAGGTGAGAGAGATTTGTCCTGTGGGCCAGGCAGGAAAACTCTAGCTACAAATGGCGCCCAATGTGGTGGCAAGAGTTTCCACCTAAAAACTGAGAAAAAAGATTCTAAAACGGAGCTAAAAACAGCTTCCTAATTGTCTCTCACAAATGAGCAGCAGCTGTTGGTTTGAGCCACTTGTGGGTTCCTGGTGTGCACGCTCAACCTGCTGAATGGCAGGAATGGGGCCTCTGCAGGTGGCACATTGAGTTGTGTGGTGGATTTGGCCTTTGCTAGTACAGAACAAGAAGAGAGGTTTCTGGGCTGCACACTGCTTGGATAAAGGCATAGAGACCCACAATAGCTGCCAGAGCTGGCGGTAATTGTAGCCATGTTGGAAAGCTGAGGTGGGCAGAGCCAGCAGCCACAGCTGCTGCAGTTTAAAGCAATAGATTCACAATAAGAGAGATTCAGATGTAATAGTTTACAATGTGTGTAAAATATACATAGGCTTGAAAGAGAAAAGAAAGGTGATATATACAGTTATAGAAACAAATACATAGTTTTAAAAAATAAAGTCTTTAAAGAGACAGTAAAATTAATATAAAAATAAGCCACATAAAGATGAATATTACACAGAGAATCTGGATTGTGTTGTCTTTGGGATTTTTAACTGCAGAAAAACATTTGATCATAAAAGATGTTGAGTTAAATCAATATGTATATTTTAAAGATACCTTGACTTCAAAATTTGGATGTAAGGATGTGTTGCTTTGGAAAGGAGACTCTGCTTTTGTTCCCACAGAAAGCCAAAGGCTATGGATTTGTTTCAGATTAAGATACATCAGGTTTGACCAGCCAAGACCCCCTGAAAGGTCTTCAATGACACCATGGCCCAGATGATCCAACATCCAGAATGGTTTCAAGGCAACTGGCTCAGATGATACAGCCTCATGGACTATTCCATAATACTAAAATTTTCTTTGTGTCCCCATAAAATACAGCCCCCCCTCCAGCAGGAAGTAGTAAGAGAAGCTACCCCCAAATTCCCAAATTATATGTAATTTTACTTATTTGTAATTTTACTTGTTAAGGTTAAAACCTTCCTTTTTGGAAAAAAAAGGGGAAGTGCTGTGGGATGTTCTATATGGCAAATGTGTTGCTGATTGGTCAATAAATAAAACACTGATTGGCCATGGCTAGGCAGGAAGTATAGGCAGGACAAGGAGGAGAATAAAGCTGGGAAGTGGAAGGCTGAGTCAGAGAGACACTGCCAGCCACCACGATGACAAACAGCATGTGAAGATGCTGGTAAGCCATGAGCCATGTGGCAAGGTATAGATTAATAGAAATGGCTTAATTTAAGCTGTAAGAACAGTTAGCAAGAAGCCTGCCATGGCCATACAGTTTGTAACCAATATAAGTCTCTGTGTTTACTTGGTCGGGTCTGAGCAGCTGTGGGACTGGCAGGTGAGAGAGATTTGTCCTGACTGTTGGCCAGGCAGGAAAACTCTAGCTACACATGACTTTCAGAAGTTCTTTCTCAATCAAACCTGATTTAACTTTAACTTTGAATGAATCCATAGACTTTTATTTTCTGTTGAAGTAAAAGCAGAACCTCTTCCCCCAAATAACGTATCTTTTGATTTCCACTTAGAAGTCAAGACATTTTAAAAATATATAGGTTTTTTTTAATCCAGCATCATATATACCCAATATCTCTTAGCAGCTATTGTTCCATCTTTAGCAATCAAAAACTTCAAAGAGAACACAATAACAAAGAGCATTCAGACACTTTGTATATTTTCCATCTTTATATGGCTTATATTTTGTATTGCTTTATTCCCTTTTTAAGGACTTTTTTCTAAACTTTTTTATATACCATTTCTCTTTTTTCTTTCAAGCCTTCTGACATTTTAAAACACACTGTAACACATTTAGACATTTCTTCCCTCTCAATCCTACTTTACTGCATAACATCAAAGTTTTTCTGACTGCATGAGTCTTTAAACTGCTAAGTTGAATGGCTGGACATGCCTAGGCCTCCAACTCTGCCCTGGCAGTTGGCTCCATACTGCCTGGCTCGCTAAGAGCTCACCTTTTTTATGGAAGCATCAGCAAGAGTCAAATTCACCACCCCAACTCTGGGGATCATCTGGGTCCATGACGGCACTGAGCAGTACCTTGTCCACTGCTCATAAATCCTATCTAGTTGTGTGGTAGCAGGACCTCCCAAAAGAGCCATCCATGCCACTAGCATGAACTAGGAAGCCAAGACTTTTTTTTCCGTTTTTTTCGAGACAGGGTTTCTCTGTGTAGCTTTGTGCCTTTCCTGGAACTTGCTTTGTAGACCAGGCTGGTCTTGAACTCACAGAGATCCACCTGCTTCTGCCTCCCGAATGCTGGGATTAAAGGTATGCGCCACCACTGCCTGGCTGGAAGCAAAGTCTTATGGGTGCCCTGTAAGGAAATGAATGTCTCTAGATAAAGCAAGCAATGTTCAATTTTATTCTTCTAGTAACAGTATATGCAACTACTTTGGTGAGAAATATCAGCTACAACAAAATATTTATTCTCTAAAATGGCAAACGTAAAGTTAAGGAACTTCTTTTTCCATGCACCTCTCCAATTCAAGTATTTTTATTTTCTTAATGAATCCATCACATATGTCAGTTCAAGTGTGAAAGGATTATGTTCACTTATGACAAAAAAATTATTCTTCATTTGTATTAGTTACTTCTTTCTTTCCTGACAAAAAAAAGATACTTGTATTTTTAAAAATGCAATGGAAGATCAGCCTATTTTACTTCCATTTTAGGAGAGATATCATTATTGTTGCAAGGCAGACACAGCAAGATGCAGGAGAGCTCTAGGTGGTGAGAACTTCAGTTCTCAACTCTTAACATAGTAGAAGACAAAGAAGCTGATACTGAAAGCCAAAATCTGAGGTCAGTATAGCTTTCAAACACTTGTGACTAATAATCTATTTCCATTAGAAAGGCTAAGAATCTTAACAGCCTTATAACCTCCACATATGACCTGAACCTGGGTACCACAAAAGACTGAAATAAATCCAAGAAAAGAATCAAGCAAAGACCCTGAATTTCAGACCTTCATGCAATGTATAAGAGTACTATTGAGATGATTCAGTCCCCGCTAGGATATCTCATAACTTCAGATCAGCTTATGTACACACACATTACCCAAGTCTTGGATGAGCACCACACCCTTCATATAGTTATGCTCAGCAAAAGACATCCCAGATTCCATACCATCTTAGGGCCACCTTACGGGATATGGGCACGCCTCACAGCACTTGTCCGTGAATCATGAATCCTGACACCAGCACCTTTGGAGCCCTCATGTTTGCAAGACTTTTTAATTCCTGTAACAGAGAACCATTTCTAAAATTCTGACATGTCCTGCCATCATCTTAAACTGTACCCTTGTGCATGGGTCAAAGTTACAGCAATGTCCTTGTGATAATCCTTGAGAATATGTCTAAATTTGATCATGCTCTGACATGGTTCTATTTGATCAGCATTTTAGTCAAATATATTTCAAAGGATTTGTCATTTTCTCATTGTGAGTCTTCTATAGGTGCTTTTTGCTCCATGGAGATCCTAAATATTTCCACTGTGAGAGCATATGTTTTCTGTATAATGATGTTAATGTCTACCAATTACAGGAGCTTTGCAACATCCTTGCCTGCAACGTTAACTCAACAAGTTTGACCCAAGGTCAAGAAATTCCTGATTTATTATTAGTAGTTCTGAATAAATTTTGTTTAGTGGGTTTTGATGATTATTTTTTCTCAGTCTAGGGACTCTTGAACTAATCTGTATTTTCACCAGCTTAACTTTCTGCCTTATGTTTCAAACATGAAGTAAATAATACTTGTCCCCATAGGTCTGAATTCTTTATTAATCCCCTGGAATATGGTAGAGATATTAGGGTTATTTTTCTTAAGAAAATTAGTGTTAGGTCTTCCTTGCTACCTTTTATCTTAATACAGAGATTTAGTCTCCCCTGTGCTTGCAATAGGCTTGTGCATGCTGTCACACTTAATGTGACTTGATATACTCAACTGCCTTCTTCTGGACTAAGAAAATGTTTCCTTATAGTAAAACAAATGCCACTGACTCTTTTTTTTTTTTTTTTTTTTTTTTTTTTGGTTTTTCAAGACAGGGTTTCTCTGTGTAGCTTTGCGCCTTTCCTGGAACTCACTTGGTAGCCCAGGCTGGCCTTGAACTCTCAGAGATCCGCCTGGCTCTGCCTCCCGAGTGCTGGGATTAAAGGCGTGCGCCACCACCGCCCGGCTGCCACTGACTCTTATAATCTTTCTACACTTTCACAAAGGTCCAGGAGCCTTGTGAGGAGACAATGTGAACTAAATGTCCCACTTAAGACTGACCATTCTGCACACTTACTCAATATACATTGCTCATTTTTTTGTTTTTCTATAAGTCATTATCTGCTCCAAAGAGAAGCTTCTTTGCATGCTAGTTAAACCTGAGATCACTGTTTGTGGGTTGGTATATAATACCTACTTGTTTGGATATTAAATATTAGAGTATTTAATTACTTGAGTATAAATAATTGAGATTACAATGTAAAAAGAAATTCGGGAAAACTGCAGCCTAAAGAGTAATAGTGTTGGCTTCACTTTTTTTTTTTTTTTTTTGGTTTTTCGAGACAGGATTTCTCTGTGTAGCTTTGCGCCTTTCCTGGAACTCACTTGGTAGCCCAGACTGGCCTCGAACTCACAGAGATCCGCCTGGCTCTGCCTCCCGAGTGCTGGGATTAAAGGCGTGCGCCACCACCGCCCGGCTGGCTTCACTTTTGTAGTCTTAAGTAATTGAAAGTACAGTGCATGACATGTTGTGGTTTGGTGTTATGAGATGTTTTGATCACATTTGGACACTACTGAGACTACCCAATAAAGTTTTACCTTAAATCACGGGGCAAAACCAGTGACTAGCTGAGTGGAATTGGCCATAAATAAGCCAGCAATTTGGATAGAGAAGATGAACAGGAAGGAAAGGGTGGGGACTACAGTTTGTGTTTGCTATTGGTTCTAGGATAAGGGAAGGGACACCAGGAATCAGAACAAGCAAGATATGAAGGAGGAGAGGTAACAGCCACAAGATACATGGAAGTGTGTAGATTAATAGAAATGTGTAATATAAGGTATAAAACTAGTTAGGAGCAAGGCTAAGTTATAGGCTGATCTTTCATCATTAGTCTCTGTGCTATTATTTGAGGGTTGGTTGTGTAACTAGAATGTCCTGTTACATGGTGGCTTATTTTTGATCAGTAAATCACTTTAGATATATCTTTAGAGATTTGTCCAGCATTTTGCTAACCATGATTCGATACACTAAAAATAATCCTTCACAAAAACTGATGATGAAATGTTGGCTTCATATTTCCCTATTGCTGTGACATCTTTTCTGCCCTGTTGATCATGAGTTGCATGCAATGGCGTTGTTAGTATTTGTTGATATTTAATTGAGGGATTGGTATTCCTAATTACAATGATGTTATACTCTTTTTATGGATTTTTTCTTAATGTTGTTTTTTTTCCAGCCTGTGATATTTTGGTGACATGTCTCTAAATTAATGAAATGAATTTTGAAAGTGTCTGGACTTTGGGCCTTTTGTCATGACTGTGATGGGGTCCCAAGTGTCTTCTGCATTCAAATTACATCCTGTACTACTTTATTCAACATGCTTTTCTTTGGGTCTTAGCTCCATATCTTCAAATAAGAATCCATGACCTGAAGCAATTGAGAAATCAGGAAAAGAGAAAGTAACCACAGCAGGGTGTGTGTGTGGGGGGGGAATGAAGAGGAAGAGCAGTACACCAGAGATCTGAATGGGAAACGACAAAATGGGATGGGGTGACTTTAGTTGTGATAAAAGGGAGGTAAATACAGAAGGGAGATGAAGGAGGGCTAAATGACAGGAAATGCGACAATTTAAAAAGGAATCACACTATTAACTACCTATACAAAAATAGCTAAAATGCATGTACATCTATGAATAAATATATAGAGATAATACATATGGTCATTTCCCATCTAACTTAATGCTCCTCTGAAGAGCAATAGAGCACCTAAAAAATATAAACACCTGACATGGGAAACAAATTTCTGAGTTGTTGTCCAAGAGTCTTCTAAAATACTAAAATTTATGTTCCTCCTGCCAGAAAGAACATTTCTTTTAGAAATAACACCCAGAGACCCTGAGTTAAAACTGTTCTGAAAATCTCCCTAAAGTTTTGCTCCAGTATAAGAGAAGTTGTTATGTAAAGTTCAAAGGGAGAAATGGTAAGTAAGGAATTCTGAGTGCAGAAGAAATAGTCTCCCCTAGGGAAGAACACACAGCTTTAAAGAAATAACTGGAAACAGGACACATTTAAAATGGAAGGATGTAAGAAGAATGAGGCAGAAGGCTACTCCAAGGATGTTTAAATGATTAGAAAATGGAGAGGAGAACCAATAAAATCCAACCTCCTGCAGAAAGATTCTAAGTGAACCCATTATTTTACAAGATAATTAATATACAAATTAATGTAAACTCAGATGCAGTCTGACTCAAGGTCATTGTTCTGCATCCCAATTTCTATGATCTCTCTCATGTCAATGTCCATTTGTTCAAATTTCCACATTTTCTCCCGAATCTAATGAAAATGCTAGGTGTTTTGATTTCTATCATACTGACATAAATTGTAAGTTAAACATACATGTGACAGATCACAGGAAGAGATGATAAGTCCCAGTGATAATATAAAATTCCAAGTATCAGACAATAAAATAAAAATGAGAACACAATATATAGAGGGCCACAGTATATCAGCACTTTTCCCCTTTTGTTTTCTAATAAAAAATAAAAAAATAAAAAAGTTATAGCTAATATAAGAAAAACTATATACAATAAATACAATAACTATATACAATATATACAAGCAATAAATATATTAACAATGCCTAGTCCATTTGCATTTGACAAATTCAGGGAAAATGCTTCATTATCTACCCTATTTTACTGAGTCCAAAATGTACCTAATTTACTTTCCATCCTAACTTATATTACCAACAGAAAACTATTTTTTTTGACCATTGTAAATGTGATTTTATTTCAGTTATATTTTTGCAATTTATTATTTATATGTGTGTGTGAAAGAGACACACACACTCACAGAGATCAGGGTACAACGTTTAGGTGTTAGCTCTTTCTTTCCACCACGTGGGTCCCCAGGATCAAAATCAGGTTGTGGGGCTTGGTAGCAAGTGCCTTTACCTGATGGGCCATCTTGTCAACCCATTATCAATTTCATTCTTTTTATAAAATATGTTTTACTTTTAAAAAAGTGTGCATGGGGGGGTGGGGGTATGTGTGCATTCATGTGAGTACAAGTATTGGTGGAATCCAGAGGTGCAGGGTCACCTGGAGCTGGGAATATAGGCAGTTTTGAGCTGCCTATGTGGGAGCTGGGAACCAAACTTGGTTCTCTGAAAGAGCAGTATATATTCTTATTTACTAAGTCATTTCTCCAGCCCCATCAATATCATTTTTAAAAGTAATCTCAAAGACTTTGTAGAATGAGATAGAATAAATACTTCAGAAGAAAATGAAGTAACCAGACCTGTTTATATAAGACACAGTAACACTTAAGTGGTTTGATGGAATAATCATGACATAAAATCGCTCACATATCTATGGCTTAGAAATTCACTAAAGACACAATCTGAGACAATCTGAACATCAAACCATAATAAAGAATAATAAACTGAAAAAATTATACTCTGAATCTGGTGAGGGTGGAATATGGGTGTAAGAGGTAAAAATATCTTCCTACATGTGGGTGTAAATTAAAAAGGAAATGGAGGAATAGCTCTGAAGGGTAAGAAGCCTGTCAGAACCACTTGAATCAAGTGACCATAGTAACAGTCTTAAGTAACACTGACATTGCATTACCACCTGAGAGCATGCAGGGATCAGCTTTACTACTGTATCTTCAAGAAGATGCAAATTAAGTCAAACCAATCATTGACCTATGAACTTCAAAAGAGCTGGATATGGGGGCACATACCTTTAATCACAGCACTTGGGAGGCAGAGGCAAGTGGATCTCTGGGAATTTGAGGTCAGCCTATGCTAAATAGTAAGTTCCAGGCAAGTCGGGAATACATAGAAACTGTCTCCAAAGAAAAACAAAAACCCTACAACAACAAAAACTTGTGGAAATTGTAAGGGAACTAGAAGACAAAACACTGGAATAGCTAATTTAGATCAGATCCTTTTACTATAAATGACATCAGAGCAGCTGAGAAAGACAGCTGCAACGTGATAATTAAATAGTAGCAATGTGTCAGTGTTTTTGGTGGTTGGTTATGTAGAAAAATATCCTGGTTTACATAAAATCTATATGAATGTGTATCTGGGGTGATGGGATGTAAGGCGACCACTTCTCAGGAAAACAGTTTTTTGTAACTTCTATGGATGATCAAGATAGTTAAAAATAAAATTTTATTTGAATAAGGCTTTACTTTTTCAGTCCTTTTTCTTTCTTTTCTTAGAGAGGAGGTAGGGAGTTTTCACAACAAGGCTGGCCATATGGGAAACATCATCTTCTCCAGTTGGGCCTCAATAATTTGAAAATAAAATGCTTACAATGAGGTCATCTGCATCAGGCTAAAAGTAGACCCTTCAGAGCAAGTGTGATTCTTGGTGAGTTCCATGCACTAGACACCTCCATGCCAGGTACTGCAAATGTCACTGACTGAGGGACCTCTGCAGAGCTTCATACATCTTTTGATCCTTTACTGATATAGATGGTTTTACTTTCCTGAAAGCGTCTTCAAAATGCTTATGGCTGACCTTGAGCTCACCTGTTCCAACTGCACTCTTCTGTCCCGTTATTTCTTGTCTCAGGGCACAGAGGGAAGCTTCTCAGACCAAAGCAGAGAGGTCTGCACCCATATAGCGACTACAACGAAGGTCATTGCCAATTGCTTCCAAATTTACATCTTCATCCAGTGGAGGTTTGGTGTCATTTTTTGTGATAGTCTTCAATATAGCAACATGGTCTGCCGGGGGTGGCAAACCGACAAAGAGTATTTTGTCCAGCAAGCATGGCCGCAGAATGGCAGGGTCAATGATATCTGGCCTATTAGTGGCAGCCAAAATAAAAACTTGCTGATGTGCTTCCAGCCCATCCATCTGATTCACCACTCTAACACTAGCACCTGTTTCTCGGTCTGATCTTCAAAGACATAAAGCATCTACTTCATCAAAAAACATCACACAGGGTGCTGAGTTCTTGGCTCATTGAAAAACCTGCCGCACAGCACGTTCCCTCTCACCAAAGTACATATTTAATAATTCAGGGCCATTGACGGATAAAAAATTTAGTCCAGACTCATTTGCCACAGCCTTTGCTAGCAGAGTTTTCCCACATCCAGGAGGACCAGCTAGGTGGATGCCAGCTGCAGTCACCAAACCAAGAGTTCTGAACTGGCCTGGGTTACGTACCAGTGCCAATATTGCCATTATGAGCTCTTCTCTAATATCTTCCAGGGCACCAATATCGGCCCATGTCACATTAGGGACAGTTACAAAGCCTTCCCTTTTGGCAGAAGTCTGGACTTCCGCTAGAGCAACAATGAAATCATTTAATTCATTGCATAGTCCTTGCATCTGTTCTTGTGAGAGGGGATTTTGCTCTCTTAGCAACCTCAACAGCCTTTGCAATTCATCCTGGGTTCCAGAAGTGGGCTCCGCCCCCAGCCTCTCCTCCTGGCCTCCTTCAGGGGGCAAAGCTTCCAACTCAGGACTCTTCTGCTGCTCCTGCTGCTTCATCAAGACCCTACTGACTGCACACATGGCTGCCTCTCGGCAAAGTGCCATCAGATCAGCACCGACAAAGCCCGAAGTTAGGTGTGCTAAGTGACAAAAATTGAAAGTTTCTGGAAGTCTCAGTTTTCGGCACAAAGTTTGAAGTATTCTTTCTCTGGAAGTCTGATCAGGGATACCCAGGCATACTTCTTGGTCAAACCTTCCTGCATGTCTCAAGGAAGGATCCAAAGAGTCTGGTCGGTTAGTAGCTCCAGCAACTAGGACTCGAGCTGTAGCTGCCATGTTGTTGAGATCATCCATGCAGGTTAGAAGCTACAATTCTTCGTTCCATATATTTTGAAGTAGTCGTGAAGCTGGGCGGTGGTGGCGCACGCCTTTAATGCCAGCACTCGGGAGGCAGAGGCAGGTGGATCTCTATGAGTTCGAGGCCAGCCTGGTCTCCAAAGCAAGTTCCAGGAAAGGCACAAAGCTACACAGAGAAACCTTGCCTCGAAAAACCAAAAAAAAAAAAAAAAAAGAAAAAAAGAAAAAGTAGTCTTGAACGCATTGGCATAGGAGATCAGTTCCTAAATATAACACCAGTAGCACAGACACTGAGAGAAACAATCAATCAATGGGACCTCTTGAAACTGAGAAGCTTTTGTAGAGCAAAGAATATGGTCAATCAGGCAAAGCGACAGCCTACAGAATGGGAAAAGGTCTTCACCAACCCCACATCTGATAGAGGAATGATATCCAGAATATATAAAGAACTCAAGAAATTAGATATCACAATGTCCAACAGTCCAATTAAGAAATGGGCTATAGAACTAAACAGAGAATTCTCAACAGAGGAAAGTCAAATGGCTGAAAGACATTTAAGGAATTGCTCAACATCCCTAATCATCAGGGAAATGCAAATCAAAATGACTCTGAGATACCACCTTACACCTGTCAGAATGGCTAAGATCAAAAACACTGAAGACAGCTTATGCTGGAGAGGATGTGGAGCTAGGGGAACTCTCCTCCACTGTTGGTGGGAATGCAAACTTGTACAACTGCTTTGGAAGCCAGCTTTAATTTTCAATTGAACTGGGACTACATAAAGACCATTTATGTTACATGACTGTAGAGAAGAGCAGAAACAAACATTAAGGAAGACGAATGAAAATGTGTATGTGATATACAAATAGGCCAATTTATTCTTTTTCTTGGGACATTTTTTTTCTGGATGACTTGTCCTTTTTCTTCAGATGTCTCATTTGTCCAGTGTTCTTCAGATTCCTTAGCCTTTATTCTCCTGAAAGACAAAGCAAAACAAAACAAAATAACAACAACAACAAAAAAAAACTGCTCCAAGCCTAACTTTGGGGAGGTTCCCTTTTGGCAAGTTATATCTGATTAAATGAAAAGCATTTGTTAGTGGTATAAGTTAATTTTTAATTGGATGGTTTTGCTTGCCTTTAATGGCCCAATTACCCTCTTAAATGCTTCACTTGCATTCTCAAAAGCCAAAGTTTCAATTATCTGTCTATCTTCTGAATTTGATATTATTCTATTTACTGCTGAAGAAAGACTTTGTAAGAAATCCGTGAAGGATTATTTGGGGCACTGTATAACTTTTATAAATGTTTCAATTTTTCTTCCCTGCTTCCTCAGTTCTGTCCCATGCATTCATGGCTGCCATGCAGCATAGAATTAGGATATGGTTATCATATGAGCATTATCTTTGTATATCAGCATAATTGCTTTCTCCAAGAAGCTGATCCTGGGAAATTTGCACACCTCCACTCTTACATTGTTGTTCTGTAGTTTTAACCTCCTCTTTCCACCATGTTCTCCACTGTAATTGTAGTTTACCCTCTAAGATGGCTGTAACTAGTTCTTTGTAATCCTGAGGGATAATTCTATTAAAAATTGACCATGAGCTTAGCATCTGCTTTATAAATGGAGAATGCATGCCATATGATACTATAGCTTCTTTAAATCTCCTTAAATCAGTCATTTCCACAGGAGTCCAGTTAGCTCATACACATTTCCCATTTGGCAGTTCCTGTAATGTTACTGGGTAAATTGTTTGGTTGTTTGAAAACAGGCTCTTTCTCTGTAACTGTATAATTCAATCCTGAGATAAGTTCACCTTTAAATTCTTTTGTCTGAGTCTGACTTTCTCTATAATTCATTTTACAGGTTTTTCTAAAGCTTTTATCTTCGCAATCAAATTGGCCAACCTTTTTAATGCTAAAATAAAATGATCAAACAAATAATATTCATAATTTATGTTACATACATTCCATCAACACTAATTATCCTCTCATTTAGTTGTTCCACTTTCAGAATGACCAATGTTTCATCAAACAGAGACTAAACTCCATCCATTGTAAAAATGTTTTGCATTTTTTAATATGGGAAAAAATTCTCTTTTAACTAATTTCTCCCTTTAAGATATCTTTATTGACTTACAAAGAATGTTGACTGCATAGAAAAGTAGAAATCTGAGGGAATTTCGAAGCAGCTACCTAGTGTGATGGCAGTCTGAGATGAGAATCCAGAGAGCTCACCACCCACCAGGAGAAAAAGAGCCAGAGAGACTCCTCCAGTGAAGGTAGAGTGGAGATCCAGCTGTGTGCAGCTATGGAATGAACCATGCAGCTCAGGCCTGAGCCAGGGACCTGTAAAGCCACAAGAGGCTTTTTATTGAATTCTTGCCACAATCATTGGAGCACCAATTGTAGAAAAAATGCTAAATGGTCTCATTAAATAGAAAAACAAGAGCCAGAAATTGGGGTTAAAGCCTGAGAGAGATCAGAGGAATAGGAAAAGCCACAGCTAACCTCACCTCACCAATTCTGCAGCTTCCAAAGCAAGCTACTTCCTGTCTACCCACACCTGAATGCCTTTCTTTTCAGTTCTTTTATTTGTTCTCTGAGCCTAGCTACATCACTTCCTTCTCCTGTCCAACCCTCTCTGTCTGTACAGACCTCAAAACCTCTATGGATAATGCTGGGATTAAAGGTATGTATCACCATGCCTGGCTCTGTTTCCAGTGTAGCCTTTAACTCATAGAAATCCAGACAGATCCCTGCTTCCCAAATGATAGGATTAAGGTGTGTGCTATCATTGCCTGACTTCTATGCTAATATAGTGGCTAGCATTTTCCTCTGATCCTCAGGTAAATTTTACTGGGATATACAATATACTGGGGGAAACAATGTATCACCACATTCTCACATAAACCTGAAACAGAAATTCAAGCTGAAGGTTTTCTTGGTCCTATATATACTGTGAACCTCTGAATAAAATAGACTAGGTTTGTGTGAGAATCAGATCATGAAGTCTCAGCAGTTCTGGCTTCCATATTCCCCATCTTGGACATCAGTCTTTCTAGCCACATCAGGTCCAATAATAATGACCTTATCCACACTGATAACCTCATAAAATTACATAATTTTAATAAAAATTCACAGGTATCAGAGTTTAGAGGCTTAACATAGCCATCTGGGAGACACAAATATAGACACACTTATAACCTTTGTCAAGATAATAAAACTGCAGACCCCTGTTACACTCAGCAAATGTAATTGTTTTCAAAATTTGCTCTTTTGTTCTGAAGATTAACATTAAAGTGTGTGGCAGTACTCAGATTAGAAGCTAGCTGCTATATTCAACTTAGGTTCTATGAAGTAATAGAGTGGAACCAATGTGTAGTTAGGCCTAACATGTTTGGTATATTTGCACAGGTGAAATAAAATTTACATTTATAGCACTTTCTATAGAGTACTAACTAATTCTAGAAAAAAGGCTTCAACTAGGTACCTATACATGTCTTTGTGTTTGAGTCTCTATCAGTTTTCTGCAGTAAATCATGGCTAAGCTTAACATCAAATTTGAAGTCTCCAGAAAGATTGTGGGGCCCCATAACAACAATTTCATGTGGACAATAATAATACCACTAAGCTGACAAACATCACCTACAGAACAGCATTGGACTACAAACTGCTCATAGCAATTTTGAGATGGCTAGCTGAGATGATCCAGTTTCACAGACTACTTGAACAAGGACTTGAAATAAGCCCTGAACGTTGGCATTATGCAGAGCCTGGACAACAAATGCTATAGCTAACTTTCCTAGAATTTGACAATTAACTCAAAATTTTTCTTTTCAGAATAAAGATGCCTTCACCCATAACCAGCAGGAAGTAATTTTAAGAACATGACACCCACATTCCCAAAGAGGTTTGGGGCGTGTGGTTTTGGTCTTTCTATGGGTTTTGGGTCTGGGATAATTTTCACTGTTTAGGAGGGTTTGTTACAAGTTGTTGTTAATGGTTAGGAAAAGGGCTAAGCAAAGGAGATAAATTTAAGTTTCTTGTTAAAAAAAAAGAAGATATATAGAAATGATAGAATACAGGGTAGATTATTGAATCTACTCTGAATAGTAAGAAGATATAGATACAATATAGATAAGTAGATTATTGAATCTACTTTTAAAAGACATTATTTTTAAATACTTTACATTGGATTTGATTTTTTTGTACATTGTATAAAAATTATATATATTGAAATTGAGATTGTTAGAAAATGCTGTGTGTATATTTCTAACCTTGCCCAAGATATTGTAATTATACCATTCATTTAACAATGTAATGCAATTTGCTAACCCTTGAATGTTATTATTACCAACTATTAGGATATAAAGAAATGAAAGTTAGTAGTTAGACATTACAATTGAACTCGTAGTCATATTAGGTATGTTTTCAAGGTCAAACAGATATATTTTAGATAGACAGGTCATATTCAAACATTTCAGAGATCTACAGAATATGGCATTTAAAATGTTTAAATAACTTAGAAATTTTTCTTTTTTTATGATTATGAGACATGTCAGCTCCCGACAGCACCAATCTACTTCAAAGAAGATATGGGCATTGAAGAAATTGCATATGGAGTTAACTTTCATTGTGGCAAAAGTTAGCCACTGGACAACAAAGTGTCCTAGAATCGGCTGCTGACAAGCAGGACATAATGGACAGACAGGGCATGAAACGAAGGACTACCGATTCTTGCCAAGACAAGTATGGTTGTGCCTTTAGCAACAGGCATTCTCTGAGGCCAGGACAATATGGCACCATCCCTGAAGTGGCCTGTGCAATCCGGAAAAGGTACAGTACGTCTTTCTTCAAAGGCAGCTGAACAGGTAGTGGACCAATGGCTTCTGATGTGCAGTGGAACAGCAGCTGAAACAGCTATTCTAGAAAAAGTAACTAAGCTGATGGAGTCTAACCTCTCAATGGTAGACTGGCATTTAATAAAAGAGATGAAGCCACCCACAAGCTGAGAAGAATGGGATGCAGAAAGAACAGGATGCCAAAATTAAGCCACCCACAAGCCAAGAAGAATGAACAGCTGACTTCCAAAAATGTCAATAATTTCCAGAATTTAAAATCCTGAATCATGACTGGACACTAGTGGAATTCAGGTGTTTCTAGTACATGGACTACTCTCACCAAATGTGAGGTCAAACCATAGGCCTTGTGTACATCCCACTTCACAAATGAATCTGTCAGATACTCCAAGCCTATAGGAATGAAGATGATGTCCCAAGACATTATAAGATAGCTCTGTTAGTAATGTAAGTTAGGATAGAAAGGTACTTTTTGGACTAGGATTGATAATGGAATATTTTCTCTGAGTTTGTCAAATGCAAATGAACTAGACATTGTTTAGGTATTTATTGCTTGTATATATTATATATAGTTATTCTTATATTAGTTATAACTTTTTTCCCTTTTTATTAGAATAATAGGGGGAAATGTGTTGATATTTTAATTGTGCTGAAATGTGATTTTATTTGTATGTTAATAAATAAAGTTTGCCTGGAGATTAGAGGTCATTAGTGAACCAGGAACAGATGTCAGGCAGTGGTAGCCCATGCCCTTAATCCAATCACATGGAAGGCAGAGTCTCTGTGTGGTCAAGGACACAGCCAAGTGTGGTGACACGAGTCTTTAATCCCAGTACCAACCATAGAGACCAGGAGGTCTGTATAGACAGACAGTAATGAGGAAGTTATATGGATGGGTTTAGAGCCAATGAGAAGGCAGAACAGAAAGGCAATAAAAAGACAAGTCAGACAGGAAGAAACTATCTTTCAGGGGAAGCAACAGCAGTGAGTGGTAAGCTAAAGATAGTCTTGGCTCTTCGCTAGTGCTCTGATCTCTTGGGCTTTTAAGTCTGTATTTGGCTCTGTGTTTCTTAGTTAATAAGACTGTTTAGAAATTCTTCTACAATCACTGGTCATTAATATCCCTTAATATCAATGGATTTAACTTACCTATAAAAAGACACAGGCTAACAGAATGGATACAAAAGCAGGACACATCTTTCTGCTGCATACAAGAAATGCACCTCAACTTCAAAGATAGACACTACCTCCAAGGAAAGGCTAGGAAAAGTCTTTCCAATCAAATGGTATCAAGAAGTAAGCTGGTGTAGCTATTCTAATATCCAAAAAAAAAAGACTTAAAACCAATCACAGGAAACCAAAACCATCACAGGAAAGATCCACCAAGATGAAGTTTCAATTCTGAACATTTATGTCCCAAACACAAGGGCAACCACATATGTAAAAGAAACATTACTAAAGCTTAAATCACACATCAAACCCCACACATTAGTAGTGGGATACTTCAAAACCCCACTCTCACCACTAAACAGATCTGCCAAATCAAAACTTAACAGAGAAACAAAGGACTTAACTGATGTTATGACTCAAATGGACTTAATTGATATCTACAGAACATTCCACCCTAACAAAAAAAAGAACATACTTTCTTTTCAGCTCCCCATGGAACCTTCTCTAAAATCGACTACATACTCGTCCACAAAGCAAATCTCAACAGATACCAAAAAAATTGTAATAACCTCCTGTATTCTATCAGACCACCATGGTTTAAAGTAGATTTCAACAATAACAAAAATTAGAGAAAGCCTACAATCTCATGGAAACTGAATAGTGCTCAACTGAATCACCATTTGGTCAAGCAAGAAATAAAGAAAGAAATTAAAGACTTCCCAGAGATCAATGAAAATGAATATACTACATAGCCAAACTATGAAAGCAATGCTAAGAGGAAAATTCATAGCACTAAATGCCCACATAAAGAAGTTGGAGAAATTTCATGCTAGTGAATTAACATCACACCTGAAAGCTCTAGAACAAGAAGAAACAAACTCACTGAGGAGGAATAGATGACAGGGAATAATCAAATTGATAGCTGAACTCAATAAAATAGAAACAAATAGAACAATACAAAGAATCAATGAAACAAAGAATTGGTTTTTTTGAGAAATTCAACAAGATAGACAAGCCCTTATCCAAACTAACCAATAGGCAGAAAGAGAGCATCCAAATTAGCAAAATCAGAATGAAAAGGGAGACATAATAACTGACAACAAGTAAATCCAGAGAATCATCAGGTTATACTTCAAAAACTTGTACTCCTCAAAATTATAAAATCTAAAAGAAGTGGAGAGGTACCACATAACCAAGTTAAATAAATACTAGATGAACTTGAAATAGAACAATAATTCCTAAAGAAACACAAACAGTCATTAAAAATCTCTGAACCAAAACAAAAAAGCCCAGGACCAGATGGTTGCAATGCAGAATTATACCAGATTTGCCACGAAGAATTAATACCAATACTCTTCAAATTCTTCCACACAATAGAAACAGAAGGAACGTTACCAAACTTTTTTATGAGGCTACACTTATTCGGATTCCCGAGCCAAAGAAAGACACAAGAAAGAAAGCGAAATACAGACCAATTTCCCTCATGAACATTGATGCAAAAACACTCAATAAAATATTGGCAAACTGAATCTAAGCACACATCAAAAAATTATCCACCATGATCAAGTAGACTTCATCCCAGAGATACAAGTTTTGTTCAACGTATGGAAGACTGTCAATCCAATACACCATATAAACAAACTTAAAAAAAAAAAACAAACACAATCATTTTATTAGATGCTGGAAAGGACTTTGATAAGATACAACATCCAGTCATGATAAAGGTTTTGGAGAGGTCAAGAATACAGGAAACATACCTAAACATAATAAAGGCAATTTACAGCAATCCAACAGCCAACATCAAATTAAATGGAGAGAAACACAAAGCGACTCCTCTGAAATCAGGAACAAGACAAGGCTGTCCACTCTCCCCATATTTGTTCAATATAGTACTTTAAGTTCTAGCTAGAGCAATAAGACAACAAAAGGAGATCAAGTGGATACAAATTGGAAAGGAAGAAGTCAAACTTTAACTATTTGCAGATAGTATACATAAGTGACACAAAAAGTGGACCAAGGTACACTTACAGCTGACAAACACCTTCAGTAACGTGGCAGGATACAAGATTAACTCAAAAAAATTAGTAGCCTTCCTATATACAAATGACAAATGGGCTGAGAAAGAAATAAGAGAAACATCACCCTTTATAATAGCCACAAATAATATAAAATACCTTGGGGTAACTCTAACTAAGCAAGTGAAATACCTGTATGACAAGAATTTTAAGTCTCTGAAGAGAGAAATTGAAGAAGATATCAGAAAATGAAAGGATCTGCCATACTTATAGATAGGTAGGATTAACATAGTAAAAATGGCAATCTTACCAACAAAAGCAATCTACAGATTCAATGCAATCCCCATCAAAATCCCAACACAATTCTCCACAGACCTGGAAAGAACAATATTCAACTTCATATGGAAAAACAACAACAACAACAAAAAAAACTAGGATAGCTAAAAGAATCCTGTACAATAAAGCAACCTCTGAAGTCATCACAATCCCTGACTTCAAGCTCTACTATAGAGCTACAGTAATAAAAACAGTTTGGTACTGGCATAAAAACAATGTGGACCAATGGAATTGAATTGAAGACACTGACATTAATTTGTACATGTATGAACACCTGATTTTTTACAAAGAAGCCAATACTGTACAATGGAAAAAAGAAAGCATCTACAACAAAGGGTGCTGGAATAACTGGATGACAGCATGTAGAAGATTGCAAATAGATCCATATCTGTCACCATGCACAAATCGTAAGTCCAAGTGGATCAAAGACCTCAACATAAATCCAGTTACTCTGAACCTGATAGAAGAGAAAGTAGGAAGTAGTCTTGAACACATTGGCACTGGAGATCACTTCCTAAATATAATACCAGTAGCACAGACACTGAGAGAAACAATTAATAAATGGGACCTCTTGAAACTAAGAAGCTTATGTAGGTCAAAGGACATGGTCAATAAGACAAAATGACAGCCTAAAGAATGGGAAAAGGTCTTCACCAACTCCACATCTGACAGAGGGCTGATTTCCAGAATATATAAAGAACTCAAGAAACTAGACATCAAAATACCTAACAGTCCAATTAAAAAAATGGGCTATAGAGCTAAACAGAGAATTTTCAACAGAAGAATCTCAAATGGCTAAAAGACATTTAAGGAATCGTTCAACATCCTTAGTCATCAGGGAAATGCAAATCAAAATGACTCTGAGATACCATCTTACACCTGTCAGAATGGCTGACATCAAAAACACTGAAGACGGCTTATGCTGGAGAGGATGTGGAGCAGGGGGAACACTCCTCCACTGTTGGTGGGGATGCAAACTGATACAGCCACTTTGGAAATCAGTATTGTGCTATCTCAGAAAATTGGAAATTAATCTCCCTCAAGACCCAGTTATACTACTCTTGGGCATATACTCAAGGAATGCTCAATCATACCACAAGGACACATGATCAACTATGTTTATAGCATCATTATTTGTAATAACCAGAACCTGGAAACAACCTGGATGCCCTTCAACTGAAGAATGGATGAAGAAAATGTGGTGCATATGAAAAAAAGAGGTCTCTGGGCTACACGCTGCTTGGAATAAAGCATAGACCCATGATAGCTCCCAGAGGTGGTGGTAAATGTACCACCGCCATGTTGGGAAGCTGAGGTGGGCGGAGCCAGCAGCCATAGCGCCATTTCAGACTTACAAATGCTGCAGTTTAAAGCAATAGATTCACAATAAGACAGATTCAGATGTAATAGTTTACAATGTGTGTAAAATATAGGTAGGCTTGAAAGAGACAAAAAAAGGTGATATATGCAGTTATAGAAACAAATACATAGTTTTAAAAAATAAAGTCTTTAAAGAGACAATAAAATTAATATAAAAAACAAGCCCACATAAAGATGAATATTACACAGAGAATCTGGATTGTGTTGTCTTTGGGATTTTAAATTGCAGAAAAACATTTGATCATAAAAGATGTTGAGTTAAACCAAAATGTATATTTTAAAGGTACCTTGATTTCAAAATTTGGATATAAGAATATGTTGCTTTGGAAAAGAGTCTCTGCTTTAGTTCCCACAGAAAGCCAGAGGCTATGATTTGTTCCAGGTTAAGATACATCAGGTTTGACCAGCCAAGACCCCCTGAATGGTCTCTGATGACACCATGGCCCAGATGATCCAACATCCAGAACAGTTTCAAGGCAACTGGCTCAGACAATACAGCCTCATGGACTATTCCATAATCCTAAAATTTTCTTTGTGTCTCCATAAGATACAGTGCCTCCCTCCAGCAGGAAGTAGTAAGAGAAGCTACGCCCAAATTCCCAAATTATATGTAATTTTACTTTGTTAAGGTTAAAACCTTCCTTTTTGAAAAAAAAAAAGAAAAGGGGAAGTGCTGTGGGATGTTCTGTATGGCAAATGTGTTGCTCTGATTGATTAGTAAATAAAACACTGATTAGCCAGTAGCCAGGCAGGAGGAAGTATAGGCGGGACAAGGAGGAGAATAAAGCTGGGAAGTGGAAGATTGAGAGAGAGACACTGCCAGCTGCCACGATGACAAATAGCATGTAAAGATGCTGGTAAGCCACGAGCCACATGGCAAGGTATAGATTTATACAAATGGATTGATTTAAGCTGTAAGAGCAGTTAGCAAAAGCCTGGTATGGCCATACAGTTTGTAAGCAATATAAGTCTCTGTGTTTACTTGGTACGGTCTGAGCGACTTTGGGACAGGCGGGTGAGAGAGATTTGTCCTGACTGTGGGCCAGGCAGGAAAACTCTAGCTACATTTATTCTTTACATTTTTGTCCAAAAATTGTGCATCTTCAGGTACTTTTGGTTATCTATGTAAAAGAAAACATTTTATGTAGAACAGTGGTATTTGATTGCTTTTGCAAAGTTGTGTGGTGCTTAGTTGCAACTGTCAAATTGGCATAATCTATAATCAACTGCTGTTCTAATTTGAAATTGGCTCCTATAATAAAACACTTATATAAAACAAACACAGAAATACACAAACATACTTACATACACATATATAAAATTAAAGATAAAAGGGAATTTGTGAGATAGCAGCAGTGGAGGGACTTATGGTTGGAGGGAAAAGAGTTGGAGGTAAATGTAAAATTTTAAATAAATATAAATTTAAAAAGTAATAGTAAATGCAATAACCTTACTACAACAATTATGGAAAAATTACATTATTCAGAACAATTTTTGGTGAAAACTTATAAAGAATAAGGCAATAGTGTTGATATAATACAGGAAAAAACATTAAGCAAAATGAAAATAGAAACAAGAAGAAAAGAAAGTATTAAAGAGTGAGAAAGCCAGAGTTTTATGAAAACATACAGAAAAAAGCATAAATAAAATTACATAGTTAAAAAATGAAAAAAAAATCACAAATGAAATATTTCCAAGTAGGAAATAAAGTGAACCATTACCTAAAATGTAGTAATAATACATAGAATAAGAGAGAAAATAAACAACTGCAGAAGTGTTTGGTCAATAACCAATAATCCAAAAGTATATATGGACAGGGCTCATTTTACTTCATGGCTGTAAACATGGCAGAAATTTCAGGATATACAGAAGGGTGTTATATCTAATCTAACTCTTGGGGAGGGGAAGAAAATCTTCAATACCTACTGAACACAATTCTCAAAGAACTAATATCTTGGGTCAAACCTGGTGAGTCAAAGTTGCAGGAGGTTAGTGACAAAGAACTTGTAATTGGTAAAGAGATAAATATGACTAAATAGAAAATTTATGCTGTACACAATGAAAATATTTAGGTTCTCCTTGATTAAAAACAGGTACCATAGAAGACTCAAAATGAAAAAATGCCAATTCCTTCAAAATGGGTTTGGTTGAAAATGCTGGTCAAGTAGATCCCTACTAGAGACTAATCAAATATAGACATATTGCCAAAAATTAATACGAAGAGACTACTCTAACCATGATACAAGGCTCCAGACTTAAGTTTCAGATGATGAGGGACATAACAGCATTTTAAGCTGGTTCTGTGTTGCAGGAAGTAAAAAGGGTTACAAACATGAGGAGGCCAAGGTAGCTGGCATCAAGGTTTCAGTATTAACTGTAAGCATACTAAGGCACGGCCAGAGTCCTGTAAAAAGAGAGAACATGTGAGGGTTTTGCATCTTGGATACCTTTTTCTGAGGAAGCCATAAACATGGTGTGGAACTGAACCCACACTGTGGTAATGTATGTTACAGCAAGCAGACCTGATGTCATAGGCTGTTGCAGTGCAGACCAGATCATCTCAATACTACTCTTAAATATTGAATGTGCGTCTGAAATTAAGGATACTTCTATTGTTGACTACTGTTCTTTCTCTAACTCTCTTGTTTGTGATAATCAGGTTCAGGTGATATGTGGAAATGTAGGATTTTGAAGAGTTTGAGCCTGTTCGGTAGAAGCAGGTCATTATTCACAGGCTTTTGAAGGTTCTATCTGCCTCAGGCTCTGGCCTTCATTTTCAGATTTGCTGTCCTCTACTATGTGAAGAGTTAATATACCCAAATCTCACCGCCTGGAGCTCACCTGCATCCTACTATATGTATCCTTTAATAATGATCTCTTAAACATTAAGAAGCAACATAAGCCTGTCTTTCATCACACTTTTCATTTCAGGACATATTTTGCACAAGGAAAAGAGAAGTAACTAATGAAAATGACAAACAATTATTTGTTCGTAAGTCAATGCAGTTCTTGCACATGTGAGCTGATATGTATGTTGAATTGTTAGATTGTTGGAATACTTGAACTATAATTGTGCATATTAATGAAGTTCCTAACCTTAAAATATGGGGTCTGAGATTGTAAATATCTTTGTTGCAGCTGATGTCTCTCACTACAGTGGTTTTACTTTTACTATAAGAATTACTTTGAACAGTGCTCATTTTCATAATTTTTTATCTAGAGCCACAGATATCTGTAGGATGAGAATCTGCCTAGTTTAGTTTTCCAACACCAGGTATTTATTAAAATTTGAAGAAAAAGCATGAGCTCATTTTAAAATAATCTCCACTCTCCTTATGGTCACTTTCACATTACTTCAGGTGCTTAAAAAATAAAATTCCTATTTATTCAATTAATCACTGCAGAAACTTAGATGTCCTTAGGAAATGAAAGGAAAAATTAGTCTTATCCAATGAAGTCTCTTAGGATACACAAACCACACTGAAGGGCAGGCCACATGCTTAGCTGTAGATGGCAACACAAGATGAACTCAATGGGGAATTATGACTTTTTCTGTTTGTTTGTTTGTTTGGTTCCTATACTGGATTAGTTAGTTAGTTAGTTAGTTAGTTAGTTAGTTAGTTAGTTATCTATCTATCTATTTATCTATTTATTTTTCTATCTACTTATTTATTTATTTATTTTATATGTCTGCATGTTTTTAATGAGAGGGAGAGAGAAAGCATGTGTTCTTGGGAATGCTGGAAGTTGGATAATGTCTGAGAGGAATTGGGGGAAGGAAAACGATGATAAAAATATAGTGTAAGAAAAATCTATTTCCATAAATAAGATAATAAAAAACAAAATCATTGATATCTTGGAAGGTTCTAGGTGCATAATTCTCTGCTTTTGTATAATTTAGCTTACTCATCATTTGCTTAGATATGATGGCTTCCAAATATGTTTCATGTCTTTTTGTATCTTTTCTTTTTACTTATATAAAAAATCTTTTTTCTAACATGATATATTCTAATTAAAGTTTCCTCACTCTTTTCTGCTCCATGATCCTCCCCATCACCCTTCCTCAGATCAACAGTCTTACTGATTCTCATTAGAAGACATTCAGGCCTCTAAGAAATACCCATTGCTGTGGATATTGCTCTATATAAATAAAACACTGATTGGCCAATAGCCAGACAGGAAATATAGGTGGGACTAACAGAGAGGAGAATGGCGGAAACAGGAATGGAAGGGTGAGACTGCCTGGAGCCACTGCCAGGACAAGGTAGATGAAAGGTACCAATAAGCCACAAACCACGTGGCAAAGTATAGATTAACAGAAATGGGCTGAAATACAAGAGTAAGAGCTAGACAATGATAGGCCTGAGCTAATGGCCAAGCAGTTTAAATAATGTAAGAGTCTGTGTATTTATTTTATAAATGGGCTCCAGGACTGGTGGGACTTAGCTGGCGCTGGAGAGAAATTCTCCAGCTACAACTTATAGATTTTAATATAATGTAATAGTACATGAAATAAAAACAAAAAACATCAGAATAGTACTATCCTAACACACAAGAAGAATATTGCCCAAGAAAGCACATAAGAAATAGATATATAAAAATTTAATATAAAGTAAATGAGGAAAAAATGAAAAGCCCTGACAGGATATTATGGTATAAGGAACCACCATATACACCACTGAGTTTGCTTTCTGTTGGCAATCTAACGCTAGTTTTACAGTCTAAACTTAGAAGTAGTTTTGGTTTCACCAGTGAGATTCTCATAGAGAAAACGAGACCTTCATTGACAATTGGTTAGTAATTAGAAATAGATACTGTGCTAGGAATAGAGGAATGTGTACACTTCCTCTTTAGCTGATGAACCTTATCTGGTACAGACAGGAGCAGGCCCTGTGGATGTTGCTTTCATCTCTGTTAGATCATATGTGCATCTATCTTGTTGATGTCAATGGCTTTGTCTCTTGGTGTCCTGTATTCCTTCTGCCTCCTACATTCTTTCTGCCTCATCTGACACAGTGTTCCATGTGCCCTGAGGAGAGGGATTAGAGGGAGGCACACAATTTAGGTCTGAGAATCCCAATGTCGATCACTCTTAGCATAATGTCTGGCTGTGGAACACTGTATTTTCTCTCATCTGCTGCAAGAGGAAGCCTCTCTGATAATAATTAAGGAAGGCACTGTTATATATCAGAATGTTAGTAGGAGTCATTTAATTGCTATATCCCTTTAGTAGAACTGTAGTATTTGGTGTTATCCTAGGTCCTTTTGCTTTCTAACTTCAGGTGCATGGTCATGAAACTGTGTTAGGTATGTTTTCCAATTGATGGTGTGGATCTTAAGTCAAATCAGATATTGGTTGGTTGCTCCATGAACCTCTATGACACTACAACACTACCATGTCTTGCAAGCTGGACACCTGTGTGTGAATGTGTGTGTGTGTGTGTGTGTGTGTGTGTATGTGTGTGTGTTAAGTTTAACATATATTCTACATACTTTAGATTGTTCTGTCATTGTTTGTTTTTATTTGTTTTGTTTTATTCCAGTTGAATGTTTTTCTTAGTTTGTTTTCGAAATGGAGAGAAAAAAGAGCTCATGAAGTGTGATGGGTGGGCATTTAAGGAGAATCTTCGGTTACAAACTATGATCACCACATATTGTACAAGAAAATATATTTTTAAAAGTTACCCTGATGAACCAATTTTCAATGATGGAATCTGGTTTTTTGCAACTTAAATATACTGATTCACATAATTTAACCTCCATTTTATTCTTGAGATTTTACATCTTGTAAACTATAAAAAGACTGATTACTGATAAATGACAAGATACAAGGCATACAGCATGTGATGTCTTTCACATTTATACAAATATACATTAGACTAGAAATAAGAAGAGTCATAAACTTTGTTCCCAAAGAATTATTTACCAGTTATGACATGTTGATAAAATGTGGAGGAATGGGTCCTCTTAAATGTGCAGTAGTCACACAATACAGAGTTTCAGCTGAAAGCATATAGGGCAGTTTATCAATATTGAAGAACTGTGAAGGGCTGAGTACAGAAACACTTTAGGTATGTATGTCAAATTAGATGTGAGGACAGCTTATACAGAACCAGTTACAGCAGAGAGTTGAACAATGTTTGTATATTTAACGTAAACTTTATGTAATTAACTGCTTGGATTAATACTTGTTTTACTGAAATCTGACATTAGCCTATAATTAAAAATGTATTGGTCTATTTTCTACTCAACAACACAGCTCATTATGCAATTAATAAAGAGAGTAATTCCTTCCTGTCAAAAGTATATTCATTTTTTAATATGTGCTTTTTTTCATAGAAACAGCATACATGAAATGTAAGCTTGATGAACCCAGGAAACCTATGAATGGCATAAAAACACATGGAAATGTATGAGATCTTGTGGTGTTATAACGTTAAAGATATACATTGTTGAAGAGGTGAAGAATGCATACATATCTCATTCATCTCATATAATATAGAGAGCACAATAATTTTTTATGAATTCAACTTTGTAATTTAGAGAAATTTGTATATAATATTAGAATTGAGAGAATAAAGATGGATTTTATCAATAAAAGAAATCAATACGTATAAAATGTTAAATCACTGTTTTATCTGTGACAACTGAAACCTTGGTGATAAACAAGATGAAAGACTTCTCTATAATTAAGGAAAACATGGACTATGCTGTAAAATTGACGTTTCCTTTAAAATGTCCTTTGTTCCTAACATGATGAAGCACATTTCTATGTGGTCTGAACAAAATAATATGGCACTTGGGGAGAAAGATGCAACCTAGGAGACCTGAACTGGAAGTCAAGATGGAGAAGACCTCCATGGCCACCATGAGTTTCCCCTTGGTGCTGTGGTAGACAGGCAGGAAGGTGACCCACACACTGAAGAACACCAACATGCTGAAAGTAATGAACTTGGCTTCATTGAATGTGTCAGGCAGGTTCCTGGACAGATAAGCCAAAGTGTAGCTCCCAAGTGCCATGGAGCAGAGGTATGCCAGGACAGAATGGAAGGCAACAGTGGAGCCCTTGTTGCATATAATAATTATGTGGCCGTGTTCAGTGTAAGCATCTGAGTCAATAAAGGGAGGAAAGGTACTCAGCCAAACTCCACAGAGCACAAGTTGGATGAGGGTGCAGATGGGAATGATGAGGTTAGGAGCCCTTGATATCATTATCCACCTTGTCAGTCTTCCTGGAAATGTGATCTTGAAAGCCAGAACCATGGTAAAAGTTTTGGCCAAGACTGTGGAGAGAACCACTGTCAACAAAACAGCAAATGTGTATTGCTACAGGATACAGGTGGCTGTGTTGGGATGGCCAATGTATAACAATGGACAGAGAAAACTGAACATCAGAGTGATGAGCAGGATGTAAGTGAGAGCCTGATTGTTGGCCTTGACAATGGGAGTGTGGTGGTACTTCACAAAGACACCAAGAACACCAGTTGTTAGGGCAGAGAAGCCCAGGGCCAAGTAGGTGAGTGTCATCCCCAAAGGGTCTTCATAAGACAGAAATGTCACTGCTTTCTGGAGGCAGTGGTTCTGCTCTGTGTTTGCATATTGACTTTCTGGACACCTCACACAATGATCCATATCTACTCAGGAATTAAAGGTATTGTGAGTCTCTGCACAGGTTCCCCTTTTATCTCAAGTCACTTCCCAGCACCAGGTCTCTGGCAGTTGCCCACATTTCCTATTCATGTTTCACACTCAAGTAAATAAGTGTTCAATAGTGATGATTAACAAATGATATCTAATCAACCATTCCATATCAATACTGACCAGTCTGTCATTTTCATTGTTATATTTAATATTTTCAATTAAGTGATAATTTGTATTTTTTCTTTATATTGTCATAAACTATTGGATTAAATTACATAAACCTAACTTGATCATATAACCACCTCCTTCTGTATTCCCTTGTGTAAGTTTTTCATGTGAGTTAAGTAAAAATTACATGCTTTGGTATGTCTTTCTTTTAATGTTTTTCTCAGTCCTAATATCAAAATTTATCTATTTACATTGAATTTATTGAATTCTTCAAACTGTTCATTCTCTGATAATTCTTGTGAGAAAGAGAATTTTTAGATTCTTGAAAGATGGAAAAAATTCCCTTGTGAATCTGTTTAATCATTCCCAGGAAGAAAATATCTGCTGAACAGATAGATGTGAAACTCTGGGTTTAGTCTTAGTTGATCATGGAATAAGTTTTGTGATACTTTATCATTTATAATTTGTAAGTTTCATCTTGAATTCAAGAGATACAAATGGCAATCTATTTATTACATATTTTCATTAAAATATTTCCATTTCACACTTCAATTAAAATACTTGATATTTTTTCAAAGTTGAATTTGCAGTTTAATTGGTGTTGAAAATTCTAATTAAAAATCTATTGAATTCATCTTTTTGGTAGAGTCTGTAGCATCTTTTATTCCATTATCAGCATTTTATTTGTTTCTTCCAGATGTGCCTTCCTCTTGTGCTCACACTCCCGAGGAAATTTGTCTCTATTATATTCCATGTGTTTATTTCTATTGGTTTCTAACAAATAATGAATGACTCATCTGTGCAACCCCATATATTATTTTGTAAATGCACAGGGTACGTAAGTCATGATACACATTAAATGAAGATTTAAATATGATATTTTAAATATAGATACACCTCACTCTATAGGTTTTGAGGTTTAGGATTCATTATTTTGAAATATTAACATTTATGTTGTATTTTCTTCTTTCTTACTTGTAATAATTTAAAGTGTCTCTTTAAACTATAAACATGCAGGACTTGATATTGATGTTTTCAGTTTCCTCTAAAGAATAAAATTGGCATGTTCATGCACTTACCATGGCCCTAATGTACACAGAGTACCTGTATAAACTTTAAGTCTTTGATAATCTGTATAGTCAGTCTCAATATGCATGTTTTAATTTTGGCAAATTAAAGGCACCAAAAAATTTGCAAGTTTCTATCTTTATAAAGTAAAGTTAAAACATCTGAATGTTCAGGAAAAACATTATGTTGCTCAAAGTATTCCAGTTAATATATGAAAAATTCTCACTAGACATTAGTGTTGAGGAATCCTCGTTAATTTCCTCTCCATATTCAACATTGTGTCTGTGTGTGCTTTGCACATTCAGTGTTCTCAACTGTCTCATGCCTATTTTCTCTTCCTTGGATATATTCTGACATAAATTTCCTCTACTTTGTCCACCTATTCCTGGAAAAGAGGGTCCTTCAAATTTAGTGTCCTGCCTTGTTAAAAGACCAAAGGTTTGCTTTTATGTATCACTTATTCACAACAGTATCATTACAGAAGTGGTGATGTGCCATTTCAACTAGTTGTCACAACGCATTTACGTCTTCTATGTTTAATAATGCTTCCATTAACTTGTTTAAATACAGAGACAATTGTATATAATGAATCAATGAGTACTTATTACATTCTTTAGCTTATGTTAATCAAATTAACACAGAAGTGATACAAATCTAGATTCAAATTCATGATACATAGCAACTATTGATTTAAAATAATTGTGTTCAATATAAGATTCTCATAATAGGTTATTGACATACTTCCCTAGTGGTTATATTCTGGTCCACAACAAGTTTTAGATATTTAATATCTATGTTACTGAAGCACATCCCACTCCATTGAAGTTAAGGAGCTTGAGGTTTTAGTACTCATATGCGGATGGAGGTAAAAGGGGAAGAAAGATACACTTTAAGGGAACGTTGAATGTTATTTATACTAGAAATCAAAAAGATGAAGGTAGATAAATGGTTCTGTGGTTCAGGATACTATTACTCCTAAGGAGGACCTAGTTTCAGTTGCAAGCACCCACAGAAATATCAATGCTAACTGTGCCTCAACCTCCAGGAGATCTGAAGCCCTCTTCTAACTTTGATATGCACTAAGCAAGTACATGTGCACATACATGCATGCAGGCAAAACACTCACATATAAAACAAAATGAAAAAGAACCTAAAGACAAAACATATTAAAACATGTCCATAGGTAAATCAAATATGATCTTTCTAAACATATCTGATAAACCTAGAAACATGACTGAAATTATGAAATGAGTGGCATAAGGGTCCATTCCTTAAATATGTGCTAATCATGAACTAAATATGCTTTGAAATGCAAGAAAATTGAGTACTTATAATATGTGTGTTTGTGCGTGTATGTGCATGTGCATGTGTGCGTGCGTGCACGTGCGTGCGTGCGTGTGTGTGTGTGTGTGTGTGTGTGTGTGTGTGTGTCTTAAATGCCATGGGGAAATGAAGCAGACTATTCTGTGACTGGTAAAGTTGTTCTCTGAAAGGAACAATGGCTCCAGTGGATCAAATACATGAATCAAGTATGAGATTCAATGGCCTGAGCACCATTTAAAATGATGATAAAATGAACCAAATTCTTTTTACTTCTAAGTGAAAGAACCACAGAACTTATCTCTACTTTTCCTTCACAGAACTTATCAGCTTAGAAATTGCAGAACACTGTGGAGAGGTAGGGAATACCCCAGTTAGACTGACACCTGTCTCATTGGAAATCTCATTGTCTGGACAATGAGCGCAATCATAGCAGCAGGCAACCTTGCCCTCCTGGGGTGATTTCCTGAATCCAGGAACACAGCTCTCACTGCACACAGAACGAGGAAGCTGAGAATGAAATAGAGAAAAGAAAATACTCAGGAGTGTATAGTTTTAAAACAAAAAAATTACTTCTCAATGTTGGACAATGAGATGGCAACTTTTTATAATTATTCTTTGCAGATTCTATATAGTATATACATGAAGTTCAATATGTTTAAATAATGGTCTAGAGATAATAGAAATCTGAACAACTGTGAAAATATAAGAGGTTGGGCAAAATAAGAAGTTTGCTAACTGAGTACATGTTTAAATGGGCAACTGTAATGCCATCCTGATCATGTTGTATACTTCATGACAGCTGGAGTGAGAGTATAATTGTTTCCCAATAGTCATGCTTAATTCACATTTGTTTACTAGACAGGACTCAGAGTTACTATATAAACTTGTCTGTGTGACTTTCTTTGACAGATGATCTATATTAGGGTATTTGAAGTGGGAAGACATATTCTATAATTAGGTATTCCATTTCATTGGATGTAGTTAAGGACAGAATGAAAAAATCGAAAAAAGTATGTGAAGAGAGTGTTCACATCTGTCTATTTTCTGAATGAAGATACAACATGACTCACTTTCTCAGCTTCCTGCCAACATGATTGCCTGAGTCATAATGAACTGCTCATACCAAGTGTGAACAATAATTCAATGTTTTTAAGTTATGTCAGGCTATGTATTTTTGGGTTTTTTTTGGTTGTTTACAAATTGCTTCTTTTTTTCATTAGGAAGACTTGTAATTAACCCATGTACATGTGCCCTCCATGCTACAGTGCATTGCCAGGTGCCTGAAAGCAAAATGATCATGTCCTGATATTTCCTAATCTGGGAGTCAAATTACTACTCATGACAGGTGGTTTCAGGACAGGAATGAAAACTTAATGAATAGACACTGCATTTATTATTGGAAAAATGTGTTCAAAGATAAAAGTATGGAAAAACAAACAATCACATGTTGTATAAGGCAACAAAAACTTTCTCAAACGACAGTAGTTCTGAGCATGCAGATGGGTATTCAGTAAGGAGCCAACAATCATTACATTCACAAACAAATGTCTATTGACATAAGGATCAAAACAATGAGATAATATCCAGCCCACCTCTGTAAATCCTATAGCGCGCTGTATCATATGGTCAGATAGAAAGAGTTCTTGGCCCTGTGGAGCATTTGGAGAAAATGTTCCAACTTTTATCTTTTGTCTGAGACCATCTGGAAAATTCCATAGATTGAAAATATCATATTCTGCATCTAATTTCTTTTGTGAATCCAAAAGCATAAGTTTTTCAGCACCATTTTTGAAATGGATATTCTTGAGATAAGGGTGTAGCTAAAAGAGATGCAGAACTTTATGATGAATTTATTCCCAGAAAGGTTCAACAGAATCCAATGAAGGTACAGATCTCAGTGTCCTAAATCCCTGACATTAATTGCAAGCTATACCAAGCTATTAACATTTTAATGGATGAAGACTAAAAATGAATATATCATGTTTCTAGACTGTTATTTCAAAAGAAAGTATTCACATGCTTACACAATAATAAGTAGAAAAACAAAAAGATTTACTCCATGAATGTTGATTCCAGTAAATTCCAAAACCTTGAAGTGTTAGCCATATCCAAATATTTAAGTAAACTACTCCAAGTTTCAGTTTGTAAATTGGGGTGTTTATGTCCAAAATGTAATAAAATGGTCAGTTAGGAATCATAACCATAGATTCTGAATTTAAACTTGAAGGATCTAATAGCATTTGACATTTTAAGATCTAATTCTCCTATTTCTGTTCTGTAATATGATTAAAAGTAACGGGGTTTCAGTTGAGAATAGAATCATAACAAGATTCTGATGTTAATTGTAACATGAAGTAGATGATGAGATACACACATTTAAATATTCTTATTACCACCCATTCATCGTGAACAATAACAAATGTGTCTGCAAAGACTTCTATATGATGAATTTTATACAGTCTCTCAGGTGCTTTTTTTTTTTTTTTATAAAACCTGCCACTGTATATAATCATGTATTGTGTTCTTTAGAAACCTCAGTATGAGGGGTCACCAACTGGATCAGGCCCTCTGAGTGGGTGAGACAGTTGATTGGCCTGATCTGTTTGGGAGGCATCCAGGCAGTGGCACCGGGTCCTGTGCTCATTGCATGAGTCGGCTGGTTGAAACCTGGGGCCTATGCAGGGTCCCTTGGCTCAGCCTGGGAGGAGGGGACTGGACCTACCTGGACTGAGTCCACCAGGTTGATCTCAGTCTGTGGGGAAGGCTTTGCCCTGGAGGAGATTGGAATGGGGGCAGGCTGGGGGGGGAAGGTGAGGGAGGCGGGAGGGGGAGAACAAGGGAATCTGTGGCTGATATGTAGAACTGAATTGTATTGCAAAATAAAAATTAAAAAAAAAAAGAAAAAAAAAGAAACCTCAGTATGTCACAGGGCTATGTATACAATATACAGGAAGAGAAATTACCTTCCAAGAGTAGGTATTTACCTCCCCATTGCTGTGATGGTGGATTTCTATTTGTTTGACATTCATCTCATGGAGACTGTGAGCCACAGCATATACAGAATTATATACATTGTGACTCTCTTCACTCATGTCCATTTCCAAAGCATTTCCAGGCAACATTTCCAAAGAAGCATTCGGTTGACAGTTAACCAAACTGTGACAATCAGGTCCAGAAAAAGAGCAATTGAAATATGTGTTCCAAAGAAGAGCAAGGATATGATCTCCTGGATATTTGGAAGGGTTGTATGTATTGATAAACTTCCTAAAATCAGAAATCTCAGCATGGTGATGTGCAAAAATGAGACTACCATGGAATGGATCAAATATTAAATAAGTAGTATCAGTAGTTACATCCCATTGTGACTATGATCCAGACTTTCCAAGTAACTGAATGTATACTTATATATATTATTATAGCATATAAAGATTTAGTGACATCATAAATGATAACCACATTTGCAGATGATTTCAGGATCTGTGGATGCCTTGTTCTGGATTTAAAGTCAGAGTACAACCAGTTGAATGGAATCATTTCTACAAAAGCTACACACACTCTGTTTTTATCCATCTCTCCTCTCAAGTTGGATAAAATCTCAGCCACATTGTGGTCATGTATGAGAACCAGTACCACCCAGGTCCAGCTGAAATAAACCATCAAAATCACAATGCCATGTGACAGAAATGTGTCCCTGGGTGCTGTCTGGTAAAGAGAAGAAAACTGGCCTCTGTCACTTAGGATAGTGTCAAATCGCCCAAAAGTAATCTAAAGAAAATTTCAAATAGGAAACAAGAGTGAAAAGATTGACACAGAACACAATCTTAAACCTGAGTTGACACTTTGGATTGGTATAGAATAACTTCTTCTCAGGGTATTTTAAACTCCCATCATTTTTTGAAGACATTTATGAAGAATTCCTCACAAGACACAGAGTTTTCTAAACACTGACTATAGGTTGCAAACTCTTACTCTTCTCTATCATAAGCAAAGTATATGAGGACATATAAACAAATGCCTGATTTATTCTCCAATATATGAATGTCACAGTCTCACTTCTTTACATTTGAAAACACCTGAAATGTCTCCAGTTTAATATGAGTGTCTTGTTCTCTCACAGCCATGTACCTCACCTGTGGATATTTGTAAAGATTCAGTAGTCTCCCAATTTGTATAGACGTTTCCCATGCTGTTCCTGTAAGTAAAGCAGCAGCCTTGTTCTCCCTTCTACATGTGTAATTGGGGATATTTATTCCCATTCCTGTGAGGAAAAGTAAAGTTTTCTGCATAATATTCCCGTGATTGTTTATAACATTATATAGCTCAAATCCTAGAGATGTGTTGGGTAAAATATGAGTGTTCCTGTTGATCTCCTCAATGGCAAATATGAAGGCCAAAGAAACCTGGTAGCTCCTCAATTGGAACCTGGAGAGAAAGATTGCCAATACTTATGATGGGGACTCACATCATACCTTTTGGTAAGATTTTGGGCCACATCCTGATGACATAGTAACAATGGCTTTTATACTGTCAATATTATATTCTACAAACAATATTTCTGTCATCAGGGTAATGGTTATAGTTTCAATGTCAAGGTATATAAGGTTAGTGATGTTTTAATTAACTAAAAGCCTCAAGTATATCTAAAATTTCTGGACAGGAACATTGACCTGAACTGGTATCAACCTTGGAATCTCTAGGATGGGAAAACACAAACATAACTCTTGGATGCTTTAGTGATTTAACCAGGAAAGGTACACTTCCATCCTTTAAGGTTTCCTTGTTCTGTACTATAAAAACTCCAAGGCTCCCACACCACATTCACTCTGTCTGTACATAGATGGAGACTGAAGCCTTTCAGTTCTCCTGATTAAGGACCAATGATGCTTATGGGGATGTCTGCCTGTGTCACATGCATCAACCCCAAGCAATCTTGGATATGAACATGGCAGGGGTTATGGCTTCCCACACCCATGCACATCTCTTTGAACAACCTTCCTCTCTCCCATTGCCATTCCCCTCTCCTTTCTAAGAGCCACAATGAAGAATAGAAGGACTGAGTGAGTTTCCTGTAGTTTAACAGCCTATAATCATGACTTAAATCCTTTTGGGTACTTTGTGCTATTTGTTTTATTTTTCTCTGTTGCCTGCCTCTTTCTTTATTCTTTCACTATGTTCTTACCTCCCACACAAAGTGAATTACACAACAACTTTGAAAGCCCTGATAATAGATATAATTATATTACTCTGAAGCTGAGTTCATTTTGAACAGAAAATATGACCTGGTTTATTGAACACAAGACTTGAGGATCCTCATCAAATGGAAGCAACTATGTAACTTGGCTGCTAACATTGCTAATGGTATGGTAAAGAATGCATATCCCATGTGACTTCTACACCATATTGGCAAATGTGACCACTTTGGATAGTCCAAAATGGTGGCCACTATTATATGTCACAGTCCATTGAGTCCAATGGGATCCCCAAACCCATTTAATGTATGACAATGGAGAAAATATCAGACTTCTAAGGTGTTTATTTTGTCATTTTTATATTTTTTCCTCTGTTTTTTGAAATTAATAGGTTATTACATGATATAATTACTGGCTTCTAAAGAGATCCTAACACATATCCCAACAGAGACTCTAAGGATAAGTGGCCTTGTGAGAGACAAGCTGAAGCCAGGAAAGTGCTATTGTGTTAGACTCTACTGGGTCTCATTGCTAATTCTGACTGGGAAGTCCATGTTAGTTTTCTTCTAATTGAAATAAAATGTCCTTTGCCCTTTATGCTCCTTTGTTCTCTGATTTTTTTTTTCTGCCCAAACTAACAACATGTTGACTAAACAGCCCTCTGTTAAGTTTCCCTTTTACAATTAAAAAATAAAAGTCTAATCCCAACTAACAATCATCATAAAATCTTGGCTTATTAGAATTTGTCATTTTTATTATTTGTGTATAGACTATCCATATGAAATTATGGTTTGATGTTCATATAATGTATTTAATAACAAAATGATTATGAGTAAATGCTCCTGTTATGCAAATTTTCTGATTTGGACCTCCCTAGATCGTTTTGTTGATAGGAATACTAAACCTAAAAAAATCTTAAATAAAATCAATCTGACCAAGTAGATAAAATAGATAGAAATGACCATGCTTCTGAACACTTCTTTGGAACAATTTACCTGAGGTTTTACATATAAATTTAATGTCTACATTTAAGTTGAAAACATATGAAATCATACAGTTATGGTCAAAATGATATCTACTTGATGTCTATCACAACTCTAGTTCTACAATACGTTTCATATCCCTTAAGGTTATCCATTACCTTTAAGATATTATTGTTCCTAAAACAGGATATATTACTCATATTGGAAATTTTCCATCTTTTATGTACAAATAAGTTATATCTGTGTTTTTAAATTTGATATATATATGCATACATGTATGAATGCATATACAGAAGTAAATATTTTAATGATTATAAGGATATTTCTCACCAATGAAGCTTCATTAAAACAAATAAATGAACAAATATGTGTTTGAAGATCCAACACAGGGATTTTGTTCTATTAGTTAAGTTAAACAACAGCCTCTTTCATACCTTCAATTGACTAAAATGACCACAGAGGGACATCTTAATAGTTAATATAACTTTAATAAATAAGTAGATTACTTGACAATATTTTGAAAAGGTGGAAGGGGAATATTTACGTATGAAATGATAAATTATCTTCACACATACTGAGTAAAGAATTTTCAGTGTGACTGACTCTGTGTCACCACACTCTCATCAGAACGACCTTACTTATTTTCTGTAAGTAACCCTCATGAATTCATGAGTTCTCTAGAGAGAACTTTGATGAGAATGAAACTTGGTGTCTTTGAGACCTTAAAGAGAAGAGACAGATTTTATTTAAGGCCTCCCCATTGATAGAATATTTTCACAATACATAGTAAATGTATTTGTTAAAACTTCTATGTCTCATGGTCTTTTCATTTGGATACTAATCACATCAAAAGGAGTTATCATTGTGTATCCATTTGGCAAAGGTTGGACTTGCAATGGCTAATTTTAGTTATCTACATCACTACATATCATCTGAATCTTAGAGGTAGCGAAACATTCTTTTAATTTAGTTATTTTAGACACGTATTTAATCTGGAACTTTAGGCAGGAAGACACACATTTCATGCAGTTAATATATGATGGAAGCCTATATAAGGACATGGGAGAAGGAAACTTTGACTCTGTCTGCTTGCTATCACCTCACTACCAAGGCCATTCCTTCACTGGCATTACATCTTCTGGATTCCAGAACATATATCATGATATGTGGTTTGGAAATTTCTAATCCTCAGATATACCTTTATCCTCTACGTCATGTATTCAAAGTACTGTATGTATACATACAAATGTGAAAAGTAAAAAAAAAAATCCACTGAGTAGTAATACACACAATAATAACTATACTGGCAACAGAGATAAAATAAATCTTAATGTGTAGAATAAAAAATAAAACAAATCTTGTAAATAGAAAAAATTCGTAGAATTTGAAAGATAAAGTATTCATGCTATAATAATATTTTATCCACAAATTCAAGAAACACACACACGTATTTGAAGAATTAGAAAAGAAAAGAGAATGTTCTCATCATGAAGAAATGGCTTATATTTTTGTAGAAATGTGTATCTAGTTAAGTAAACATATTGCAATAAATTTAATTTTATACTGAAAAATTAAATAAAAAATAAAATTAAAAAATGTATTTAAATTACAAAACCAAATAATAACTAAAAGCAAAAAATTGATAAGAATGTTATTAACAGTGATAGAAAATCTCTATGACTGAATGTAGAGTTTTCTGGAGGCCAGAAATGGAATTACTGTTTCATATGTCATTTTATTTCTATTTTAAAAATTTGATGAGCCTCCAAAACAATTTCCCTAATATCTCTGTACATCTTAATGTGCACCAACATCAAATAATGATTTCTGTTTGCCAACAGACTTTCAAATACACATGGTTAGATTTCTTTTTTTATTTTTATTTTATAATTTAATTTAATTTTACATATCAGCCACGGATTCCCTTGTTCTCCCTACTCCTGCCCACCCCCTGCCTTGCTCCCAGCCCACCCACCCCCATTCCCATCTCCTCCATGGCAAGACTCCCCTGAGGATTGAGTTCAACTTGGTAGATTTAGTCCAGGCAGGTCCAGTCCCCTCCTCCAAGGCTGAGCCAAGTGTCCATGTATAAGCCCCAGGTTCCAAACAGGCAGCACGTGCACTGAGTACAGGACCTGGTCCCACTGCCTGGATGCCTCCCAAATAGATCAAGCTAATCAACTGTCTCACTTATCCAGAGTGCCTGATCCAGTTGGGGAGCCATTGGTTCATAGTTCATGTGTTTCAATTCTTTTGGCTATTTGTCCCTGTGCTTTTTCCAACATTGGTATCAATAATTCTCACTCATACAAAGCCTCTTCTAATCATTATACTGGGGTAAGCTTGTACTTCTAGATAGTTGTAATAACATTTACACATCAATGGTACAGCCAAACATTTTTTAGGCAAGGAGGAAAATGAACAGTTGAGGACAAAGCTCCTATACAACAAAGGCAGCTGACAGGCTAGGTATCAACACGCAGTAGAGTGAAAAGGAATCATTATCCTACAACTTGTATAGGAATCCATTCAAAATGACCATAGTCGTTAGCTTAAAACATGAAACACTGAATGTGATAGAAAAATACACACCTAATAATTGTCAAGACATTAGTGTAGGTAAGAATTTACTAAAGAGAATGCCAATGTTATACAAATTAGCCTCAGATATCAAAAGAAGGAATCACACAAAATGAATATGGAACTACAAAATAGTATTCTCTACACCAAAGAAAACTATCATCAGAACACTGTATAATTGGAGAAAACACATTCCATTTGTTCTTTAGTTCTTGGACTAATGTCAAATATTCTCAGTTAACTGAAGGAGTTTTAAATCAAGGTAACACAACCTCCAACCAACAAATCGGTAATAAACTAATTTGGTACATGAACTAATCTTGTACCAAAGAAAAACTCATACAGCTAGCACCTGCTTTACAAAGTTTTTAACATCACTGATCATTAAGTAAATGCAAAACTAAAAAAAAATAAGCATTGAGTGTTTCCAGTAATTGGTGTAGAGCAATAACAAAGATACATGAGCAAAAGAGAAAAAGAACAAAATGTTCACTATGGATTTCTGAATGTTTTTCAATTCATATTATTTCCGTTGAAAAAACAAAGGAGATAGAATATGTTAGAAATTCACTTAAAAGGATAATATGAAAGACTGGAAAAATTAATGGGTGGTTAATCCATGATATTTCAGAGAATATTAAATGACATGCAGATCACATTATTAATGAAGGTAAATGGAATAGAAGAATTGAAGTACTTATACTTGTAGACTGTGGGTATACATGAAAAAAATGAATAGTGAAGTTAAGAATGGAAAGCTTTTGATCAATCTTGAAATTAATATTTTTATTTTCACAAAAAGAAATACAAACCTACTTGAAAGGAATTGTGAGAATTTTTAGAATAACCACAAAGCAAATCTTTGTCCTGTAACATGAAATACATTTATTGGGAAGAGAGCACCTAATTAGAAACATTTTGAAGTCCAAACTATCAAGGAATACATTCTCCATGAAACTGAAAACCTTCTGTAAGGCAAAGGACACTGTCAAAAGGACAAAACAGCAGTCTACAGCAATGGGAAAATATCTTAACCAACTCTATATCTGACAGAGGGCTGATAGCCAAAATATACTAAAATCAGGAAACCAAACATTAAGAAACCAAATAATCCAATTAAAAAATGGGGTACAGAACTAAACAGAGGTTCTCAACAGAAGAATCTCAAATGGCTAAGAATCACTTAAAGAAATGTTCAACATCCTTAGTCATGAGGCAAACACAAATAAAAAGAATACTGGTTTTCCAGCATAAACATGTCAAAATGGCTAAGATCAAAAATTCAAGTGACAGATCATGCTGGTGAGAATGTGGAGCTAGGGGAACACTCCTACAATAATGGTGGGAGTGAAAACTTGAGCAGCCACTTTGGAAATCAATATGTTGGTTTCTCAGGAAATTAAATATAGATGTAGATCAAGACCCAACTATACGACTCCTGAAAAATACACTCAAGGGATGATCTACCATATCACAATGTTTTTTGTCCAACTGTGTTCATAGCAGCTTTATTTCTAGTAGCCATGAACTAGAAACAACCTAGATGCCTTTCAACTGGTAAGTGTATGAAGAGATTGTGGCACATTAACACAATGGAGTATTATTCAGCTGTTAAAAACAATAACATCATGAAATTTGGTGGCAAATGGATGGAACCAGAAAAGATCATCCTGAGTGAGTTAACCTGTACTCAGAAACATAAACATGGTATGTACTCACTTATAAGTGGATATTAGCTGTAAATGAGAACTACACTACAATTAACAGACCCACAGGAGCTAAGTAACAAGGAGGGATCATCCGATCGGAGAGGAGGTTGCATGTTTCAGTTTCTGAACACAACAGATCTACTTGTAATTGTATTGTTCAAATGCCATAGTGACTTGTCATGTCAGCTTTACTTTTAAGTGAACGTTAAAAAATGATGCTCATAGATGAGTAGAGAGATTCTCTGTTTGGAGTCTCTTAGGGGATATTGTGGTCCACTCATAAAATACATTAAAAATGTACCTGACAAGGAAACTAGCCATCCAGCTCATATGAATTAATATACGTTAATCTGAAAGGAAATTCTTCCTTGTAATATGAATATATACCTAGTATAACTTATTTTTTAAATTAGGTCTGCATGATAGGAAAATGAAATTAGAAATTGAGACACAAAACTATTAATGTGATGAATATATTCCTGGCCAAACATTCCATGTACTTTTTGTTACGATTATCAGAAAGAAAATACCTGTGTGCATACAATCAAAATCAAGTATGAGAGTGAAATACAAAAAAAAAACACATTCCACATAAGGGCACATAGGCACACTCCTGAAAATGGATTTCTGTCACCACATTTGCTGTGTCTATTTCAGACTAAGCTGTCAATACATACATCTATCAACTTTTCCTCCCTGATCATTTTTCCTGCTCTATATCCCCAGGACTGATGAATTAGCACTGCATCCAGGTTTCAGCAAAAACCCAATTGTATCACCGTGACCTAATATGTCTTCTTTCTTAATTGTCTATCTGCTGACTTTTCACCTGTACCTTGTTTCTGCATTTCCATTTTTCAGGGTTTTGTTCTAAATTGAATACAAGCCATCTTCCTCCATTTCAGACCTTAATAAGTGGATTCTATGGCTACAGAAATGTCTGCATGGAATAAAATAAATCCCACATCCTTCACAAAGAATCCTGCTTAGACATTTCTCTCCAGTAGAGTCTACTCAATGCTAGCAACTTGTCTGGCATGGCCTCTAATCCAACTGGCATCAAACTAAGATACAACCAGCAGAGGTCACCAACAACTTTATTTATTAACATACAATTAAAATCACATTTCAGTACAAATAAAATATCACCATATTTCCTTTTCTCTATTTTAATAAAAAGAAAAATGGAAAAAAGTTATAACTAACATAAGAAAAACTATATACAAAAGTACAATAACTATATACAATATGTACAAGTATCTATGTGTCTTGCAGAACACACCCATACCAGATGTAAATAATTAGAAAAACTGGAATGAAGTGGAGAGTATTGTGCAAAATTGACAGAATCTAAAAGATTACTAATCAGAATTATACACAAAAGTTGTATTTCATTTTTAAATCATTTTAACAGATGAGGTCCCAAAACCAAGATCTCATATTTTGACTTCCAAAACAGCAGCAGCTAGCACAGGCAGTCCCTGTCACTCTATCATCATAGGAAGACTCTGTAGTCACTGCAATTCATAGCATTATATATTCTCAAAGGAAAAAAACTACACTTTAACAACTGCCTAAAACAACATGTCAGCTTTTGAAAATCATTGTCTCTGTGGAGAAAGCATTGAAAATGTCCTACCCATGAACAACGAAAGGCAAGGCAGAGGAATGCAGAGAGATTCAGAGTACCAAATGTACTAAATAACATGAATTAAAACAAACTCTTCTTTCTTTGAGAGATGAAAAAAGGGAACAGGAGGAAGACACACCTGGAAAAGAGTTCTGTGTATACAGGAGAGGGAACGCCAGGATGAGAAATGAAGTTTAGATTCATGTGAATGCAAATTTAGTTGAGGACAATGAAATCTGAATCCTGAAAATGAATACATTTTAAAAGCACTTACTGTATTGCCCTTTTATCTTCACATCTAGAATCATATATATCCATGCAGTAATACTTAAAAAGTGAAAAATGTACAGCAATCATCACATATCCATCACTATGTAAAGGACTTAGTGACTTTAAATTGCACTGAAAAGCACCAAAGGAGTGAAGAGTAACAAGAGTCTGCAGGAGCAAGAAAAGAAAAATCCAAGAGCACATTATAAAATAGAAGTGTCTACCACAGTGTAACACAGATTCCAATGTGTTCAGCAGCTACTTATAGAGCTCAAGTATTTGTGAGTACAAGAGTTTGTACTAGTTTTGGTGACTGACATCATCACTCTAATCACAGATATTTTTGACAAACCTCTTCTACACTCGATGGAGAATTTTGGACAGTTTTCTTCCCTGAGACTTCCCATCTGAGACCCTGCACTCAAGATAAAAATGAGTTTCTTTTTTTTTTTTATATATTTCAGCATTATTTTTTTTTTAATTTTTATTTTGCAATACAATTAAGTTCTACATACAGGCACAGATTCCCTTGTTCTCCCCACTCCCGCCCCCCTCACCTTCCCCCCAGCCCGCCCCCCATTCCAATCTCCTCCAGGGCAAAGGCTTCCCCACAGACTGAGATCAACCTGGTGGACTCAGTCCAGGTAGGTCCAGTCCCCTCCTCCCAGGCCGAGCCAAGGGACCCTGCATAGGCCCCAGGTTTCAAACAGCCGACTCATGCAATGAGCACAGGACCCGGTGCCACTGCCTGGATGCCTCCCAAACAGATCAGGCCAATCAACCCACTCAGAGGGCCTGATCCAGTTGGTGACCCCTCAGCCATTGGTTCATATTTCATGTGTTTCCATTTGTTTGGCTATTTGTCTCTGTGCTTTATCCGACCTTGGTCTCAACAATTCTCTCTCATATAAACCCTCCTCATTCTCGCTAATTGGACTCCCAGAGATCCACCTGGGGCCTAGTCATGGATCTCTGCATCCAGATCCCTCAGTAGTTGGATGAGGTTTCTAGCACGACAATTAGGGTGTTTGGCCATCCCATCACCAGAGTAGGTCAATTCGGACTGTCTCTCGACCATTGCCAGCAGTCTGTTGTGGGGGTATCTTTGTGGATTTCTGTGGGCCTCTCTAGCACTTTGTTTCTTCCTATTCTCATGTGGTCTTCATTTACCATGGTCTCCTATTCCTTGTTCTCCCTCTCTGTTGTTGATCCAGCTGGGATCTCCCACTCACCCAAGCTCTCTTTCCCTCGACCCTCGCCCTTAAAAAAAAAAAATGAGTTTCAAAACTCATTTCGATTTTCTTTATCCACAGGCCCCATGACTTCATCTAGGAAGACAGAAAAGCAAGACTCCAGTGTTGACTCCACTTGAATGGACTTGGCAAGAACACTATCACAAAAGTTACATGAGACAATGACTCAGGATGATGCGAAGACCTTGCAAGGGAGGATGCTAGGGGAGATGAGAGGGAAAACATTCTGGAAAATGTTCCAACCAGATATAGCTCAGGGAAAATCAGTAAGACTTCCTGCTTTTTAAAACTGATTATTCCCAGTGCCAGTCTATCTTGTCAATGACCTGGGGGAATCTAAAAACACTTTTTCTACAAACCTTGCATGTCTGCATAACAACAATTTCTTCAATGTCCCCCTATACTTGAAAAGTTCTCTGTACCAACCCTGGGAAACTGATAGGCTGATTTCACTAATTCCAAATTAATGGCTCAATCAGTGGTGAGATTATGTTTTCTGTTTACTTTTTGAACTCAGACTTACTGTGCTTTGTTTGTTTTTTCAATGTTGAGTCATTCTTTAATATAAAATCCCAATCACTCCCTACATCCAGAGAAAAGATTCAGACACTATTTATGTTTTCTTTATTGTGAAGTATTTTATATATCCCTTCCATTTTCCCCAAACAAATAAACAAACAAACAAACAGAGCTTATATACACCATACATCATGTATAAAGTGTTCGTTCTTAATACTTTAAATGAAGTTAATCTTAAGAGTAGAAAGTGCCAGGATTGTAAACTTAATTTCACAAGTGCAAATATACTCAACATGTTATCCATAACTTCACATAGGTTGCATTCTATAACTTTTTTTATTTTATAATTTAATTTAATTTTACATATCAGCCACGGATTCCCTGGTTCTCCCTCCCCACACAAAATCCCCGCAGCCCAACCCCAATTCTCATCTCCTCCAGGGCGAAGACTCCCCTGGGGATTGAGTTCAACCTGGTAGATTCAGTCCAGGCAGGTCCAGTCCCCTCCTCCCAGGCTGAGCCAAGTTTCCATGTATAAGCCCCAGGTTCCAAACAGCCAACTCATGCACTGAGGACAGGTCCCAGTACCACTGCCTGGATGCCTTCCAAAAAGATTAAGCTAATCAACGGTCTCACTTGTCCAGAGGGCCTGATCCAGTTGGAGGCTCCTCAGCTATTGGTTCATAGTTCATGTGTTTCCTTTCGTTTGACTCTTTGTCCCTGTGCTTTTACCAATCTTGGTCTCAACAATTCTTGCTCATACAAACCCTCCTCTTTCTTGCCAATTGGACTCCTGGAGCTCAACTTGGGGCCATGGATCTCTGCATCCCATTCCCTCAGTCATTGGATAAGGTTTCTAACACGACAATTAGGGTGTTTGGCCATCCTATCATCAGAGTAGGTCAGTTCGGGCTTTCTCTCGACCATTGCCAGTACTCTATTGTGGAGGTATCTTTGTGGATTTCTGTGGACCTCTCTAGCACTTTGCTTCTTCCTATTCTCATGTGGTCTTCATTTTTCATGGTCTCTTATTCCTTGTTCTCCCTCTCTGTTATTGATCCAGCTAGGATCTCCGCTCCCCTAAGCTCTCTTTCCCTCCAACTTGCCATTCATTATTCCCACTCACGTCCAGGCTTTTCATGTAGATCTCATACATTCCTCTGTCATTGGGCGATCCCTGTTTCTTTCTTGGGGTCCTGTTTTCTAGGTAGCCTCCCTGAAGTTGTGAGTAGCAGTCTAGTCATCTTTGTTTTACATCTGGTATCCTCCTATGAGTGAGTACATACCATGTTTGTCTTTCTGAGTCTGGGTTACCTCACTCAGGATGATTTTTTCTAGATGCATCCATTTACCTGCAATCCTCATGATGTCATTGTTTTTCTCTGCTGAGTAGTACTCCATTGTGTATATGTACCACATTTTATCTATCCATTCTTTAGTTGAAGGGCATCTAAGTTGTATCCAGGTTCTGGTTATTACAAACAATGCTGATATGAACATAAATGAGCAAGTGCCCTTGTGGTATGATTGAGCATTCCTTGGGTATATGACCAAGAGTGGTATAGTTGGATCTTGGTGGAGATTGATTCCCAATTTTCTAAGAAAGCGCCATATTGATTTCCAAAGTGGTTGTACAAGCTTGCATTCCCACCAGCAGTGGAGGAGAGTTCCTCTAGCTCTACATCCTCTCCAGCATAAGCTGTCTTAAGTGTTTTTGATCTTAGCCATTCTGACAGGTGTAAGGTGATATCTGAGTGTCCTTTTGATTTGCATTCCCCTGATGATTAGGGATGTTGAGCAATTCCTTAAAAGTCTTTCAGCCATTTGAGCTTCCTCTGTTGAGAATTCTCTGTTTAGTTGTACAGCCCATTTTTTAATTGAACTGTTGGGCATTTTGATGTCTAATTTTTTGAGTTCTTTATATATTCTAGATATCATTCCTCTGTCAGATGTGGGGGTGGTGAAGAACTTTTCCCATTCTGTAGGCTGTCGCTTTGCCTTGTTGACTGTATCCTTTGCTCTAGAAAAGCTTCTCAGTTTTTAGAGGTCCCATTGATTGATTGTTTCTCTCAGTGTCTGTGCTACTGGTGTTATATTTAGGAAGTGATCTCCTATGCCAATGAGTTCAAGACTACTTTCTACTTTCTCTTCTAGCAGGTTCAGAGTAGCTGGATTTATGTTGAGGTCCTTGATCCACTTGGACTTAAGTTTTGTGTATGGTGACAGATATGGATCTCTTTGCAGCCTTCTACATGTTAATATCCAGTTATGCCAGCACCATTTGTTGAAGATGCTTTCTTTTTTTCTTGTACAGTTTTAGCTTCTTTGCTAAAAATTATATGTTCATAGGTGTGTGGATTAATGTCAGGGTCTTCAGTTCAATTCCATTGTTCCACATGTTGGTTGTTATGCCAGTACCAAGCTGTTTTTATTACTGTAGCTCTATAGTAGAGCTTGAGGTCAGGGATCATGATACCTCCAGAGGTTGTTTTATTGTACAGGATTCTTTTGGCTATCCTGGGTTTTTTGTCTTTCCATATGAAGTCGAGTATTATTCTTTTCAGGTCTGTGAAGATTTGTGTTGGTATTTTGATGGGGATTGCATTGAATCTGTAGATTGCTTTTGGTAAGACTACCATTTTTACTATGTTAGTCCTGCCTATCCATGAGCATGGGAGATCTTTCCATTTTCTGACATCTTCTTCAATTTCTTTTTTCAGGGACTTAAAGTTCTTGTCATATAGGTCCTTCACTTGCTTGGTTAGTGTTACCCCAAGGTATTTTATATCAGTTGTGGCTATTGTAAAGGGTGATGTATCTCTTATTTCCTTCTCAGCCTCTTTGTCAATTATATATAGGAGGGCTACTGATTTTTTGAGAGTTAACACCAATAATCTCTATATTGTTCTACACAATAGAAACAGAAAGAACGTTACCAAACTCCTTCTATGAGGCTACAATTACCTTGATTGCTAAACGAAGCAAGGATACAACAAAGAAAGAGAACTACAGACTGATCTCCCTCATGAACATTGATGCAAAAATACTCAATAAAATACTGGCAAACAGACTCCAAGAACACATCAAAACAATTATTCACCATAATCAAGTAGGCTTCATCCCAGGGATGCAAGGGTGGTTCAACATATGAAAGTCCATCAATGTAATACACCATATAAACAAACTCAAAGAAAAAAACCACATGATCATCTCACTAGATGAAGAAAAGTCATTTGACAAAATCTAACACCCCTTCATGATAAAGGTCTTGGAGCGATCAGGAATACAGGGAACATACCTAAACATAATAAAGGCAATTTATAGCAAGCCAACAGCCAACATCAAGTTAAATGGAGAGAAACTCAAAGCAATTCCACTAAAATCAGGAATGAGGCAAGGCTGTCCACTCTCCCCATACTTATTGGAGATTAAGGGGATACAAATTAGAAATGAAGAAGTCAAGCTTTCCCTATTTTCAGATGACATGATAGTATACTTGAGTGACCTGAAAGATTCAACCAAGGAACTGATACAGCTTATAAACACCTTCAAGCAACATATAGGATACAAGATCAACTCAAAAAAATCAGTATATTGTCAGCAATTGATGCCATGACAGTTTCTGTGCTCACATGGCTAGTTTTTGCCATAAAGAAAGGAAATTCCATACAGAGTATCTTCAATGTCCATCATCTTCTCTGAAGTAGACTGGTGCTGCCAGGACCAGATGTGTCTCACTGTCATGAAAAGCCTTAGGTTATTAAACATGTTAAATGCCATATTCTATAATTTGTTGAAGATTTTGAAGATGATATTTTGAAATATATATGTGTATGACCTTGAAATATACCTAAGAAGACTATAAATGTGCCTGTTATAGATGATTGTTAATCTGTATTTCATAATTATTTTACATTAAATTTTTTTTTTTTTTTGGTTTTTCGAGACAGGGTTTCTCTGTGTAGCTTTGTGCCTTTCCTGGAACTCACTTGGTAGCCCAGGCTGGCCTTGAACTCACAGAGATCCTCCTGGCTCTGCCTCCCAATTGCTTAGATTAAAGGCGTGCGCCACCACCGCCCGGCTTTACATTAAATTTTAAATGAACTTCCAGAGTACAATATCCCAAACAAGAGTAGAAACATACATACAGTATAACATAACAAATAATTTTAAATTTGTATTAATAAACAAAAATCCATACCAATGTAAAATATTTTCAGATTAAAAGCTGTTGTTTTGATTAAAGTAAATTCAATAATCTATGCTTTTGTCCTATGCTGTGGAAGATTGATTGATAAATAAAACACTGATTGGCCGTTGGCCAGGGAAGAAGTACAGGTGGGACTAGCAGAGAGGAGAATTGAGAGAACAGGAAGGCAGAGAGAAGGAGATACCAGTCTGCTGTCGAAGGAGCATCATGTAAAGGCAGCAGGTAAAGCCATGGAACACTTGGCAACATATAGATTAACAGAAATGATCTGAGTATAATAGTAAGAGCTAGACAATGGTAGGCCTGAGCTAATGGCCAAGCAGTTTAAATAATATAATCATCAGTATGTTTATTTTATAAGTGGGCTACGGCACTGCCTGGTCTTGGCAGGACCCGGAGAGAAAAACTCTAGCTACAGTCCTATCATTTTTATATAAGATACCCCTTCATTCCTGTAGAAAGAGGTCTTTGAATTTAACTCTGTCATTTAGCTTTTTTAACACTATGACCAATAACAACTTGTAATCAACCATGCTTATATGAAAACAAACATCTATAACCAATCATTTGGGAATGTGAGCATGCTTCTCTAGACAACTTCCTGTTGTTTGGGGCCACTGGTAATCTTTCAGGAACATGGGAAAAATTAGTATTTTTGTCAAGTCCTGATTGGAGTAATCTGTTTGATGCATAATCTAAACTAGCAGCCTTGAAGCTGTTCTGGATGCAAAACTCTGAGTCAACTACAACAGATGCACTTTAAGATGCTGGAACAACTGGGTCATTCTTTTGTCATTGGTGTCTGGTCCACTTGTTCTAAAATTATATAACTTTTTAAAGGTAACATGCATATCTATATTGATGCAAGGAAAGAGTGTGCATTGTACACAGTCAGTCAAAGATGATTTTTTTTTATTTTGTGTTTGAACATGTAAAATATACAACACGTGTCTTGCAGTTCTTGCAGGTTTATTTCAATATATCTGCAATCAGGACTTTCAGAAGTTCTTTCTCAATCATACCTGATTTTCTTTAACTTTGAATCCATAGACTTTTAGTTTCTGTTGAAGTAAAAGTAGAACTTCTTCCACAAAATAACATATCTTTTGATTTCCACTTAGAGGTCAAGACATTTTAAGAATATATAGGTTGTTTTAATCCAGCATCATCTTAAACTGTACCCTTGTGCATGGGTCAAAGTTACAGCAATGTCCTTGTGATAATCCTTGGGAATACGTCCAAATGTGATCATTCTCTGGCATGGTTCTATTTGATCAGCATTTTAGTCAAATATATATCGAAGAAATTGTCATTTTCTCATTGTGAGTCTCTATAGGTTCTATTTTACTCTATGGAGATCCTAAATATTTCCAATGTGAGAGCATATGTTTTCTGTATAATGATGTTAATCTCTACCAATTACAGGAGATTTGCAACATCCTTGTCTGAAACTTTAACTCAACAGGTGACACAAGGTCAAGAAATTCCTTATTTATTATTAGTAGTTCTGAATAAATTTTGTTTAGTGGGTTTTGATGATTATTTTTTCTCCGTCTAGGGACTCTTGATCTAACCTGTATTTTTGCCAGCTTAACTTTCTGCCTTATGTTTCAAATATGAAGTAAATAATACTTGTTCACATTGGTCTGGATTTTTTGTTAATCCCCTGGAATATGGTAGAGATATTAGGGTTATTTTTCTTTAGAAAATTAGTGTTAGGTCTTCCTTGCTATCTTTTATCTTAATACAGAGATTTAGTCTCCCCTGTGTTTGCAATAGGCTTGTGCATGCTATCACACTTAATGTGAGTTGATATACTCAACTGCCTTTTTCTGGACCAAGAAACAGTTTCTTTATAGTAAAACAAATGTCACTGACTCTTATAATCTTTCTACACTTTCACAAAGATCCAGAAGCCTTGTGAGAAGACAATGTGAAATAAATGTCCTACTTAAGACTGACCATTCTCTACACTACTCAATATACATTGCTTATTTTTTTGTTTCTCTATGTCATTATCTGCTCCAAAGAGAAGCTTCTTTGCATGCTAGTTAAGCCTTAGATCACTGTTTTTGGGTTGGAATATATTACCTATTTGTTTGGATATTAAATATTAGAGTATTTAATTACTTGAGTATAAATAATTGAGATTACAATGTAAAAAGAAATTCGGGAAAACTGCAGCCTAAAGAGAATAGGTAGTAGTGTTGACTTCACTTTTGTAGTCTTAAGTAATTGAAACTACAGTGCATGAGATGTTGTGGTTTGGTGTTGTGAGATGTTTTAATCACATTCGGACACTCCTGAGACTACCCAATAAAGTTTTACCTTAAATCACGGAGTAAAACCAGTGACTAGCTGAGTGGAATTGGCCATAAATAAGCCAGCAATTTGGATAGAGAAGATGAACAGTAAGGAAACAGTAAGGACTATAGTTTTTGTTTGCTATTGGTTCTAGGATAAGGGAAGGGACACCAGGAATCAGAACAAGCAAGACATGAAGGAGGAGAGGTAACAGCCACAAGATACATGAAAGTGTGTAGATTAATAGAAATGGGTAATGTAAGGTATAAAACTAGTTAGGAATAAGGCTAGGTTATAGGCTGATCTTTCATCATTAGTCTCTGTGCTATTATGTGAGGGTTGGTTATATAACTCGAATGTACTGTTACATGGTGGCTTATTTTTAATCAGTAAATCACTTTAGATATATCTTCAGAGATTTGTCCAGCATTTTGCTAATCATGATTCGATACACTAAAAATAATCCTTCACAAAAACTGATGATAAGATGTTGGCTTCATATTTCCCTATTTCTGTGACATCTTTTCTGCCCTGTTGATCATGAGTTGCATGCAATGGCATTGATAGTATTTGTTGATAATTAATTGAGAAATTGGTATTCCTAATTACAATGATGTTATAGTTTTTTATGTTTTTTTCTTAATGTTGTTTTTGTTCCAGCCTGTGATATTTTGGTGACATGTCTATAAATTAATGAAATGAATTTTGAAAGTGTCTGGACTTTGGGCCTTTTGTCATGACTGTGATGGGGTCCCAATCAAGTGTCTTCTCTATTCAAATTATATCCTGTACTACTTTATTCAACACACTTTTCTTTGGGTCTTAGCTCCTTATCTTCAAATAAGAATCCATGACCTGAAGCAATTGAGAAATCAGGAAAAGAGAAAGTAACCACAGCAGGGTGTGTGGGGGAAATGAAGAGGAAGAGCAGTACACCAGTGATCTGAATGGGAAATGACAAAATAGGGTAGAGTGACTTTAGTTGTGATAGGAGGGAGGTAAATACAGAAGAGGAATAAAGGAGGGCTAAATGACAAGAAATGTGACAATTTAAAAAGGAATCACACTATTAACTCTCATTACAAAATTAGCTAAAATGCAGGTAAGTCTATGAATAAATATATATAAATAATACATATGGTAATTTCTCATCTAACTTAATGCTCCTCTGAAGAGAAATAGAGCATCTAAATATATAAACAGCTGACATGGGAAACAAATTTCTGTGTTGTTGTCCAAGAATCTTCTAAAATACTAGAATTTATGTTTCTCCTGCCAGAAAGAACATTTGTTTTAGAAATAACACCCAGAGACCCTGAGTTAAAACTATTCTGAAAACCTCCCTAAAGTTTGGTTAGAGTATAAGAGAAATTGTTATGTAAATTTCAAAGGGAGAAATGGTAAGTAAGGAATTCTGAGTGCAGAAGAAATAGTCTCCCCTAGGGAAGAACACACAGCTTTAAAGAAAGAACTGGAAACAGGACACATTTAAAATGGAAGATTGTAAGTAGAATGAGGCAGGAGGGTACTCCAAGGATGTCTAAATGATTAGAAAATGGAGAGGAGAACCAATAAAATCCAACCTCCTGCAGAAAGATTCTAAGTGAACCCATTATTTTACAAGATAATTAATATACAAATTAATGTAAACTCAGATGCATTCTGACTCAATGTCATTGTTCTGCGTCCCAATTTCTATGATCTCTCTCATATCAATGTCCATTTGTTCAAATTTCCATATTTTTCTCCCAAATCTAATGACAATGCAAGGTGTTTTGATTTCCATCATACTGACATGAATTGTAAGATAGATATACATGTGACATCACAGGAGATGATAAGTCCTAGTGATCACTTAAAATCTCAAGTATCAGACAATAAAATAAAATTGAGAACCCAGTGTACAGAGGGCCACAATATATCAGCACTTTTCCCATTTTGTTGTCTAATAAAAAATAAAAAAATAGAGACTTAGAGGCCGGCCCGCAGCTTTCATCTTGCCCTGGACTTCCCTTCTGGAGCTCAGGTGAGTCCCCTAGATTGCCCCGGACCCCATCCCTGGGCACCAGCCACTCTGGGGAAGACCTGTACAACTTGGCCCCAGGTTCTGGCCACCGGGCAGGTTCCCTTCTAGCCGCACAGGGAAGGATCCCCTTCTCCAAGACCCCTGGCAGACCCTGCAGTCTCCACGCCCTGCCCCCACGCCCTTCTGCCTGAGCCCCAAGCCTCTTCCTGAGACTTAGAGGCTGGTCCCCAGCTCCCTTCTTGCCCTGGACTTCCCTTCTGGAACACAGGTGAGTCCCCTAGCTTGCCCAGGACCCCATCCCTGGGCACCAGCCACTCCTGGGAAGACCTGCCCAACTGGGCCCCAGGTTCTGGCCACAGGGCAGGTTCCCTTCTAGCCCCACCGGGAAGGATCCCCTTCTCCAAGACCCCTGGCAGACCTTGCAGTCTCCACGCCCTGCCCCCACACCCATCTGCCCGAGCCCCAAGCCTCTTCCTGAGACTTAGAGGCCGGCCCCCAGATTCCATCTTGCCCCGGACTTCCCTTCTGGAGCACAGAGAGAGAGAGAGAGAGAGAGAGAGAGAGAGAGAGAGAGACAGAGAGAAGAGCTCCCATCCTGCCCCGGACTTCCCTTCTGGACAAGAGCTCCCATCCTGCCCCGGACTTCCAATTTGGACAAGAGAGCTCCCATCTGGACAAGAGTGAGAGACTCCCTGAATCTGTCAGCTCTGTCTGAACCAAGTGTGCGGATAAGGCCAAGAACGAACCACAAGGAGATGGGCAGACGTCAAGGCAGAAACACATACAACAAAATGAATAGCAATACACCATCACCAGGCCCTTGCCCTCCTCCAACACCTAGACCTGAACATCAGAAATTGGAAGAAGCAGAAGAAAATAGCCTTATGAATGACATCATGAAGAAGCTAGAGGCTTGTATAGAGGAAAAGACAAAAAAATGTGAAGAACGCTGTAAACAACTAGAGGAAAGAGCAAACAAATTAGAAGAAATCAATAAAGTCCTGTTAGAAAACAATAAAGTACTGAAAGAAAATCAAGAAAAATCAATGAAACAAATGAAGGAAACAGTCCAAGACCTGAAAAGGGAAATAGAAAAAATGAAGAAGACACAAACAGAGGGAATGCTGGAAATAGAAAATCTGAGAAAACGATTGGGAACTTCAGATGCAAGTATAATCAACAGAATGCAAGAGATGGAAGAGAGGATCTCTAACGTTGAAGATACAGTAGAAGAAATAGTTTCATCAGTCAAAGAAAACTCTAAAGCCAACAAAGTCATGAACCAAAATGTCCAAGAAATTTGGGACACCATGAAAAGACCAAACTTACGAATAATAGGGGTAGAAGAAGGAGAAGAATACCAACTCAAGGGCACAGAAAATATATTCAACAAGACCATAGAAGAAAACTTTCCCAACTTAAAGAAGGCAATGCCTATGAAGATACAAGAAGCCTATAGAACACCAAACAGACTAGACCCCAAAAAAAGTCCCCTCGCCACATAATAATTAAACAATTAAGCGTACAGAATAAAGAAAGAATATTAAGAGCAGCAAAGGAAAAAGGCCAAGGGACATATAAAGGCAAACCTATCAGAATAACTCCCGATTTCTCAATGGAGACTTTGAAAGGCAGAAGGACCTGGACAGATGTAATGCAGACACTAAGAGACCATGGATGTCAGCCTAGACTAATATACCCAGCAAAACTTTCAATCATCATAGATGGAGTGAACAAGACATTCCATGACAAAGCCAGATTTAAATAATATTTATCCACAAACCCAGCCCTACAGAAAGCACTAGAAGGAAAATTCCAACCTAAGGAAGTCAGATACACCCTCGAAAACACAGGCCATAGATAAAGCCACAGCAGTAAACCCCAACGAAGAGAAGTACACACACATCACCACCAAAAAATAACAGGAATGAACAATCACTGGTCATTAATATCCTTCAATATCAATGGACTTAATTCACCTATAAAAAGACATAGGCTTACAGAATGGATACGAAAGCAGGACCCATCTTTCTTATGCATACAAGAAACACATCTCAAATTCAAAGATAGACACTACCTAAAAATAAAAGGCTGGGAAAAGACTTTCCAATCAAACGGTCTTAAGAAACAAGCGGGTGTAGCCATCCTGATATCCAGCAAACTAAAATCAATCAAAAGAGATCAAGAAGGGCATTACATACTCATCACAGGAAAGATCCATCAAGATGAAGTCTCAATTCTGAACATTGATGCCCCAAACACAAGGGCACCCACATATGTAAAAGAAACATTATTAAAGCTTAAATCACATATAAAACCCCACACATTAATAGTGGGAGACCTCAACACCCCACTTTCACCACTGTACAGATCTCCCAAATTGAAACTTAACAGAGAAATAAAGGACTTAATTGATGTCATGACCCAAATGGACTTAATCGATATCTACCGGACATTCTATCCTAACAAAAAAGAATATACCTTCTTCTCAGCACCCCATGGAACCTTCTCAAAAATCGACCACATACTTGGCCACAAAACAAATCTAAACAGATACAAAACAATTGGAATAACCTCCTGTGTTCTATCAGACCAACATGGTCTAAAGTTGGATTTCAACAACAACAAAAACTACAGAAAACCTACAATCTCATGGAAACTGAATAATACCCAACTGAATCACCAATGGGTTAAGGAAGAAATAAAGAAAGAAATTAAAGACTTCCTACAGATCAACGAAAATGAAGACACCACATATCCAAACCTATGTGACACTATGAAAGCAGTACTAAGAGGGAAATTTATAGCAATAAATGCCCACATAAATAAGCTGGAGAAATCTCACACTAGTGACTTAACAGCACACCTGAAAGTTCTAGGAAAACAAGAAGCAAAGTCTCCCAGGAAAAATAGATGCCAGGAAATTATCAAAGTGAGAGCTGAAATCAATAAAATAGAAACAAAGAGAACAATACAAAAAAATAATGAAATAAAAAGTTGGTTCTTTGAGAAAATCAACAAGATAGACAAGCCCTTATCCAAACTAACCAAAAGACAGAGAGAGAGCATCCAAATCAACAAAATCAGAAATGAAAAGGGGGACATAACAACAGACATTGAGGAAATCCAGAGAATCATCAGGTCATACTTCAAAAACCTCTATTCCACAAAACTGGAAAACCTAAAAGAAATGGATAATTTTCTGGATAGGTACCACATACCTAAACTAAATCAAGACCAGATAAACTATTTAAATAGTCCAATAACCCCTAACGAAATAGAAACAGTCATTAAAAGTCTCCCAACCAAAAAAAGCCCAGGACCAGATGGTTTCAGTGCAGAATTCTACCAGATCTTCAAAGAAGAGTTAATACCAATACTCTCTAAATTGTTCCACACAATAGAAACAGAAGGAAACTCCTTCTATGAGGCTACAATTACCCTGATTCCCAAACCAAACAAGGATACAACAAAGAAAGAGAACTACAGACCGATCTCCCTCATGAACATCGATGCAAAAATACTCAATAAAATACTGGAAAACAGACTCCAAGAACACATCAAAACAATTATCCACCATGATCAAGTAGGATTCATTCCAGGGATGCAAGGATGGTTCAACATATGAAAGTCTGTCAATGTAATACACCATATAAACAAACTCAAAGAAAAAAACCACATGATCATCTCACTAGATGTTGAAAAGGCATTTGACAAAATCCAACACCCCTTCATGATAAAGGTCTTGGAGCGATCAGGAATACAGGGAACATACCTAAACATAATAAAGGCAATTTACAGCAAGCCAACAGCCAACATCAAATTAAATGGAGAGAAACTCAAAGCAATTCCACTAAAATCAGGAACGAGGCAAGGCTGTCTGCTCTCCCCATACTTATTCAATATAGTACTTGAAGTTCTAGCCAGAACAATAAGACAACATAAGGAGATTAAGGGGATACAAATTGGAAAGGAAGAAGTCAAGCTTTCCCTATTTGCAGATCACATGATAGTATACTTGAGCAACCCCAAAGATTCCACCAAGGAACTGATACAGCTTATAAACACCTTCAGCAACATAGCAGGATACAAGATCAACTCAAAAAAATTAGTAGCCCTCCTATATACAATAGACAAAGAAGCAGAGAAGGAAATCAGAGATACATCACCCTTTACTATAGCCACAAATGACATAAAATACCTTGGGGTAACACTAACCAAGCAAGTGAAGGACCTATATGACAAGAACTTTAAGTCCCTGAAAAAAGAAATTGAAGAAGATGTCAGAAAATGGAAAGATCTCCCATGCTCATGGATAGGCAGGACTAACATAGTAAAAATGGCAATCTTACCAAAAGCAATCTACAGATTCAATGCAATCCCCATCAAAATACCAACACAATTCTTCACAGACCTGGAAAGAATAATACTCAACTTCATATGGAAAAACAAAAAACCCAGGATAGCCAAAAGAATCCTGTACAATAAAACAACCTCTGGAGGCATCACGATCCCTGACTTCAAGCTGTACTATAGAGCTACAGTAATAAAAACAGCTTGGTACTGGCATAAAAACCGACATGTGGACCAATGGAATTGAACTGAAGACCCTGACATTAATCCGCACAACTATGAACATATAATTTTTGACAAAGAAGCTAAAAGTGCACAATGGAAAAAAGAAAGCATCTTCAACAAATGGTGCTGGCAAAACTGGATATCAACATGTAGAAGGCTGCAAATAGATCCATATCTATCACCGTGCACAAAACAAGTCCAAGTGGATCAAGGACCTCAACATAAATCCAGCTACTCTGAACCTGCTAGAAGAGAAAGTAGAAAGTAGTCTTGAACGCATTGGCATAGGAGACCACTTTCTAAATAGAACACCAGTAGCACAGACACTGAGAGAAACAATCAATCAATGGAACCTCTTGAAACTGAGAAGCTTTTGTAGGGCAAAGGATACGGTCAACAAAGCAAAGCGACAGCCTACAGAATGGGAAAAGATATTCACCAATCCCACATCTGACAGAGGACTGATATCCAGGATATATAAGGAACTTAAGAAATTAGACATCAAAATGCCCAACAGTCCAATTAAGAAATGGGCTATAGAACTAAACAGAGAATTCTCAACAGAGGAAACTCAAATGGCTGAAAGACATTTAAGGAATTGCTCAACATCCCTAATCATCAGGGAAATGCAAATAAAAACAACTCTGAGATACCACATTATGCCTGTCAGAATGGCTAAGATCAAAAACACTGAAGACACCTTATGCTGGAGAGGATGTGGAGCTAGGGGAACTCTCCTCCACTGCTGGTGGGAATGCAAGCTTGTACAACCGCTTTGGAAATCAATATGGCGCTTTCTTAGAAAATTGGGAATCCATCTCCCCCAAGATCCAGCTATACCACTCTTGGGCATATACCCAAGGAATGCTCAACCACACCACAAGAGCACTTGTTCAGCTATGTTCATATCAGCATTGTTTGTAATAGCCAGAACATGGAAACAACCTAGATGCCCTTCAACTGAAGAATGGATAAACAAAATGTGGTACATATACACAATGGAGAACTACTCAGCAGAGAAAAACAATGACATCATGATGTTTGCAGACAAATGGATGGATCTAGAAAAAATCATCCTGAGTGAGGTAACCCAGACTCAGAAAGACAAACATGGTATGTACTCACTCATAGGAGGATACTAGATGTGTAACAAGGATGACTAGACTGCTACTCACATCACCAGGGAGGCTACCTGGCAAACAGGACCCTAAGAAACACACGGGGATCGCCTAATGACAGAGAAATGGAATGAGATCTACATGAACAGCCTGGACATGAGTGGGGGTAGTGAAGGGCGCGGGTCAAGGGAAAGAGAGCTTGGGGGAGCGGGAGATCCCAGCTGGATCAACAACAGAGAGGGAGAACAAGGAATAGGAGACCATGGTAAATGAAGACCACATGAGAATAGGAAGAAGCAAAGTGCTAGAGAGGCCCACAGAAAACCACAAAGATACCCCCACAACAGACTGCTGGCAATGGTCGAGAGACAGCCCGAACTGACCTACTCTGGTGATGGGATGGCCAAACACCCTAATTGTTGTGCTAGAAACCTCATCCAACTACTGAGGGATCTGGATGCAGAGATCCATTACTAGGCCCCGGGTGGATCTCTAGGAGTCCAATTAGTGAGAATTAGGAGGGTTTATATGAGCGAGAATTGTTGAGACCAAGGTTGGATAAAGCACAGGGACAAATAGCCAAACAAACGGAAACACATGAACTATGAACCAATGGCTGAGGGGTCACCAACTGGATCAGGCCCTCTGAGTGGGTGAGACAGTTGATTGGCCTGATCTGTTTGGGAGGAACCCAGGCAGTGGGACCGGTTCCTGTGCTCATTGCATGAGTCGGCTGTTTGAAACCTGGGGCCTATGCAGGGTCGCTTGGCTCGGCCTGGGAGGAAGGGACTGGAACTACCTGGACTGAGTCTACCAGGTTGATCTCAGCCTGCCGGGAAGGCTTTGCCCTGGAGAAGATGGGAATGGGGGGCGGACTGGGGGGAAGGTGAGGGGGGCGGTAGGGGGGAGAACAAGGGAATCTGTGGCTGATATGTAGAACTGAACTGTATTGCAAAATAAAAATTAAAAAATAAATAAATAAATTATAACTAATAAGAAAAAGTATATACAATAAATACAATAACTATATACAATATATACAACAATAAATACATTAACAATGCCTAATCCATTTACATTTGACAAATTCAGAGAAAATACTTTATTATCTATCCTGTTTTAGTGAGTCTAAAATGTACGTAATTTACTTTCCATCCTAACTTATATTACCAACAGAAAACCCTCTTTTGATGTCTTTCAAGCTTACACACTTTACACCTCATAGTGAGTTTCTTTTGTGAAATTGTTATCAAGGAAAACTGTAACTACAACTATCTAATCTTCAACTCTCTCAGAGATCTGAGAAGGAAATATTACTTTGTAAAACTGGAAGTACAAACAAGTGACTTCCAAAAAATGTGAGTTATGACAGAAACAGCCAGCTTCCTAGACAGTCACCTGAGGTTTCTCTGCAATACTGTGGCATCATATTTGTCTAACAGGCTTAGAATATCTGGCAGACTCATTTGTGAAGCAGGATGTACGCAATGCCTACAGCTTAAACCCACATTCAGTGTGAGTGCTCCATGTACCAGATAAACTTGAATTCTGCCAGTGTCCTGTCATGATTCAGGATTTTAAATACTAGTAATTGCAGGTATTTTTGGAATTTTGCTTACCATTCTTCTCAAAATGTGGGTGGCTTCATCTCCTTTATCAAATGCCAGTCTACCATTGAGAGGCCAGACTCAGTCTAGTTACTCCTAAAAGAATAACTGTTCCAGCTACTGTTCCATTACACACAAGGATCCATCAGCCCACTGCCTGTTCAGCTGCCTTGGAAGAAAGGGACTCTGTACCTTTTCTGGATTGCAAAGCCACTTCAGCGATGGTGCCATATTGCCCTGATCTCAGAGGACACCTGTTGCCAAAACTGCAACCACACTTGTCTTTGTAAGGATTGGCAGTCCTTTGTTCTGTGTCCTGCTTTTTCATATTGGATAGCATACTGCCAGCAATAGATGTGAGGGCACTTCTTGCTTAGTAGTTAACTTTTGCCAAAGTGAAATTAAACTCCATGTGGAGATTCTTCAATGCCCATATCTTCTCTAAAGTAGATTGGTGCTGCCAGGAACAGACATATCTCATTATCATAAAAAAGAAAAACATCTATGTTATAAAACGATTTCAAATACCATATTATGTAGGTCTCTGAAGGGTTTGAAGATGACTTGTCTATCTAATATACATCTCTTTTTGACCATGAAAACATACCAAATATGACTACAAGTTCAATTGTAACATCTAACTATTAACTTTCATTTCTTTATATCCTATCATTGGTAATAATAACTTTCAAGTATTATCAAATTGCATTACATTGTTAAATGAACTGTATAGGTACAATATCCTCAAGAAGGTTAGAAACATATGTACAATATATCAATCTCAAATTGGCATCAATATACCTAAGTTTTTTAGGATATACAAAAATCCAATCCAACGTAAAATATTTAAAACTTGTGGTTGCTTTCTAAAAGAAGATTCAATAATCTACCTTTTTATCTTATCATACCTATAAAATTCAATCTCAAATTTGAAGCAATGTACATAATATGTATATAATATACAAAAATCTAGTCCATTTTAAATATTTAAAACTAATAGTTGCCTTTTAAAAGTAGATTCAATAATCTACCTTTTTATCTATGTCATATCTATATGCTCTCCTTTTTCTGTTTTTGGAATAGATACAATAATCTTACCTTTATTCTATCATTTGTATAAGTTTTTTCAGAGTAGATTCACTGGTCTACCTCTTATCTATATCCTCTTTTTTCCTTTTCTTTTTTTCAAAATAATAACCTTAAAATCTAACCTCCACTGTTTAGTACTTTTCCTGATCATTAACAATAACAACTTGTAAACAAGCATTCTAAACAATGACAATTATCCAAAACACACTGAAAGACAAAAAACTACCTGCCCCACCTCTTTGGAATATGGGCATTGTGTTCTCAAAATTGCTTCCTGCTCTATAGGGGTGATGACATCTTTAGGGGATCCTAAAAACAAAAGTTTTGGATTAATTGTCAAGTCCTGGGAGAGGTAGCTGTGGCATATGTTGCCCAGTCTTTGCATAATGCAAAAGTACAGGGCTTATATCAAATCCTTGCTTGAATAATCTGTGAAGCTGGATCACCTCAGCTTGCCATCTCAAAATTGTCCTGAGCAGTTTGTAGTCCAAAGCTGATTTTTGGGTATGTTTGTCAGCTTAGTGTTATTATTATTATTGTCCATCTGGAATCGTCATTGTGGAAGCCAAAAATCTTTTTGGAGACTTCAAATTTGCTGTTAGGTGTGGTAATGATTCCCTGCAGAGAACTGATAGAGACATCAATAAAAAAATATGTATAGGCAGTTGAATGAAGCCATTTTTCTAGAATTAGTTAGTCTCTATATGACCAATAATATCATAACAAAAGTTTAAAATATATATGTTAACCTTATAAATTTGAATATGAAATTCATACCTTAAGAAAAGTTTAAAGAATAAAAATAGAACTAAGAAGTTATGAGATTAGTGAATATAGAATAGTGCCTTAATTTTGGATTCATTCTGTCCCATATCAGATGGCACTTCTGATGTGATACAGAGATTTTGCATTTTCCTTTTAACAAACATGCTTGGGTTTAGATAAGGACAGAGACATTCTCCAACTCCAAAGCCAGCTTTAATTTTCAATTGAACTGGGACTACATATAGACCATTTGTGCTATGTGACTGTAGAGAAGAGCAGAAACAAACAATTAGGAAGACTTATGAAAATGTATATGTGATATACAAATAGGCCAATTTACTCTTTTTCTTGGGACATTTTTTTCTGGATGATTTGTCCTTTTTCTTCAGATGTCTCATTTGTCCAGTATTCTTCAGATTCCCTAGCCTTTATTCTCCTGAAAGACAAAAAAACCCAAACAAACAAACCAAAAAACAAAAACCTTCTCTAAGCCTAACTTTGGGGAGGTTCTCTTTTGGCAAGTTATATCTGATTAAATGAAAAGCATTTGTTAGTGGTATAAGTTAATTTTTAATTGGATGGTCTTGCTGGCCTTTAATGGCCCAATTACCCTCTTGAATGCTTCACTTGCATTCTCAAAAGCCAAAGTTTCAATTATCTATCAAGCTTCTGAATTTGATATCATTCTATTTACTGCTGAAGAAAGACTTAGCAAGAAATCTGTGAAGGATTCTTTGGGGCTCTGTATAACTTAGTAAAGGTTTCAATTTTTCTTCCCTGCTTCCTCAATTCTGTCCCATGCATTCATGACTGCCATGCAGCATAGAATTAGTATATGGTTATCATATGAGCATTATCTTTGTATATCAGCATAATTGTCTTCTCCAAGAAGCTGATTCTGGAAAATTTCCACACCTCCACTGCTACATTGTTGTTCTGTAGTTTTGACCTCCTCTATCCACCATGTTCTCCACTGCAATTGTAGTCTACCCTTTAGGATGGCTGTAACTAGTTCTTTGTAATTCTGAGGGATAATTCTATTACAAATTGATCACAAGTTTAGCATCTGCTTTACAAATGGGGAATGCATACCATACCATACTATAGCTTATTTAAATCTCCTTAAATCAATCCTTTCCACTGGAGTCCAGTTAGCTCATACACTTTTTCCATTTGGCAGTTCCTGTAATGTTATTGGATAGATTAAGTTTGGTTATTTGAAAACAGGCTCTTTCTCTGAAACTGTATAATTCAATCCTGAGATAGGTTCACCTTTAAATTCATTTGTCTGAGTCTGACTTTCTCTATAATTCATTTGACAGGTTTTTCTAAAGCTTTTATCTTTGCAATCAAATTGGCCAACCTTTTTAATGCTAAAATAAAAATGATCAAAATAATAATATTCATAATTTAATTTACATACATTCCATCAACACTAATTATCCTCTCATTTAATTGTTCTACTTTAAAATGACCAATGTTTTATCAAACAGAGACTAAACTCCATCCATTGTAAAAATGTTTCACATTTTTTAATATGGGAAAAATTCTCTTTTAACTAATTTCTCCCTTTAAGATATCTTTATTGACTTACCAAGAATGTTGACTGCACAGAACAGTAGAAATCTGAGGGAATTTCAAAGCAGCTACCTAGGGTGATGGCTGTCTGAAATGAGAATCCAGAGAGAGCTCACTGACTGCCAGGAGAAAAGAATCCAGGGTGACTCCTCCAGCCAAGGTAGAGTGGAGATTGAGCTGTGTGCAGCTATGGAATGAGTCATGCAGCTCAGGTTTGAGCCAGGGACCTATAAGGATACAAGTAGTTTTTTATTGAATTCTTGCCACAGTCATTGGAGGACCAATTGTAGAAAAATTGCTAAATGGTCTCATTAAATAAAAAAGCAAGAGCCAGAAATTGGGGTTAAAGCCTGAGAGAGATCAGAGGAATACGAAAAGCCATAGCTAACCTCACCTCACCAATTCTGCAGCTTCCAAAGCAAGCTGCTTCCTGTCTATGCACACTTGAATGCCTTTGTTTTCTGTTCTTTTATTTGCTCTCTGAGCCCAGCTACATCATGTCCTTCTCCTGTCCAACTCTGTCACTTCCTGTCTGTCTGTACAGACCTCAAGAACTCTATTTATAATGCTGGGATTAAAGGTGTGCATCACCATGTCTGGCTATGTTCCCAGTGTGGCCTTTAACTCACAGAAATCCAGACAGATCCCTATTTCCCAAATGATAGGATTAAAGGTGTGTGTTATCATTTATAGACTTCTGTGTAGATGTAACCTCCTTGTCAAATAAGAAACACAGAGCCAATTGAAAAGTTGAAAGCCCAAGAGGTCAGAGCAATAGCTCAGAGCTAAAAACCTTACCCTTCCCTGCCGCTGCTGTCCTCCTCAGCAAGAGACCTACATCCTGTGTGTTTGTCCTTTTTATTGACTTTCTATTCTGCGTTCTCATTGGTTGTAAACCCAACCACATGACCTCCTCATCACTGCCTGTCTGTACAGACCTCCAGGTTTTCTGTGGTTGGTATTGAGATTAAAGGCCTGTGTCTCCATGCTGGCTGTATCCTTGAACACACAGAGATCTGCCTAGGTCTGCCACCTAAGAGCTGGGATTAAAGGTGTGCACCACCAGAGTAGGTGAGTTCGGGCTGTCTCTTGACCATTGCCAGCAGTCTGTTGTGGGGGTATCTTTGTGGATTTCTGTGGGCCTCTCTAGCACTTTGCTTCTTCCTATTCTCATGTGGTCTTCATTTACCATGGTCTCCTATTCCTTGTTCTCCCTCTCTGTTGTTGATCCAGCTGGGATCTCCCGCTCCCCCAAGCTCTCTTTCCCTTGACCCGCGCCCTTCACTACCCCCACTCATGTCCAGGCTGTTCATGTAGATCTCATTCCATTTCTCTGTCATTGGGCGATTCCCGTGTCTTTCTTGGGGTCCTGTTTTCCAGGTAGCCTCCCTGGTGATGTGAGTAGCAGTCATCCTTGTTACACATCTAGTATCCTCCTATGAGTGAGTACATACCATGTTTGTCTTTCTGAGTCTGGGTTACCTCACTCAGGATGATTTTTTCTAGATCCATCCATTTGTCTGCAAACTTCATGATGTCATTGTTTTTCTCTGCTGAGTAGTATTCCATTGTGTATATGTACCACATTTTGTTTATCCATTCTTCAGTTGAAGGGCATCTAGGTTGTTTCCATGTTCTGGCTATTACAAACAATGCTGATATGAACATAGCTGAACAAGTGCTCTTGTGGTGTGGTTGAGCATTCCTTGGGTATATGCCCAAGAGTGGTATAGCTGGATCTTGGGGGAGATGGATTCCCAATTTTCTAAGAAAGCGCCATATTGATTTCCAAAGTGGTTGTACAAGCTTGCATTCCCACCAGCAGTGGAGGAGAGTTCCCCTAGCTCCACATCCTCTCCAGCATAAGGTGTCTTCAGTGTTTTTGATCTTAGCCATTCTGACAGGCGTAAGGTGATATCTCAGAGTTGTTTTGATTTGCATTTCCCTGATGATTAGGGATGTTGAGCAATTCCTTAAATATCTTTCAGCCATTTGAGTTTCCTCTGTTGAGAATTCTCTGTTTAGTTCTATAGCCCATTTCTTAATTGGACTGTTGGGCATTTTGATGTCTAATTTCTTGAGTTCCTCATATATTCTGGATATCAGTCCTCTGTCAGATGTGGGGTTGGTGAAGATCTTTTCCCATTCTGTAGGCTGTCGCTTTGCCTTGTTGACTGTATCCTTTGCTCTAGAAAAGCTTCTCAGTTTCAAGAGGTCCCATTGATTGATTGTTTCTCTCAGTGTCTGTGCTACTGGTGTTTTATTTAGGAAGTGGTCTCCTATGCCAATGCATTCAAGACTACTTCCTACTTTCTCTTCTAGCAGGTTCAGAGTAGCTGGATTTATGTTGAGGTCCTTGATCCACTTGGACTTAAGTTTTGTGCACGGTGATAGATATGGATCTATTTGCAGCCTTCTACATGTTGATATCCAGTTTTGCCAGCACCATTTGTTGAAGATGCTTTCTTCTGAGACTGCCAGAACTGACCTACTCTGGTGATGGGATGGCCAAACACCCTAATTGTCGTGCTAGAAACCTCATCCAACTACTGAGGGATCTGGATGCAGAGATCCATGACTAGGCCCCAGGTGGATCTCTGGGAGTCCAATTAGTGAGAATGAGGAGGGTTTATATGAGCGAGAATTGTTGAGACCAAGGTTGGATAAAGCACAGAGACAAATAGCCAAACGAACCGAAACACATGAAATATGAACCAATGGCTGAGGGGTCACCAACTGGATCAGGCCCTCTGAGTGGGTGTGACAGTTGATTGGCTTGATCTGTTTGGGAGGCATCCAGGCAGTGGGACCGGGTCCTGTGCTCATTGCATGAGTCAGCTGTTTGAAACCTGGGGACTATGCAGGGCTGCTTGGCTCGGCCTGGGAGGAGGGGACTGGACCTACCTGGACTGAGTCTACCAGGTTGATCTCAGTCTGCGGGGAAGGCTTTGCCCTGGAGGAGATGGGAATGGAGGGCGGGCTGGGGGGAAGGTAAGGGGGGCGGGAGGGGGCAGAACAAGGGAATCCGTGGCTGATATGTAGAACTGAATTGTATTGCAAAATAAAAATTAAAAAAAAAATGTGTGCACCACCACTACCCAGCTTCTGCTATGGCTTGCTATTAGCTCTGACCCCAGGCAGCTTTATTTATTAACATGCAAATAAAATCACATTGCAGTACAAATAAAATATCACCATATTTTTTCTTTACTATTTTAATAAAAAGAAAAAAAGGAAAGTTGTAACTAATATAAGAAAAACTATATACAAAAGTACAATAACTATATACCATATATACAAGCAATAAATACCTAAACAATATCCATTTGTATTTGACAAATTCAGAGTAAATAATTCCATTACCTATCCTATTTTGGTAAGTCCAAAATGTATCTGATTCACTTTGTATCCTAACTAATCTTCAACTATAATTAACTAATCTTCAACTATAACTAACTAATCTTCAACTTCCTCAGAGACCCAAGAAGGAAATAATATTACCTAACAAAAATAAAAACAGGAAGTGCATGCAAGCAACTTCCGAAAAAAATGTGAGTTGACAGAAACAGCTAGCTGCCTGGACAGTCACCTGAGGTTTCTCCACAGTGTTGGGGCATCATCTTCAGCCTATAGGCTTAGTGTATCTGACAGACTCATTTGTGAAGTAGGATGTACACAAGGTCAACAGTTTGACCTCACATTGGGTGAGAGCAGTCCATGTACCAGAAACACCTGAATTCCACTAGTGTCATGTCATGATTCAGGATTTTAAATTCTGGAAATTGTTGATGTTTTTTTAATTCAGCTGTCCATTCTTCTTGGCTATGTGTGTGTGTGGCTTCATCTTGGCATCCTGTTCTTCTCCATATCCTTCTATTAAATGCCAATATACTATTGAGAGTTGTGAGTTTAGTTACTCTTCAAGAATAACTGTTTCAGTTGCTGTTCCACTGCACATTAGAAGTCATCAGTCCACTGTGTTCAGCTGCCTTCAAAGAAAAGAGCACTGTACCTTTTCCAGATTTCAAAGGCCACTTCAGGGATGGTGCCATATTGTCCTGGCCTCAGAGGATGTCTGCTGTTAAAGCCACAACCACACTTGTCTTGGCAAGAATCGGTAGTCCTTTGTTTCATGTACTGTCTGTCCTGTTTGTCAGCAGTTGATTCGAGGATACTTTTTCAATGCCCATATTTTCTCTGAAGTAGATTGGTACTGCCAGGAGCCGACATGTCTCATAGTAATAACAAAAAAGAAAATTTTTCTAAGTTATTAAAACATTTTAAATGCCATAATCTTTAGATCTCTGAAGGGTTTGAAGATGACCTGTCTATCTAAAATAAATCTGCTCAATCTTGAAAACATACCTAATATGACTACAAGTTCTATTGTAGTGTCTAACTGCTAACTTTCATTTCTTTTTATCCTAATAGTTGATAATAATAACATTCAAGCATCAGCAGATTGCATTACATTGTTAAATGAATGGTATAAGTACAATATCTTGAACGAGATTAAAAATATACATATAGCATTTTCTAACAATATCATATATATATATATATATATATATATATATATATATATATATATATATATATAGTTTGTATACAATGTAAAACAATCCAATCCAATGTAAAGTATTTAAAACTAGTAATTGTCTTTTGCTATTTCTTTTCTTTATATTTAAACAAGAACCTTAAATCTAATCTCCTTTGATTAGCCCTTTTCCTAACCCTTAACAACCACTTGTAACCAACCCTCCTAAGCAATGAAAATTATCCAAGATGCAAAGCCATTAAAAGACCAAAAAAACCACCCACCCCATACCACTTCTTTGGGCATGTGGGTATTTTATTCTTAATATTGCTTCCTGCTGGGTATGGGCAAAGGTATCTTTATTCTGAAAAGAAAATTTTAGGTTAATTGTCAAATTCTAGGAAAGGTAACTATATCCTTCATTGTCCAGTTTGAGCATAATGCCGAAGTTCAGAGTTTCTCTCAAGTCCTTATTCAAGTAGTCTTTGAAACTGGATCATCTCTGCTAGCCCTCTCAAAATTGCTCTGAGCACTTTGTAGTCCAAAGCTGATCTGTAGATGATGGTTGTCAGCTTAGTGATATTAATATTGTCCACAAGGAATTGTTGTTGTGGGGCCCCATCTTCTTCCTAGAGACTTCAGTTGATGTTAGGACTGGTCGTGATTTCCTGCAGAAAACTGATAAAAGACTTAAACACAAAGACATGTATATGCAGCTAATTGAAGCCTTTTTTCTAGAATTTGTTAGTACTCTATATGACCATTAATATCTTAACAAAGTTAAATTTTGGTATAAAATTCATACTTTAAGAAAAGTTTAAAGAATCAGAATAGAGTCAAAGAATTGAGATTAGCAGTAATAGAATAGCCCCTTAATTAATTTAGTTTTTCTCCTGTCCCATGTCAGAAAATGGCTCTTTCTTCTGGCATGATACAAAGAGTTTGCATTTTCCTTTTAACAACATGCTTGAGTTTAAAGAAGGAGAGAGCCATTCTCCAACTCCAAAGTCAGCAATAAATTTTAATTGAACTGGGACTACAAGAAGACCAATAGTGTTAAATTTCTTTGGAGAAGAGCAGAAACAAACATTTAGGAAGACTTATGAAATTTTATAGATGATATACCAATAGGCTATTTTACTGTGTTTCCTGGGAAAGATGATTTGTCCCTTTTCTTCCGTTGTCCAGTGTTCTTCAGATTCCTTAGCTTTCATTCTCCTAAAAGACAAAAACAAAAACCTTTCCTCAAGACTAATTTTGGGGAGGTTCCCTTTTGGCAAGTTATTATCTGATTAAATGAAAAGGCATGTGTTAATGGTATAAGTTAGTTTAAATTGGATGTTCATGCTGGTTGATGAACTATCACCTCCTCTAATTAAGAGGCCTCTCTTGTTCAAATCGAACCTTTATCAATTTTGATGGTACCCACAGCTTATCTTCTCCTGTAGAAACAAAAGCAAACCCTCGTCCCCAATGTAACACATATCCTGATTTCCATTCTGAGGTCAGCACATCCTTAAAGTATATAGGATGATTTAATTCTGTAGTTTTTTCTATTATCCAATATTTCTCTGCAGCTGTTGTTCCTTTCTCATTCACATTGAGAAAATTCAAAGTTAATAGAGCATTATTCAGTCTATTGCTGGGGGGTTTTGTTACACCTTTCTGTTTATTTAGCATATCCTTTAGAGTTCTGTTTGATTTTCTATAACTGCTTGACCTGTAGGATTATGTGGTATGCTTGTAATATGCTTTATATTGTAATAAGCAAAAAACTGTTTCATTTTAACAGAGACATATGCTGGAGCATTGTCAGTTTTGATTTGTGCAGGTATACCCATGATGGCCATTACTTCTAGCAAATGAGTGATTACAGAATCAGCTTTTTCAGAACTCAAAGCAGTCGCCCATTGAAATCCTGAATAAGTATCAATGGTATGGTGTACATATTTCAATTTTCCAAATTCTGCAAAGTGAAACACGTCCTTCTGCCAGATTTCATTCCTCTGAGTACCCTTTGGGTTACATCCTGATAGTAATGGTATCTGATTGTAGAAGGGACAAGTAGGACATTTCTTTACTATTTCTTTGGCTTGTTGCCAGGTTATGGAAAAATCCTTTTTTAAACCTTTACTATTGACATGATTTTTTTATGAAATTCTGAGGCCTCCAGCACATTTTCTATCAATAATTTATCAATCTCATCATTACCTTGTGCTAGAGGGCCTGGCATACCAGTATGGGATCGGATTGAGTTATATATAAAGGATGACTCCTTTTCCTGATTGTATCTTGTAATTGAATAAATAGTGAAGTTAATTCTGAAGCATCAGGGATAAATTCTGCAGTCTTAATATGTAATACCACTCTTTCAGCATACTGAGAGTCAGTAACTATGTTGAGACGTTCTGAAAAATCCATTAATACCAACAGAATGGCATACAATTCCAATTTTTGAACTGAATTATAAGGACTTTGAACCACTTTACTTAAATTTTCTGATTTGTAATCTGCCTTTCCTTGTTTGTTGGCATCTGTATAAAATGTACAAACTTCAGATATGGGTTTTTCCTGTACAATTCAAGGCAAGATCCAATCAGCTCTCTTTATAAGATCAATTCTATTGCTTTTGGGATATTTGCTGTCAATTTCTCCCCAAAAATTACTGCAAGTTCTTTGCTAAGGTTCACTTTCTGTCCATAATTTTTCAATATCCTGTTTAGCTAAAAGTATGAAAATTTCTGCTGGATCTATTCCTGCTCATTGACGAAGTCTCAATTTTCCTTTCCCATCAAGTCAGAGATTTTTGTCCACATAAGTTTTTAATTTTTTACTCTGTTTATTTGGTAAAAATATCAATTCCGATATAATATCTTCCCTCTGCATTAATATTCCTGTAGAAGAATGCCTAGAAGGTAAAATAACCAAAATGCAATCCAGCTTTGGATTGATACGATCCACATGTCTTTCATGTACTTTCTTTTATACCAAGGCCAATTCTTTCTCAGCTTCAGTTGATAATTCCCTTGGACTATTTAAGTCCTTGTCACCTTCTAACATTTTGAACAAATTATTCAGTTCATCATTTTTTAACCCAACAATAGTTCTTATATAAGAAATGTCTCCAAATAATCTCTGAAAGTCATTAAGTGTCTGTAGTCGATCTTTTCTAATTTGCACCTTTTGGGGTCTAATTTTTTGTGGTTCTATTTTATATCCTAAATAAGTAATAGAATCTCCTCTTTTTTATCTTTTCAGGAGCAATTTGTAACCCCCAGCAAGGCAAAATTCTCTTTACTTCTTCAAACTTTCTTTCTAAAGTATCTGCATTTGAGTCAGCTAGTAAAATATCGTCCATATAATGATAAATTATAGATTTAGGAAATTTTTTACATATCACTTCCAATGGATGTTGTACAAAATATTGGCACAGGGTTGGGCTATTCAACATTCCCTATGGGAGGACCCTCCATTGAAATCTTTTATCCAGTTGGGAATTATTATAAGTAGGCACTGTGAAAGCAAATCTTTCTCTGTCTTTTTCCTGTAAGGGTATTGAAAAGAAACAGTCTTTTAAATCAATAACTATGAGAGGCCATCCTTTTGGTAACAGAGTAGGCAAAGAAATTCCAGATTGTAGAGAGCCCATTGGCTGAATTACTTTGTTAATTGCTCTAAGGTCTGTTACCACTCTCCATTTACCAGATTTCTTTTTAATAACAAATACAGGAGAATTCAAAGGGCTGGTTGATTCTTCAATATGCTGAGCATTTAACTGTTCTTCTACCAGCTCTTCTAAAGCCTGGAGTTTCTCTGTTGTTAAAGGCTATTGCTGAACCTATACAGGCTTGTCTGTTAACCATTTTAAAGGTAGAGCTGTTGGTGTCTTTGGAAGATCGTCAGTTGTTGTGACCTGTTCTTGTATAATATAGATGGCTGGTGACCACTCATTAGAATAATATCTTCTAATATTTCTCTCAGAAACATGTGCTAGTTTATGATTTGTTTCTGAGGTTGGAGGTATGCTAATTTGAGTATTCCATTGTTGCAACAGGTCTCGACCCCACAGGTTCATAGCTATTTTAGTCACATATGGTTTTAATTTTCCTCTCTATTTTTCTGGACCTATACATTCGAGCCTTCTTGCACTCTGTTTCACTTGAGATAATGTTTCAATTCCTAACAGTTGAATGTTTACCTCCTGAAGAGTCCAAGTTGGATGCCAAAATTCTGGTGCAATTATGGTAATGTCAGCACCTGTGTTTACCAGACCAGACAACAAAACACCATTTATTCTTATTGTTAATTTTGGTCTTTGTTCATTTATAGAAGTTTGCCAAAATTTTTTCTTTATGTTTTCTCTTGAATTTTCTATTGTCTCTGTTTCATCATCCTGAGTAACATGATTTATTCCAATAGGCATTTGGTTATTTAATTGCTCTGAGTAGGGGTTTCCTGTATGACTGTCGGAAAGGTCTGAACTGGATTCACTGTGGGGGCCTGCCTGAGGCCCCTCTGGGAGTTTCCCAAAGACTGAAGCAAAGTATTACCTTGTCTGTCCCTTGTTGATCTACATTTGTTGGCCCAGTGTTTTCCCTTACCACATCTTCTGTGTATTCCAGAAGGAAAGGGCATTCTGTTGCCATTGTTCCTTGAAGAAACATTGTTTCTAGGAATGAACTGTTTACAGTCCCTTTTCTAATGTCCTTGCTTTCCACATCCAAAACATCTGATATTCCTCAAACCTCTTGAAATTGCTTCATATGCACATATCATCATGTTCATGAGACTAACATTAACCGTATCTCTAATCCAATCTTCCAACGGTGCAGATCTTGCCTTTAATGGCCCAATTATTCTCTTACATGCTGTATTCGCGTTCTCAAAAGCCAAAGATTCAATTATTATCTGACTAGTTTCTGAATTCGGGACCATTCTTTTTACTGCTGAAGTCAGTCTTTGTAAGAAATCTGTGAAAGATTCTTTTGAGCCCTGTATAACCTTTGTAAATGACTCAGTTTTCTTTCCTGGTTCCTCAACTCTGTCCCATGCATTCAAGGCTGCCATTCAACATAGAATTAAGTTTTGGATATCATATAAACATTGTGTTTGTATTGAAGCATATTGGCCTTCTCCAACAAGCTGATCCTGGAAGACTTCTATACCTTTATCCCTCCATTGTTTTTCTATGTTTTTAGCCTCGTCTTTGAACCACATTTGCCACTGAAGCTGTTGTCCGGGTTCCGGAACAGCATGTGCCAGCTCCCGCCAGTCCTGAGGTATAATCCTAGTATAAGTTTACCAGGTGTTTAACATTTGCTTTACATATGGAGAATGCATGCCATAAGATACTATTGCCTCCTTAAACCTTTGTAAATCTAACATTTCAGTTGGAGTCCAAATATTTTGTGTATTCACTTGATCAGGTAGTTGCTGTACGGTTACAGGATAAATTAAGGGTGATTGTGTGAAAACAGGCTTTCTTTCTGTAACCTTATAATCCAATCCTGAACAACTTCACTGTTAACTTCTTCTGTCTGAATTTGAATTTCTCTATAATTCATTTTAACAGGTTTAACAGGTTTTTCTAAAACTTTTATTCTGGTGCTTAAATTGATTATCTTTTTAAATAGTAAAATAAGGATAAGAAAAGTAATAAAGTGCATAATTCAATCAATATTAATCTTCTCATATAGTTGTTCCATTGTCAGACCGCCTAAAATTTCCAACAAAGCCCAATTGTCTTCCAATGTACACATAAAACCCATTTTTTTATGTGGAAAAAAAATTCTCTTTTAAATAGTTTCCTTTAAAATATCTGATACCTTATTTGATTTACCAAGTCTGCGTAGAACAGTAGAAATCCAAGGGAATTTCAAAACAGCTACCTAGTGTCCGAGGTGTGAGTCCAAACAGAGAGAGAGAGAGAGAGAGAGAGAGAGAGAGAGAGAGAGAGAGAACGCAAGAAAGCGTAGACACAGGTTCTGGCTAACAGCTTAAATCCAGCCACATGTTCCTGCTTGAGCCAAGTCGAGCCTGGGCTCTGTCTCCTTAAGCTCTGACCACATGCGTTAGTGTTTCAGCCAAAGGTAGCTCTATTCACAGTTGCCTGTAGCTACTGGAATTAGCATTAGCTCCAGCATGGCAGGCCTGAGTTGTTTGTAGCACCTGCTTTAAGCCAGTAGCGCCAGCTGTGATAATGGCTTGTAGCTATGGTCACTCAGGCCTGAGACCTAAGCCAAGCTGGGCCCGAGCTAGGGAGCCGGGCCGCCCAGGCGGGAAACTGTACCCACCAAGCCAAGCCGAGCAGTTTTTAATGAATTCTTACCACGTTGGGTGCCAGATATAGATGTAACCATCTTGTCAAATAAGAAACACAGAGCCTCCAGGCAGTGGTGGCACACGCCTTTAATCCCAGCACTCGGGAGGCAGTGGCAGGCGGATCTCTGTGAGTTCAAGGCCAGCCTGGTCTACAGAGCAAGATCCTGGAAAGGCGCAAAGCTATACAGAGAAATCGTGTCTCGAAAAACCAAAAAAAAAAAAAGAAAGAAAGAAAGAAAGAAAGAAAGAAAGAAAGAAAGAAAGAAAGAAAGAAAGAAAGAAAGAAAGGAACACAGAGCCAATTGAAAAGTTGAAAGCCCAAGAGGTCAGAGCAATAGCTCAGAGCTAAAAACCTTACCCTTCACTGCCGCTGCTGTCCTCCTCAGCAAGAGACCTACATCCTGTGTGTTTGTCCTTTTTATTGACTTTCTATTCTGCGTTCTCATTGGTTGTAAACCCAACCACATGACCTCCTCGTCACTGCCTGTCTGTACAGACCTCCAGGTCTTCTGTGGTTGGTATTGAGATTAAAGGCCTGTGTCTCCATGCTGGCTGTATCCTTGAACACACAGAGATCCACCTAGCTCTGCCTCCTAAGAGCTGGGATTAAAGGTGTGCACCACCACTGCCCAGCGTCTGCTACAGCTTGCTATTAGCTCTGACCTCAGGCAACTTTATTTATTAATATTCAAATAAAATCACATTTCAGTACAAATAAAATATCACCATACTTTTATGCTAATATAGTGGCTAGGGTTTTCCTCTGATCCTCAGGTAAATTTTACTGGGAGATACAATATGCTGGGGGAAACAATGTATCACCACATTCTCACATAAACCTGAAACAGAGAAATTCAAGCTGAAGGTTTCCTTGGTCCTATATATACTATGAACCTCTGAATAAAATAGACTAGGTTTGTGTGAGAATCAGATCATGAAGTCTCAGCAGTTCTGGCTTCCATGTTCCCCATCTTGGACATCGGTCTTTCCAGCCACATCAGGTCCAACAATAATGACCTTATCCACACTGATAACCTCATAAAATTACACATTTTTTAATAAAAATTCACAGGTATCAGAGTTTAGAGGCTTAACACAGCCATCTGGGAGACACAAATATAGACACACTTATAACCTTTGTCAAGATAATAAAACTGCAGACCCCTGTTAAACTCAGTAAATGTAATTGTTTTCAAAATTTGCTCTTTTGTTCTGAAGATTAACATTAATGTGTGTGGCAGTACTCAGATTAGAAGCTAGCTGATATATTCAACTTAGCCACTTAGGTTCTATGAAGTAATAGAATGGAACCAAAATGTAGTTATGTTTAACATGTTTGGTATATTTGCACAGGTGAAATGAAATTTACAATTATAGCACTTTCTGCTTCTAAGATTAACTTCGTTGAAAGTATTATGAATAAACACTTTACACATAATGCATGAAGTATATAAACTTGCATTTATACATTTATTTATATTTATATTATTTATATTTATATTTATATTTATATTATTTTTATATTTATATTATTATTTATTTATTTATTTATTTATTTACTTACTTACTTACTTACTTACTTACTTATTTATTTGCCTAGTGAAAATGGGAGGGGTGCATTCAATACATCACATTTAAGCAAACATAAATAGTCCTTGAATCATTTCTCTGGATGTAGGGAGGAATTGGGATTTTATATTACCTGAACATTTCAACATTGAATAAACACACAATAGGTCTGAGTTCAAAATGTAAATAGAAAATATAATCTGATCATTGGTTGAGCCATTAATTTATAATTCATGAATTCAGCCTATCAGTTTCCCAGAGTTGGTACAGACAACTATTGAGGTATAGAGAGACATGGAAGAAATACTAGTACACAGATATGCAAGATTTGTAGAAAAGGTGATTTTAGATTATCCAGGGAATTGGCAAGTTAGGCTGGCACAGGGAATGACCAGTTTTAAAGAGAAGGTTGTCCTACTGATTTTTATTGAGTCATGTCTGGTTGGGACATTTTTGAGGATATTTTCTGTCTCATCCCCCTTGACCTCCTCCCTTGCATGGTCTTTGCATCATCCTGAGTCACTGTCTCATGTAACTTTTGTGATAGAGAGCTCTTGCCAAATCTATTCAAGACGATTCTTCCCTTGGGTCTTGATGTTCTTTCTTCTGGAAATCATGGGGCCTGGGATTCAAGAAGATTCCCAAATGTATTTTGAAGCTTGTTTTTTATCTTGAGGGCAGTGTCTCAGATGGGAAGTCTCAGGAAAAAAAATTGTCCAGAATTCACCAAGGAGCATAGAAGAGGCTTGTCAAAAATATCTGTGATTAGAGTGATGACTTTAATCACCAAAAATATTACCAACTCTTCTGCTCACAAAAACATGATCTCTATATATAGCAGCTGAACAAATTGGGATCTGTCTCCTCATGCTTACAGTGTGGTAGACACTACTATTTCATGATGTTCTCTTGGATTTTTCTTTTCTTGCTCCTGGAGACTCTTGCTCCTTTTTACACCTTTAATGATTTTCAGTGCAATTTCAAGTCACTAAGTCCTTTACATAGTGATGGAAATGTGATGATTGCTGCACTTTTTTCACTTTTTGATTATATTTGCACGAAAATATATGCTTTAAGATGTGAAGATAAACCAACGATACAGTAAGTGCTTTATAATTATTCCTTTTCAGAATTCAGATTTCATTGTCCTCAAGTAAGTTTGGTTTCACATGAATTTAACTTTATTTTCCTATCCTGTCATTCCGTTTCTTCTACTCACAAAACTTTTTTAGGTATGCCTTTTTTCTTCTCTCAAAGAAAGAAGAGTTTGTTTTAATTCATGTTATTTTACACATTTGATAAGCTGAATCTCTCTACATTCCTTTGCCTTGCCTTTAGCTTTTCACGTGACGGACATTTTCATGGATTTCTCTGCAGACAGAATATTTTTAAAAAGCTGACATGTTGTTTTGGGAATTTTTTAAAGTGTAGTTTTTCTCCTTGGGAAGGAAATAATGCCACACATTGCAGTGACTACAGAGTCTTTGTGTGATGGTAGAGTGACAGGGACTGCCTGTGCTAACTACTGCTGTTTTGGAAGTCAGAATATGAGAATTTGCTTTTGGGACTTCATCTGCTAAAATGACTTACAATATGTATGTATAATTTTGATTAGTAATCTTTTAGATTCTGTTACTTTTACACCATTCTATTTCATTCCAGTGTTCCTAATTATTTACAACCAGTATGTGTCTGTTTTGAAAGACACATAAATGTTGGTGACCCCAGAGGGTTGATTCTTAGTTTGATGCCTGTAGGATTAGAGGGGATTTGCAGACAAAGTGATAGACTCTGTCCTACAGAGAGGACTCTGCTGGAGAGAAATGTATTCTTTGTGAAGGATGTAAGATTTATTTTATTCCATGCAGACATTTTTGTGGCTTTAGAATCCTCCTATTAAGTTCTCAAATGGAGGAAGATAGCTTGCATTCCATTTAGAACAAAACTCTGTGAAATGAAAATGTGCAAGCAAGGTACAGGATGAGAGTCAGTAGATAGACAATTAGGAGTGAAGATACATTTAGGTCCTTGAACTACAATTGTGTTTTTGCTGAAATCAGGATGTAGTGCTAAGTTATCAGGCCTGGAATAAAGAACAGGTAACATGATCAAGGAGGAAAAGTTGATAGACATAAGAATTTTTTGACAGCTTAGTCTCAAATAGACACAGCAATTATGATGACAGAACTTCATTCACATGAATGTGCCTATGTGATTATATGTGGAAAGTGGGTTTGTTTTGTCTTTTCCCCTCTTACTTGATTCTCCTCACATTTTGATTGGATCCACACAAGTATTTTCTTTCTGATAATCATAACAAAAAGTACATTGAATGTGTGACCAAGAATATAGTCTATTGCTATTATATTTTTTATGTGTTAATCTTTAATTTTATTTTACCTTCATGAGGACCTAATTTAAAAGATAATTATATATATATATATATCTGCACATCCATGATTAGTTGTCACTTGAGTTTTTTTTTTTTTTTTATGATGTGGTTTTTTTTTTTAATTTTTATTTTGCAATACAATTCAGTTCTACATATCAGCCACAGATTCCCTTGTTCTCCCCCCTCCCGCCTCCCTCACCTTCCCCCCCCAGCCCGCCCCCATTCCAATCTCCTCCAGGGCAAAGCCTTCCCCACAGACTGAGATCAACCTGGTGGACTCAGTCCAGGTAGGTCCAGTCCCCTCCTCCCAGGCTGAGCCAAGGGATCCTGCATAGGCCCCAGGTTTCAACCGGCCGACTCATGCAATGAGCACAGGACCCGGTGCCACTGCCTGGATGCCTCCCAAACAGATCAGGCCAATCAACTGTCTCACCCACTCAGAGGGCCTGATCCAGTTGGTGACCCCTCAGCCATTGGTTCATATTTCATGTGTTTCCGTTCGTTCGGCTATTTGTCTCTGTGCTTAATCCGACCATGGTCTCAACAATTCTCGCTCATATAAACCCTCCTCATTCTCGCTAATTGGACTCCCAGAGTCATTCTGACATGTGTAAGTTAGAAGACCAATGTTCTTTGAATTTGCCTTTGGCTGATGGCTAAGGCTGTTGAACATTTCTTTAATTGGCTCTCAGCCTTTTGAGATTCCTTCTCTTGAGAATTTCTGTTTAGGTCTCTACCCCATTTTTGAATTGGATTATTTCGTCTCTCACTGTTTAGTTTCCTGAGTTTTAATATATTTTGGAAATCAGCCCTTTGATATGCAGTTTGTGAAGGTATTTTCCCATTTTGTAGGCTGCTGTTTTGTCCTTTTGACAGAGTCCTTTGCCTTAGAGAAGGTTTTTAGTTTCATGGAGAATATATTCCTTGGAGTTTGGACTTCATAATGTTTCTAATTCTCTGTTTTCTTCCTAATAAACATCTTATTTATATATTTAACATAATATTTCACCATAAAGGACATAACGTTTGCTGTGTAGTTGTTCTAAAATTTTTAACAATGTTATGTTCATTTTAAATATCTTTTATATTTCATTTTGTGAAATAAAAATAGAAATTTCTAAATTGATCAAAAGCTTTCCATCCTTATCTTGAATATTCATTTTTCATACTTACCCACTGTCCACAAATATGACCACAACAATTCTTCTTGTCCATGCACCCTCATTAATAATATAAACTGCATGTCATTTAATGATCCCTGAAATATCAATGGTTTTACCACACATTAATTTTTCAAATCATTCATATCATTCTTTTAACTGAATTTTTTGATTTTTCAATGTAAATTATATGAAATGGGAACTATTCATAAATCCATAGTGGATATTTTTGTACTTAGTCTCTTTGTATCTCTGTATCTTGAAACATCATTACCCTACTCAAAATACTGGAAATAATGAATCTGTAATTTTTTTTAGTTTTTGCATATATCTGATGACCAGTGATGTTGAAAACTTTTTAAAGTAGGTACTAGTTGTATGTATTTTTTTGGCACAGAATCTGTTCATGTTAATGAAGCATGTTTTCTCCCTTTACATGGTTTTCTGATGATAGTATTTTTTTTGGTGTGTGTGTGTGTGTGTGTGTGTGTGTATGTGTGTGTGTGTGTGTGTGTGTGTGTGTGTTTTGCTGTACAAAATATTTTTCTGTTTAGTTTTGTTAGTTGCATCTTCACTTTGTATGGTTACATCTTTTGATATCTGAGGCTATTTTGTGTAACGTTGTCATTCTCTTCAGTAAGTTCTTGCCTACACTAATGTCTCGACAATTATTAGGTGTGTATTCTCTTATCACATTCAGTGTTTCATGTTTTAAGCTAAAGATTGTGATCATTTTGAAATGATTCCTATACAATATGGAGGAAAATGTTCCCTTTTCACTCTCTTGTATGTTGATACAAAGCCTCTCAGCTGCCTTTATTGTGTAAGCTGTTTGTCCTCAACTGCTCATTTTCCTCCTTGCTTAAAAAATATTTGGCTGTACCATTAGGGTGCAAAGGTAATTACAACTACCTATAAGTACCAGCTTACCCTGCAATAATGGCTATCATAAAAAAAATCTAACCATAAGAATTTGAAAGTCTGCTGGCAAAGAGAAATCATTTGATGTTTGTGGGCCTTACAATATATAGAGATGTTGTGGAAATCATTTTGGAGGCTCATCAAACTTTTAAAATAGAAATAAAATGACATATGAAACAGAATTCCACTTCTGGTCGCATTTCAGAAAACTCTGCTCTCAGTTTTGGAGATTTTCTATCATTGTGAATAAAGTTCTTATCATTTTTTGTTTTTAATTATTGTTATTGTTCATAATTTAAATACATTTTTCCATTTTATTTTTACTTATTGTTTTCAGTATAAATTTACATTCATTTAAATATGTTTATATAACTAGATACACATTTCTACAAAATATTAACCATTTCTTCATGATGAGAACATTCTCTTTTTCTAGCTCTTCTTGTGCATGAATGTGTGTGTGTGTGTGTGTTTGTGTATGTGTGTGTTTGTTGAATTTGTATAATATGTTATAGTATGAATACTTTTGAACCAGCTTTTTTTTTTTTTTTTTTTGGTTTTTCAAGACAGAGTTTCTCTGTGTAGCTTTGCGCCTTTTCTGGATTTTGCTTGGTAGACCAGACTGACCTCGACCTCACAGAGATCCACCTGCCTCTACCTCCCGAGTGCTGGGATTAAAGGCGTGCACCACAACTGCCCGGCTTGAACCAGCTTTAAAATTCTATCAATATATTATTTTTTCTATTTACATGTTTTTTATGTTTATTGTGCATATTAGGTTTTATTTTCTGTTGCCAGTGTAGTTATTATTTTGTGCAATACTAATCAATGAATACCTTTTTTAACTTACAGGTTTACATGTATACATATAGTCCTTTGATTACATGATGGAGGCTATCAAGATAAATCCCAGGGTTAGAAATTTCAAAGCCACATATCTTGATATGTATTATGGAAACTAGAAAACATAGGTCCTAATGATAGTAATTACAGTGATTGAATGAACTTGGTAGTGGGATGATAGCAAGCAGGCAAAAACCAAAAGTTTCCCTCTTGCATGTCCATATATAGGCTTCCATCATATATGATCCTCATTAAAGACATGTCATCCTGCCTATAGATCTAGATAAGGGACGTGTGTAAAATACCTGGATTAAAAGAATGTCTCCCTACCACTAAGATCCATATAATATGTTGTTAGGTAAATAAACAAGAACAGCCAGTACAAGTACACCCTTTGCCAAATGGACACACAATCATACATCCTTTTGATGTGATTAATAACCAAGTGGACAGAGCATGAGACATAGGAGGTTTAACTAATAAGTTTACTATGTATTGTGAGAATATTCTTACAATGAGAGGTCCTCAAGTAATGTTATCCCTTCTCTTTAAGTTCTCAATGACAACAAGTTTCATTCTCATCAAAATCACTATTGGGAACCCATGATTTCATAGGGCTTACTTACAGAAAATAAGTAAGGTCTTTCTGATGACAGTGTGATGACCTAGAGCTGGTTACACTGAAAATTCTTTACTCAGTGTGTATGAAGATAATTTATCATTTCATAAATAGTATCCCCCTTCCACCGTTTAAAAATATTGTCAAGCCAGCTTCTTATTTTTTCAATTTGTATTAACTATTAAGATGTCCCTCTGAGGTCATTTTCTTCTTTGAAGGTATGAAGATGACTGTTGTTTAACTTGAGTGATTGAACAAAATCACCATGTTGTATCTTCAGAAACATATTTATTCTTTTATTTGTTTTTATGATGCTTTATCGGTGGGAAATATTGTTATTGTTGGGTCTAGTGTAGCATAATAATAGAATAATGGGGACAGACCACAAGTCTATTAAACCAGAAAACTTTATTCCAGAAAAGAATATCAAAGAAAAAAAAGAAAATCATTTCAGGAGACAAAAGCTTATCAGCTACCTGAGACCACAGCCAGAGTTTGATATTATGAAGCTGTGGTAAAGGGGGAGGGTTTCAACCACCTTTTAATAGCAAAATTTAACATCAGGCACAGAGTTCATGATAGGAGTCAAGTAGAACCATCAAGTATGAGATGCATACTAAAAGTCACACAGAAACAACTATAAGAAGTTAACTTTTGGTCCATGCATTTGTTGGCTATAATGGGCAAAGGGTTTAAAAGTTACCATTGGCTGTTGACAGAGGAGGTGGCTATAAGCAGAGAGCCATTGTTAGAAGTTAACCTTTTGAGGTGATGACTATCTACTTTTATTTTTGTAGATTTACAAATTTGTATTTCTATATTTGTGGACACTTCACTTAGAATCATTAAAATATTTATTTCTGTATATGCATTCATATATATATATATATATATATATATATATATATAACATTTAAAAGCACAGATCCAACTTATTTGTACATAAATGATGACTATTTTCTAATATGAGCAACATATCCTGGTTTAGGAGCAATAATATCATAAAGGTAATTGATAACCTTAAGGGACATGAACCACATTGTAGAACTAGATTTGGGATAAGCATCAAGGAGATATCATTTTGTCCAGAACTGTATGATACCATATCTCTTTGACTTAAAGTAGACACTAAATTTACATGTTGAATCTCAGGTTAGTTATTCCAAGGAAGTGTCCAGGAACATAGTCATTTCTATTTATTTTACCTATATGGTCAGGTTGATTAAATACATATTTTATTTAAGTTTTTTTTTTAAGTTGGATATTACTATGAACCAAATAACCTAGAGCCAAGTCAACTATTATTCTTTTCTGGAGCATTTACTTATAACCATTTTGTGATTAAATACATGATGTGAAAAACAAACCATAATTTCATGTGGACATTCTATACATAAAATATATAAACTGATTAAACCTAAGAGTAATAGGGATAGAAGAAGGAGAAGAATACAAACTCAAAGGCACAGAAAATATATTCAACAAAATCATAGAAGAAAACTTTCCAACCTAAAGAAGGAAATGCCTATAAAGATACACAAAGGTTAAAGAACACCAAATAGACAGGATCCAAAAATGTCCCCTTGCCACATATGATCAAACCACTAAACATATAGAATAAAGAAAAAATATTAAGAGCTGGAAAGGAAAAAGGCCGAGTAACATATAAAGGCAGACCCATAGGAAAAACATCTGACTTCCCAATAGAGACTCTAAAAGCCAGAAGGTCCTGGACAGATGTTATGCAATCCCTAAGAGACCCTGGATGCCAACCCAGACTATTATACCCCAGCAAAACTCTCAAGAAACATAGATGGAGTAAACAAAATATTCCAAGATAAAATCAGATTCAAACAATATCTTTCCCAAATCCAGCCCTACAGAAAGCACTAGAAGAAACAATCCAACCTAAGAAATTTAGATACACCCATGAAAACACAGGCAAATGATCATCCCACACCAATAAATACCAAAGAAGGGAAACATACAAAACTACCACCAAAAGATAACAGGAATTAACAAATACTGATCATTAATATCCATTAATATCAATGGTCTCAGTTCACATATAAAAAGACACAAGCTAACAGAATGGATACAAAAGCAAGATCCATCCTTCTTCTGCATACAAGAAACACACCTCAACTTCAAAGAGAGACAATACCTCAGAAAAAAAGGCTGGGAAAAGACTTTTCAATAAAATGGATCTAAGAAGCAAGCTGGTGCAGCTATCCTAATATCCAATAGATAATAGATTTCAAACTAAAACCATTCAAAAGAGATCAGGAAGGATATTACATATTTATCACAGGGAAAATCTGACAAGATGAAGTCTCAATTCTGAATATTTATGCCCCAAATATAAGGGCGCCCACATTTGTAAAAGAAACATTACTAAAGCTTAATATGTACATCAAACCCCTTACATTAAGAGTGGGAGACTTCGACACCCCACTCTCACCAAACGACAGGTCTGTCAGACAGAAACTTAATGGAGAAATAAGGGAACTAACAGACAGTATGACTCAAATGGACTTAATATATATCTACAGATATTCCACCCTAATACAAAAGAATGTACCTTCTTCTCAGCATCCCATGGAACCTTCTCCAAAATCAACCACATGCTTGGTCACAAATCAAATCACAATGCATATAAAGAATTGAAATACCCAACATCCCTTCATGATAAAGGTTCTAAAGAGATCAGGAATACAAGGAGCATACCAACACATAACAAAGACAATTTATAAAAAGCCAACAGCCAGCATCAAATTAAATGGAGAGAAACTCAAAGCAATTCCACTAAAATCAGGAACAAGACAAGGCAGCCCACTCTCCCTATATTTACTCAATATAGTACTCAAAGCCCTAGCTACAGCAATAAGACAACCAAAGGAGATCAAGAGGATACAAATTGGAAAGGAAGAACTCAAACTTTCTCTGTTTGCAGACAATATGATAGTATACATAAGTGACCCAAAAAATTCTACCAGAGAACTCCTACAGCTGATAAACTCCTTTAGTAAGGTGGCAGGATACAATATTAACTCAAAAAACTTAATAGCCCTCCTATATACAAATGACAAAGTGGCTGAGAAAGAAATAAGAGAAACACAACCCTTTACAATAGCCACAAATAATATAAAATATCTCGGGGTGACTCTAACTAAACAAGTGAAAGACCTGTATGATAAGAACTTTAAGTCTCTGAAGAGAGAAATTGAAGAAGATATCAGAAAATGGAAAGATCTCCAATGCTCATGGATAGGTAGATCAACATTGTAAAAGTTGCAATCTTACCAAAAGCAATCTACAGATTCAATGCAATCCCCATCAAAATTTCAACAAAATTCTTCAAAGATTGGAAAGAACAATACTTAACTTTATATAGAAAAACAAAAAACCTAGCATAGCTAAAAGAGTCCTGTATAATAAAGCAACCTCTGGAGGCATCATGATCCCTAACCTCAAGCTCTACTATAGAGCTATAGTAATAAAAACAGCTTGGTACTGGCAGAAAAACCAACATGTGGACCAATGGAATCTAATTGAAGACCCTGATATTAATCTACACACCTATGAACATATAATTTTTGACAAAGAAGCCAAAGTTGTACCATAAAAAAAAAGAAAGCACTCTTTTTTGTGGCGCCTCCTAGGTGGTCGGCTGTGTCAAGATGAAGCTGAATATCTCCTTCCCCGCCACCGGCTGTCAGAAACTCATCGAAGTGGATGATGAGCGCAAGCTTCGCACATTCTACGAGAAGCGCAGTGCCACGGAAGTGGCTGCCGACGCCCTGGGTGAAGAGTGGAAGGGCTACGTGGTCCGAATCAGTGGCGGGAATGACAAACAAGGTTTTCCCATGAAGCAAGGCGTGTTGACCCACGGCAGAGTGTGCCTGCTGTTGAGTAAGGGGCATTCTTGTTATAGACCAAGGAGAACCGGAGAGAGGAAGCGCAAGTCTGTTCGAGGATGCATCGTGGATGCCAATCTCAGTGTTCTCAACTTGGTTATTGTAAAGAAAGGAGAAAAGGATATTCCTGGACTGACAGATACTACTGTGCCTCATCGGTTGGGACCTAAAAGAGCTAGCAGAATCCGAAAGCTTTTTAATCTCTCTAAAGAAGATGATGTCCGCCAATACGTGGTCAGAAAGCCGTTAAACAAAGAAGGTAAGAAGCCCAGGACCAAAGCACCCAAGATTCAGCGTCTTGTTACTCCACGTGTCCTGCAACACAAACGCCGTCGTATCACTCTAAAGAAACAACGAACCAAGAAAAACAAGGCGGAGGCTGCAGAATATGCTAAACTTTTGGCCAAGAGAATGAAGGAAGCCAAAGAAAAGCGCCAGGAACAGATCGCCAAGAGACGTAGGCTGTCCTCTCTGAGAGCTTCTACTTCTAAGTCTGAGTCCAGTCAAAAATAAGTCTTTAAGGGTAACAAATAAATGATCATACCTTAAAAAAAAAAGAAAGCATCTTCAACAAATGGTGCTGGCATAACTGGATGTCAACATGCAGAAGATTGCAAATAGAACCATATCTGTCACCATGCACAAAACTCAAGTCCAAGTGGATCAAAGACCTCAATATAAAGCCAGTTACACTGAACTTGATAGAAGAGAAAGTAGGAAGTAGTCTTGAATGCATTGGCACAGGAGACCACTTCCTAAATATAACACCAGTAGCACAGACACTGAGAACAACAATTAATAAATGGGACCTCCTGAAACTGAGAAGATTTTGTAGAGCAAAGGACACGGTAAATATTGTGTCAAACAAAACGACAGCCTACAGAATGGGAAAATATCTTCACCAACCCCACATCTGACGGAAGGCTGATCTCCAAAATATGTAAAGAACTCAAAAAGCTAGACTTCAAAATATTGAAGAATCCAATTAAAAAATGGGATACAAAGCTTAACAGAGAATTCTTAACAGAAGAATCTCAAATGGCTGAAAGACATTTAAGGAATTGCTTAACATCTTTAGTCATCAGGGAAATGCAAATCAAAACAACTCTGAGATACCGTCTTACATTTGTCAGAATGGCTAAGATCAAAACACTGAAGACAGCTTATGTTGGAGAGGATGTGCAGCAAGGGGAACACTCTTCCACTGTTGGTGGGAATACAAACTTGTACAGCCACTCTGGAAATCAGTATGGCGGTTTCTCAGAAAATTTGAAATTAGTCTTCCTCAAGAACCAGCTATACCACTCTTGGTCATATACCCAAGGAATGCTCAATCATACCACAAGGACACATGCTCAACTATGTTCATATCAGCATTATTCATAATAGCAAGAACCTGGAAACAACCTAGATGCCCCCTCAACTGAAGAATGGATAAAGAAAATGTGGCATATATACACAATGGAGTACTACTCAGCAGTAAAAAACAATGATATCATGAAATTTGCAGGCAAATGGATGGAACTAGAAAATATCATGCTGAGTGAGGTAACCCAGACTCAGAAGGACAAACATAGTATGTACTCACTCATAAGTGGACACTAGATGTGAGGAAAAGGATGGCCAGACTGCAACCCACAGCTCCATAAAGGCTAGGTAACAGGCAAAGACCCTAGGAGGGACACATGGATGTTCTAGCAAAGGAAAAGTGGATGAGATCTGCATGAGCAGACTTGGTGTAGGGGTGTGGCAGAGGGCAAGGTGTGGGGGATGAGAGCATAGGGAAATGGGAGGGTTCAGCTGGAACAGTGACAGAATGGGAGGGCAGGGAGGAAGATACCATGATAGATTAGGCCATCATGGGAATAAGAACAGGCAGGGTGCTGGAGAGGCTCTCAGGAATCCACAGGGATGATTCCACCTTGGACTACTGGCAGTGGTCAAGAGGGTGCCTGGACTGGTCTACTCTGGTGACCAGTCTAGTGAATACCATAACTATCATCATAGAGCCTTTGTCCAGTGACTAATGGAGGCAGATTCAGAGATCCATGGCCAGGTGCCAGCCTGAGCTCCAGGAATCCTGTTGGTGAGAGAGAGGAGGGATTCTGCAGGCGGGGGACTTTGAGATCATGATGGGAAGATATGCAGAGATGACCGGCCACACTAGTGGAAGCCCATGAATTGTAGACTAGTGGCTGTGGAGCCCCCATGGGACTGGACTAGGCCCTCTGGATAAGAAAGACAGATGTTTGGCTCGAACTGTTTGGGGTGCACCCTTGCAGGGGATCAGGATCCATCCCTGGTGCATGGGCAGGCTTTGGGGGGCCTGGTGCCTGTGGTGTGATACCTTGTGCAGCCTTGGTGCAGTGGGGAGGGGTTGGACCTCCCTAGTCTTAGTGTGCTGTGCTGTGCTGACTCCCCATGGGAGACCTTGATTTGGGGGGTGTGGGTTGTCTTGGGAGTGAGGGCTGGGGGATGGGAGAAGGAAATAGATGGGATCTGTGGGTGGTAGGTAGAGTGAGTAGAAAATTTCTTAATAAAGAAAAATTAAAAAATTAAAAATTAAAAATAAAACACTGATTGGCCTGTTCCCAGGCAGGAAGTATAGGCAGGGCGAGCAGACCAGGAGAATGCTGGGAAGAGAAAGGGCAGAGTCAGGAGTCGCCAGCCAGACACAGAGGAAGCAAGATAACAAGGCAGAACTGTGAAAAGGTACCAAGCTAGGTGACTAAACATAAATAAGAATTATGGGTTAATTTAAGTTTAAGAGCTAGTCAATAATAAACTGGAGCTAATGGCCAAGCAGTTATAATTTTTTTTTAAAAAATGGGCATAAATATAGCTACTCAAAGAGGGAGGCACTTTCCTGTCCACGAGGATATTACATCCCAGAGATGAAAGGAAAACCTGCCAATTGAGAATCTCACTTCAGTTAAATTACACAGATGCTAAAATGATGTAACTAAAGCTCCTTAAAAATATAATTATCTACTATACAAAGCTTCAGAGTATGCTTTATGTCCATGCCTTTAATGTACATGATCAAGAAAAAGCCAACAAAATAATCATTCCTGGGTAATTTGGGAAACAGGGACATGTCTCGGTTTGAAAGATGTTTCAGAAAGCATCTTGCATTTAGAAGGACTCATCAGAGGTATTTTGTGAGTAACTATACAGAAAATCCCTCTTTAAACCTGCAAGTTCTTCAAAGCCTCCTGAGTTTAAAATACATAATGAATTTTGTGGTACTATGAAAAAAAAGACAAATTCTAAAAAAAAACAAGATTTTATGATTATTGCTGGTTGAGATTAGATTTTTATCTTTTTCATTGTAAAAGGAAAACCTCACAGAGGTATCTTTATGCAATATGTTGTTAGTTTGGGCAGAAACAAAAGCAGACATTCACATAACAAACATGACAGACAAAGGACATTTTACCTCAGTTAGAGCAAAACTGACTTGGACTTAGCAGTCAGAATTAGCACTGAGACCCAGCAGAGCCTACAATAAAAGCACTTTCCTGGCTACAGTTTCTCTCTCACATGGCAATTCTTCCTTAGAGTCTCTGTTGAGGTTTGTGATTTTAATTAGGATCTTTTTAGAAGCTAGTAATTATATCAACTAATAACCTATTAATGTTAAGACAAAATGGAGGAAAAACATTAATAATGAAAAAATAATCACCACAGAGGTCAGATATTATCTCCATGGTTGTATATAATATAGGTGTATGGATCCTATTGGACTCAATGGGACAATGACATATAATGGTGGTCATCACTTTGGATTGTCCCAAGAAGTCACATGGAGTATGCTTGCTTTATAATATCATTAGTCAAACTTAGCCTCCAGGTCAAATGGTTGCTTCCATCTTGATGAGGATCCTCAAGTCACATGTGCAATAAAGCAGGTCATATATTCTGTTCAAGTTGAACTCAGCTCCAGGATAATGTAATTACACCTATCATCAGGGCATTCAAGGTTGTTACGCAATCCACTTTGTGTGGGAGGTAAGAACATAGTGAAAGGATAAAGAAAAAGGCTGGCAAATGGTAGAAATAGCAAAAAATTGCTACAAAGTAGCCCAGGGGATTCAAGTTATGACTGTAGACTGTTAAGCTATAAGAAGTTCACTCAGTCATTCTGCTCTTCATTGTATGGCTCTCAGAAAGGAGAGGAAGATGGCATGGGAGAGAGGGAAGGTTGTTCAAAGAGATGTGTTTTGGTGCTGGACACCTAAACCTTCTCAGGTTCAGATCCAAGGTTGCTTTGGGATTGATAGTCAGACATTCCCATAAGCATTGTTGGTCCTTCATCAAAACAAGTGAAAGGATGCAGTCTCTCCATCTATGTACAGAGAGAATGATTGTGGTGTTGGGGGACTTGAGGTTTTTATAGTACAGAACAGGGGAGCTGTAGCTTAAGTTTTCCTGCCTGGCCCACAGTCAGGGCAAATCTCTTTCACCTGCCAGTCCCACAGCCTCTCAGACCCGACCAAGTAAACACAGAGACTTATGTTGCTTTCAAACTGTATGGCCGTGGCAGGCTTCTTGCTAACTGTTCCTATAGCTTAAATTAATCCACTTCTATAAATCTATACCTTGCCACATGACTCGTGGCTTACCGGCATCTTCACAAGCTGTTTCTCATCGTGGGGCTGGCAGTGTCTCTCTGACTCAGCCTTCCACTTCCCAGCTTTATTCTCCTCCTTGCCCCGCCTATACTTCCTGCCTAGCCAACAGCCAATCAGTGTTTTATTGATTAATCAGCAACACATTTGCCATACATCCCACAGCACTTCCCCCCCCCTTTTTTTTTTTTCAAAAAGGAAGGTTTTAACCTTAACAAAGTAAAATTACACATAATTTGGGAATTTGGGCGTAGCTTCTCTTACTACTTCCTGCTGGAAGGGGGCGCTGTATCTTATGGGGAAACAAAGAAAATTTTAGAATTATGGAATAGTCCATGAGGCTGTATCGTCTGAGCCAGATGCCTTCAAACCATTCTGGATGTTGGATCATCTGGACCATGGTGTCATTGGAGACCTTCAGGGGGTCTTGGCTGGTCAAACCTGATGTATCTTAATCTTGAACAAATCCATAGCCTCTGGCTTTCTGTGGAAACAAAAGAGACTCTTTTCCAAAGCAACATATCCTTATATCCAAATTTTGAAGTCAAGGTACCTTTAAAATATACATTTTGGCATAACTCAACATCTTTTACAATCAAATGTTTTTCTGCAGTTAAAAGTCCCTAAGACAACACAATCCAGATTCTCTGTGTAATATCCATTTTTACGTGGCTTATTTTTTATACTACCTTTACTGTCTCTTTAATGACTTTATTTTTTAAAACTATGTATTTGTTTCTATAACTCTATATATCACCTTTTTTGTCTCTTTCAAGCCTACATATCTTTTACAAACATTGTAAACTATTACATCTGAATCTGTCTTATTGTGAATCTCTCGCTTTAAACTGCAGCAGCTGTGGCTGCTGGCTCTGCCCACCTCAGCTTCCCAACATGGCAGCGGTATGCTTACCACCAGCTCTGGGAGCCATCGTGGGTCCATGCCTTTATCCAAGCAGCATGTAGCTCAGAAACCTCTTTTTTTTGTTTTGTGCTAGCAAAGTCTAAATCCACCATGCAGCTTAATGTGCCACTTGCAGAGGCCTCATTCCCGCCATACAGCAGGTTGAGCAAGCACGCTAGGAACCCACCAATAGCTGAAACCAGCAGCTGCCGCTCATTTGAGAGAGACAATTAGGAAGCTGTTTTTAGCTCCGTTTTAGAATCTTTTTTCTCAGTTTTTAGGTGGAAACTCTTGCCACCACGTTGGACGCCATTTGTAGCTTAAGTTTTCCTGCCTGGCCCACAGTCAGGGCAAATCTCTTTCACCTGCCAGTCCCACAGCCTCTCAGACCCGACCAAGTAAACACAGAGACTTATGTTGCTTTCAAACTGTATAGCCGTGGCAGGCTTCTTGCTAACTGTTCCTATAGCTTAAATTAATCCACTTCTATAAATCTATACCTTGCCACATGACTCGTGGCTTACCGGCATCTTCACAAGCTGTTTCTCATCGTGGGGCTGGCAGTGTCTCTCTGACTCAGCCTTCCACTTCCCAGCTTTATTCTCCTCCTTGCCCCGCCTATACTTCCTGCCTAGCCAACGGCCAATCAGTGTTTTATTGATTAATCTGCAACACATTTGCCATACATCCCACAGCAGGGAGCCTTTAAGGGTGGAAGTCTTCATCAGCTGATTATATCACTAAAATATAAAAAATAGGGGGTTTTATTTGTGTTCCCCCATACTAGAGATTCTGAGGTTAATATCAGTACAGGTCAAGGTTCCTGCCAGGAAATTTTAGACACACCCAAGTCTTTTAGATAATAAAACCATCACTTACTATATACCAGGACATTCAAAAAAATCCCCATGATAACAAAATTATTATTTGTAGATATATAACATTGAAGGTATAAAAGCCATTAGTACCGTATCATCTACAATGTAGTCCAGCATCATACTGTTAGGTATGATATGAATCCAGGCCATGAATACTGACAATCCTTCTCTGCAGATTCAAGTTGAGGAGCTACCAGTCTTCTTTGGCCTTCATATTTGCCGTTGAGGAGATCAACAGGAACACTCACATTTTACCCAACACATCTCTAGGATTTGAGCTCTACAATGTTAAAAACAATCTACGGGATATTACGCAGAACGCTTTTTTTTGCCTCACAGGAATGGGAAAAAACATTCCCAATTACACATGCAAAAGAAAGAACAAGGTTGCTGCTTTGCTTACAGGAACAGAATGGGAAACATCCATACAAGTTGCGAGACTGCTGAATCTTTACAAATATCCACAGGTGAGGAACATGGCTGGGAGGGAACAAGAAACCCATATTAAACTGCAGACATTTGGTATATTTTCAATGTAAAGAGGTGAAGCTGTGACATTCATCTATCAAAGAGATCAAATCAGATATTTGGTTATCTGTCATCATATACTTTTCTCGAGATAGAGAAGAAGAAGACGCTGGAGCCTATACTGGGTGTTTAGAAAACTCTGTGTCTTGTGAGAAATTCTCTATAAATATCTTCAGAAACAAGATGTGAGTTTAAAATACCATGAACAGAAGGTAGTCTAGACCAATAAAAGTGTCACCTCAGGTTTAAAACTGTGTTCTATGTCAATGTTTTCACTTATGTTTCCTATTTTCTTCAGATTACTTTTGGGCCATTTGACGCTATTCTAAGTGACAGAGTCCAGTTTTCTTCTCTCTACCAGACAGCACAAAAGGACATGTCTCTGTCACATGGCATTGTCATTTTGATGGTTCATTTCAACTGGACCTGGGTGGGACTGATTCTCATAGATGACCGCAATGCGGCTGAGTTTCTATCAAACTTGAGAAGAGAGATGGACAAGAATAGAGTGTGTGTAGCTTTTGTAGAAATGATTCCTGACAGCCAGGTTTACTCGGGCTATGAATCCAGAACAATTCATCAAAATATCCTGAAATCATCTACAAATGTTGTTTTCCTTTATGATGTTACTCAATATTTATATGGTCTAATATTATATATAGGAATGCATTCAATTACTTGGAAAGTCTGGATCATTAAGTCACAATGGGATGTAACTACTGATGTTCCGTATTTCATATTTGATCCATTACATGGGAGTCTCACTTTTGCACAACACCATGCTGAGATTTATGATTTTAAGAAGTTTATCCAGACATACAAGCCTTCCAAATATCCAGAAGACTATATCCTTGCTCTTTTGTGGAACAGATATTTCAATTGCTCTTTTTCTGGACCCAATTGTAAAATATTAGGTAGCTGTCAACCCAATGCTTCCTTGGAAATGTTGCCTGGAAATGCTTTGGAAATGGATATGACTGAAGAGAGTTACAATGTATATAATTCTGTATATGCTCTGGCTCACAGTCTCCATGAAATGACTCTGAAACAAGTGGAAATTCACCCTCCTGGAAGTGGGGAGGTAAATACCTATCCTTGGGAGGTAATTTCTCTTCTTGTGTATATTGTCAAACGTACTTTGACATACTGAGGTTTCCTAAAAGCACAGAATACATGATTGCACACTGTGGCAGGTTTTACCAAAAATCACCTGAGAGACTGTATATAATTCTTTGTCTAGATGTCTTTGCAGACACATGTGTCATTGTTCAGACTGAATGAGTGGCAATAAAGTTTAAATCTGTATATGTCATTATCTGCTTTGTGTTACAGTTATCCTTAGAATCTTCTCATGATTCTATATCCAATTGAATCCCCATTATCTCTAAGTATATTGCAGAACAGAAATAGGAGAACTATATCTTTAATGGTCAAATTCTATTCAATCCTTAAAATTCAAATTATGAAGCTATGATTAAGATTCCTAACTGACCATTTTATTTCATTTTGGACATTAACACCCCAATTTACAAACTGAAACTTTGAGTAGATTACTGTTGTGGAAATTTGCTTAAATCAACATTCATTGATACTAGGACAAATTGCTAAAGGTCTTATTAATAAAAAACTCAGAGTCAGATATTGGGGTTAATACCAAGAGATCAGAAAAGCAGGAAGAAGTCAGCAATGTTCTTACCAGTTGGTGATCCTCAGCCAAAGAGACCTACTTCCTTTATACCCACACCTATATGCATTTCTGTTCTTCATCTCACTTCCTCTCGCTGCCTAGCTACATCATTTCCTGTCTCTCTGCACAGACCTCCAGACCTCTGTGGTTTAAACCCAGTCCTGGGTTTAAAGGCATGTATCACCACACCAAGGTGGCTTTGAAATCACAGAGATCCAGAAGGAAATCTGCTTCACTAGTGACAGGATTAAAGGCGTGTGCACCATTGCCTGAACTCTATGTTTAGTATAGTAGCTGGCTTTTTCATCTGATCCACAGATAAACTTTATTAGGGTACACAATATAGTGGAAGATACAATACATCACCACAGTCGATTAAATCATTTTGTTTGCTTGCTAATTACTGTGTGTTTCTGTGTGCAAATTCTTCCTTTTGAAATTAACTAACAAGAAACATTATGATATATTCATTTTTAATATTCATCCATTGAAGTGTTTATAGCTTGGTATAACTTACAGTTCATATCAGGGATTTAGGACAATGAGACCCATTGCTGCATTGGGTTCTGTTGATCTTTCTGGGAATAAATTCATCATCAAATTCTGTATCTCTTTTAGCTTCACCCTTATCTCAACAATATCCATTCCAAATATGGTGCTGGAAAATTTATGGGTTTGGATTCACAAAGGAAATTAGAAGCAGAATATGACATTTTCAACCTCTGGAATTTTCCAGATGGTCTCAGACAAAAGATCAAAGTTGGAACATTTTCTCCAAAAGCTCCACAGGGCCAAGAACTGCTTTTGTCTGACCATATGATAAAGTGGGCTATAGGATTTACAGAGGTGGGCTGGAACTTATCTCAGTGCTTTGATCTCTATGTCAATAAACATTTGTTTGTGGATGTAATGATAGTTGGTTCCTTATAGAATGCTCATCTGTATGCACAAAACTACTGTCATATGAGGAAGTATTTTTGCATTATTCTGAGTAATGGGATTGTTTATTTTTCTATGCTTTTTTTCTGTGTGCACGTATTTCCAGTAACAAATACAGTGTCTATTTATTAAGATTTCATCCTTGTCCTGAAACCACTTGACAAGTGTAGTAATTTGACTTCCAGGTTAGAAAATATCAGTTCATTGTCAATTGATTTCAGGCCCATGGCAATGAACAATAATATAGAGGGCACATGTGCATGGGTCAATTACATGTCTACCTGATAAAAAAGTCAGCAATTTGTCAAACAACAAAAAAAAAAAAAAAAAAAAAACAAGCTGATATAACTTAAGAATATAGACTTTAGTGGGTCACATTTGGCATGAGCATTTCATAATGATTCAGGCAATCATGTTGGCAAGGATCTGAGAAAGTGAGTCATGTTGTATCTTCAGTCAGGAAGTAGATTGATGTGAACACTGCTCTTCACATCACTTTTTGTTTTTATTTCAATCTTTAACAACAGCCAATGAAATAGTGATACCTAATTACGGAATAGGTATTCTCACTTCAAGTACCCTAATGTAGATCATTGCTCACACAGATTCACAAAGACTAGTTTATATGGTAATTCTAAAACTTGTCAGATTGACAAATGTAAATTAAGCATCACCATTGCAAAACAAAGCTGCTCACTCCTGCTGTCAGGAAGTACACACAGTATCCGCATGCCATTACAATTGCCCATTTAGACAAGAACTCAGTGACCAAACTTCTTATTTTGCCCTAGCTTTTATATTTTCATAATTGTTCAGATTTCTGTTGTCTTTGGATCATTGTTTAAGCACATTGATCTTCATGGGTATGCTATTTTGAAATTAGAAAGAAGTGGTGCATCAAAACAAGAATCTGCTAAAATAATTATAAAACTTGCCAACTCATTGTTCAATATTCAAAAAAACCACTTTATTGTTTTAAAACTATACACTCCTGAGTATTTCCTCTTCTATATTTAATTCCCAGCTTCCTCGTTCTGTGTGCAGCAAGAGCTGTGTTTCTGGATTCAGAAAATCACCCCAGGAAGGCAAGCCTGCCTGCTGCTATGATTGCACTCATTGTCCAGACAATGAGATTTCCAATGAGACAGGTAAGTGCCAGTCTAACTGGGGTATTCCCCAACTCCACAGTGTTCTGAAATGTCTAAGCAGAGGGACAAGTTCTGTGAAGGAACAGCAGAGATAAGTGCAGTGATTCTTTAAGTTAGAAGTAAAAATATTTTGGTTCATTTTTACCATCAGTTTAACTGGTGCTCACCCCATGGAAATTAACACCTGATTTATTTATTTGATGCACTGTAGCCATTGTTACTTTTAGAGAACAACTTTACACAGAATAGTCTGCCTGATTCACTGTGGCATTTAAAACACACACACACACACACACACACACACACACACACACACACACAAACACACTATAAATTCCTGACTTTTCATGTATTTCAAAGCATATTTAGTTTATAGTTAATACACATTTAATAGTTTGATCCTTATGACTCTTACATGCATAATTTCAATCATGGTTCCTACGTTTATCAAAGGTTATCAGAAAGGTCAAATTTGATTTAACTGTGGACATATTTTTAAATGTTTTATTTTAGACGTTCATTCATTTTGTTTTATCTCTGAGTGTTTTGCCTGCATGCTTGTATGTGTACGTACTTGCTTAGTGCACACCAAAGTTGGAAGAGGGATTCAGATCTCCTGGTGGTGGAGGCATGGATAGCGTTGACCACCATGTAGGTACTTACAACTGAAACCAGGTCCCCCTTAAGAGTAACAGATCAATGCTAAATATTTCAAAACAGTGAATCCTCTGCCTCAAATCCTATAAAATGAGGTGTATCTGTGTTGAAGAAAATCATACATATATCTTTATAAAATAGTTGTCATGACTTGTGTACCCTGTGCTTTCACTAAAGAATATATTGGGTTGTGCATATGAAGCATTCTTGCTCTGTTTAGAAACCAATAGAAGTAAACACATGGAATACAGTAGAGACATAGTGCCTTGAGAGTGTGAGCACAGCAGGAGGGCAGATCTAGAAGAAACAAATAAAATGCTCATAATGGAATAAAAGATTCTATAGATACTAGCAAAAAGATGAATTCAATAGGTTTTAATTAGAATTTTCAACAACAATTAAGTTGCAAATTCCACTTTGAAAAAATATTGATTGTTTTTAATTAAAGTATGAAATAGAATTATTTTAATGAAAATATATAGTAAGTACATTGACACTTATATCTTTTGAATTCAAGATGAAACTCACAAATTAGAAAAGATGAAGTATCACAAAATTATTCTATTACCAACTAAGACTAAAACAAGTGTTTTATATCTATCTGTTAAATAGTTCTTTTCTCCCTGGGAATGATTACACAGTTTCATAAAGGGAGTTTTTCCATCATTCATGAATCTAATAATTCTCATTCTCACAAGCACTATCAGAGAATAAACACACTGGAGAATTCAATAAACTCGATGGAAATATTTTAATTTGGATATTGAGTATGAAAACAAAACTATAAGAAAGAAATTTCAAGGCATGTAAAGATGTACTTAACTAACATGACAAAGTCACACAAAGGAATTCAGAGGGAGGGGGTTCTATGATCTAGTCAGGTTTATGTAATTTAATTCAATAATTTATGACAATATAAATTAAAAAAAATTAATTATCACTTAACTGATAAAACATTTAAGTATAGCAATGAGCAGGATAGACTTGTTTACTTCATGTCCAACAAAGAATATGGGGAGTATTGATCTGAAATGATTCATTAGAGAGCTTTTGTTATTATTACTATTGAGAACAGATTTACTTGAGTCTGAAACAACAAAGGAAATGTGGGCAAATGCCAGAGAGCTGGTGCTGGGAAGAGGATTGAGATAAAATGGGAACCTGAGCAGAGACTCACAATAACTTTAATTCCTGAGTAGATATGGATCATTGTGTGAGGTGTCCAGAAAGTCATTATGCAAACACAGAGCAGAACGACTGTCTCCAGAAAGCAGTGACATTTCTGTCCTACAAAGACCCTTTGGGGATGGCGCTCACCAACTTGGCTTTGGGCTTCTCTTCACTAACAGCTGTTGTTTTGGGGGTCTTTGTGAAGTACCACCACACTCCCATTGTCAAGGCCAACAATCAGGCTCTCTCTTACATCCTTCTCATCACTCTGATCTTCTGTTTTCTCTGTCCATTGTTCTTCATTGGCCATCCCACCACAGCCAGCTGTATCCTGCAGCAGAGCACATTTGCAGTTTTGTTCACTGTGGCTCACTCCACAGTCTTGGCCAAAACTATTACTGTGGTTCTGGCTTTCAAGATCACATTTCCAGGGAGACTGATAAGGTGGATAATGATATCAAGGGCTCCTAACTTCATCATTCCCGTCTGCACCCTCATCCAGCTTGTACTCTGTGGAGTTTGGCTGAGTACCTCTCCTCCCTATGTTGACTCAGATGCTTACACTGAACACGGACACATAGTTATTATATGCAACAAGGGCTCCACTGTTGCCTTCCATTCTGTCCTGGCATACCTCTGCTCCATGGCACTTGGGAGCTACACTTTGGCTTACCTGTCCAGGAACCTGCCTGACACATTCAATGAAGCCAAGTTCATCACTTTCAGCATGTTGGTGTTCTTCAGTGTGTGGGTCACCTTCCTCCCTGTCTACCACAGCACCAAGGGGAAACTCATGGTTGCCATGGAAGTCTTCTCTATTTTGACTTCCAGTGCAGGTCTCCTAGGATGCATCTTTCTCCCCAAGTGTCATATTATTTTGTTCAGACCACATAGGAATGTGTTTCATCATGTCAGGAACAAAGCACATTCTAGAGGAAAAGTGCATCTTACAGCTTAGTCCATGTTTTTCTTAATTATATACAAGTCTTCAAGTCTGTTTAGCATGAATCTAATTGTCAGAGATCATAGAGTAATTTAAATTTTTATATTTATTGCTTTAATTTATCCATCTTTATTCTCTACTCTTCTAATATTTTTTATGTATTTCTCTAAATTAGAAAACATATATCCTTCTTCCTTTCCAATTTGTATACCCTTAATCTCATTATGTTGTCTTATTGCTCTGGCTAGAACTTCAATTACTATATTGAATAAGTATGGAGAGAGTGGACAGCCTTGCCTCTTTCCTGATTTTAGTGGAATTGCTTTGAGTTTCTCTCCATTTAATTTGATGTTGGCTGTTGGCTTGCTGTAGATGCCCTTTAACTGAAGAATGAATAAATAAAATGTGGTACATATACACAATGGAATACTACTTAGCAGAGAAAAACAATGACATCATGAGGTTTGCATGCAAATGCATGGATCTAGAAAAAATCATCCTGAGTAAGGTAACCCAGACTCAGAAAGACAAACATGGTATGTACTCACTCATAGGAGGATACTAGATGTGGAACAAGGAAGACTGGACTGCTACTCACAACAACAGGGAGGCTACCTGGAAAACAGGACCCAAAGAAAGACACGGGGATCGCCCAATGACAGAGAAATGGAATGAGATCTACATGAACAGCCTGGACATGAGTGGGGGTAATGAAGGGCGAGGGTCAAGGGAAAGAGAGCTTGGGGGAGCAGGAGATCCCAGCTGTATCAAGAACAGAAAGGGAGAACAAGGAATAGGAGACCATGGTAAATGAAGACCACATGAGAATAGGAAGAAGCAAAGTGCTAGAGAGGCCTACAGAAATCCACAAAGATACTCCGACAATAGACTCCTAGCAATGGTCAAGAGACAGCCCGAACTGACCTACTCTGGTAATGGGATGGCCAAACACCCTAATTGTCCTGCTAGAAACCCCATCCAATGACTGAGGGAACTGGATGCAGAGATCCATGCCTAGGCCCCGGGTGGAGACCCAGGAGTCCAATTAGTGAGAAAGAGGAGAGTTTATATGAGCAAGAATTGTTGAGATCAAGGTTGGATAAAGCACAGTGACAAATAGCCAAACAAATGGAAACACATGAACTATGAACCAATGGCTGAGGGGCCCCCAACTGGATCAGGCCCTCTGAACGGGTGAGATAGTCGATTGGCTTGATCTGTTTGGGAGGCATCCAGGCAGTGGGACCAGGTCCTGTGCTCATTGCATGAGTTGGCTGTTTGAAACCTGGGGCTTATGCAGGGTCACTTGGCTCGGCCTGGGAGGAGGGGACTGGACCTGCCCTGACTGAGTTTACCAGGTTGATCTCAGTCCTCGGGGGAGGCTTTGCCCTGTAGGAGGTGGGAACGGAGGATTTGCTGGGGGGAAGGTGACGGGGGCAGGAGGGGGGAGAACAAGGGAATCCCTGGCTGATATGTTGAACTGAATTGTATTGTAAAATAAAATTAAATTAAATTTTAAAAAAGAAAGCCTATATCCATAAAAATCATTGTCTCTCTCAATTAATATTAAAGAAAAGATGAATGGGACATGTATGCATTTTTCACCTATTCAACATTGCATAACTTTGCCTTTATAGCACCAAATGTTTTTATATGTATCCATGTGTCTTTGATGCCCTTGGTATGTTTCCAAGATTTGTGTTTACATTTCATGAATGTTTTTTTCTGTGAAGGAAGGCACATTTTAAAAAAATGAATATGATTTAGACATGAAGATATTACTCTGCCAAATAACTGCATAATGAGATGCATACTAGAATAGAATAAAGACCAGTCTATTACTGAACTATAACTCAACTCAGATAACAGTTAATCAGATACTTCCCCAGTCAGTTTCATGATGGTACTTTTAAATCTGTGAGGAATGTGAAAATCCCTGCTGTAACTACTTCTATACAATGTGTGCTCATGGCTATCATTGATTGTAGATGTCCAAATGTTTTGTGTACTCAGTCTTTTATAATTATTCACTTTTGATAAATTTCTCTATATTATTTCAACTGAAACTATGTACTATGTAACTCCTGCATATTTGTGAATACTCATTTCCCCATATTTTATCAACATTTCATGTAACATGTATAATTCTGACACATTTTATTTCTTGTATAATATATGTTTGCATAAATGTTTAAGACCTTACATGCTGTTTGCCTTGTATGTTGACATTCATTGTAATCAGTCTTTTTATAGTTCACAGACAATAAAATTTCAAGAATAAGTTAGTGTTAATTATATCTACAATTCTAATTAAATTAAAAACCAGACAGATTTCAACTTTGAGAATATATCCATATTGTTGATTTTTAAAAATATATTCTCTTTATTTAGAAAACAAATGAGAGAAAACACAACCAGAACAAAATGAACAAAGATTATCAAAACAAAGTACAGTATGTAGAATACATGGAAATATAGACATACTCACACACACAAACATGTTTACACCCTGGTGTACAGCCTGCAATATAAGCAAATACAATAGTGGCATAGATCTTGTGGGAATAACCAACAAACATCAGATTTGACTTTTAGTCCAATCCATGAAATGGAAAACATAACTGACACTAATTTCTTGTTTCAAATCATCTAAAGCTAGGTAGCTCAAGGACCTAGGGAAAACCAAATACTACAATTCTAGTAAATAACATAGCAATAAAATGACTTCTAATGGCATTTTGGAATATATCAGGGCCTTTCTCGATTATTGTCAAAGAAACTTCCACAAGCAGCACATGAAAGCCAATATAGAGACCCACAGCCAGACATTACGCTGAGAATAATAGACCTTGGAATTCTCTGCCCCAAACTGTGTGACAACATACACAAGGCCTGCACTGGCCCTTAACAATTGGGATCCCAGAGCTAAAACTAGAGTGTTCACATTCCTCCATTCCTAACCCAGTATCTATTTCCAATTTCTAGGCAATTGCATATAAAAGTCAAGTTTTCTCTAAGAGAGTCTCACTAATGCAACAAAATCTTCTTTTAAATATAGGCTACAAAGCTAGCAGTAGATTCCCAAGAGAAAACAATCATGTCTTTGGAGCTTCCTTGTATCATAATGTCCTGTCAGGGCATTTCATTTTTTTCTCTTTTATTTTATGTTTTGTATTTTTGTACGTATTATGGCTTCTAGATAAAGGTTTCATAAGGTTCCTGAGAGTGTGAACAAGTGGGTCTCTATGTCTATACGTGCTTATGGTTCAGTGGTAGAATTCTCGCCTGCCTGACTGTTTTCTAATGAGAGATAGAATGGGGTTTGATCTGGGCAGGAGAAGAAGAGAATGGGGAAACTGAAAGTGGGATATATCATGTATTTTAAAAAGATATTTTTGGGGGACTTTTCTTCTGGACAGAGGTGAGTGCCCTGACTCAGTTCGGACCCAATCCCTGGGCACCAGCCACTCCGGGGAAGACCTGCCCAACTTGGCCCCAGGTTCTGGCCACTGGGCAGGTTCTCTTTTAGCCCCATCCGGGAAGGATCCCCTTCTCCAAGACCCCCAGCAGACCCTGCAATCTCCACGCCCTGCCCCCACACCCATCTGTCCGAGACCCCAGCCACTTCCTGAGACTTAGAGGCCGGCTCCCAGCTCCCATCCTGCCCCAGACTTCCCTTCTGGACAGAGAGCTCCCATCCTGCCCTGGAGTTCCCATTTGGACAAGAGAGCTCCCATTTGGACAAGAGAGAGAGACTTCCTGAATCTGTCAGCTCTGTCTGAACCAAGTGTGCTGATAAGACCAAGAAGGAACCACAATGAGATGGGTAGATGTCAAGGCAGAAGTACATACAACAAAATAAAGAGAAATACAGCAACACCAGAACCTAGCCATCTTCCAACATCTAGACCTGAACATCAAAAATTGGAAGAAACAGAAGAAAACAGCCTTATGAATGACATCATGAAGAAGGTAGAGGCTTGTGTAGAGGAAAAGACAAAAAAATGGGAAGAACGCTGTAAACAACTAGAGGAAAGGGCAAACAAATTAGAAGAAAACAATAAAGTCCTGGAATAAAACAATAAGGTACTGAAAGAAAATCAAGAAAAAGCAATGAAACAAATGAAGGAAACAGTCCAAGACCTGAAAAGGGAAATAGAAAAAATGAAGAAGACACAAACAGAGGGAATGCTGGAAATAGAAAATCTGAGTAAACGATCAGGAACTTCAGATGCAAGTATAACCAACAGAATGCAAGAGATGGAAGAGAGGATCTCTGGCATTGAAGATACAGTAGAAGAAATAGATTCATCAGTCAAAAAAAACACTAAAGCCAACAATGTCATGACCCAAAATTTCCAAGAAATTTGGGACACCATGAAAAGACCAAACTTACGAATAATAGAGGTAGAAGAAGGAGAAGAATACCAACTCAAGGGCACAGAAAATATATTCAACAAGATCATAGAAGAAAACTTTCCCAACTTAAAAAAGAAAATGCCTATGAAGATACAAAAGCCTATAGAACACCAAACAGACTAGACCCCCAAAAAAGTCCCCTCGCCACATAATAATTAAACAACTAAATGTACAGAATAAAGAAAGAATATTAAGAGCAGCAAAGGAAAAAGGCCAAGTGACTTATAAAGGCAAACCCATCAGAATAATACCTGATTTCTCAATGGAGACTTTGAAAGGCAGAAGGACCTGGACAGATGTAATGCAGACACTAAGAGACCATGGATGCCAGCCTAGACTAATACACCCAGAAAAATTTTAATCATCATAGATGGAGTGAACAAGACATTCCAAGACAAAGCCAGATTTAAACAATATTTATCCACAAACCCAGCCCTACAGAAAGCACTAGAAGGAAAATTCCAACCTAAGGAAGTCAGATATACCCTTGAAAACACAGGCAATAGATAAAGCCACAGCAGTAAACCCCAAGGAAGAGAAGGACACACACATTACCACCAAAAAATAACAGGAATGAACAATCACTGGTCATTAATATCCCTCAATATCAATGGACTTAATTCACCTATAAAAAGACATAGGCTTACAGAATGGATACGAAAGCAGGACCCACCTTTCTTCTGCATACAAGAAACACATCTCAAATTCAAAGATAGACACTACATAAGAATAAAAGGCTGGGAAAAGACTTTCCATTCAAATAGTCTTAATAAACAAGTGGGTGTAGTCATCCTGATATCCAGCAAAATAGACTTCAAACTAAAATCAATCAAAAGAGATCAAGAATGGCATTACATACTCATCACAGGAAAGATTCACCAAGTGAAGTTTCAATTCTGAACATTTATGCCCCAAACACGAGGGCACCCACATATGTAAAAGAAACATTACTAAAGCTTAAAACACATATAAAACCCCACACATTAATAGTGGGAGACCTCAACACCCCACTTTCACCACTGGACAGATCTCCCAAATCAAAACTTAACAGAGAAATAAAGTACCTAACTGATGTCATGACTCAAATGGACTTAATCAATATCTACAGAACATTCCATCCTAACAAAAAAGAATATACCTTCTTCTCAGCACCCCATGGAACCTTCTCTAAAATCGACCACATACTTGGCAACAAAACAAATCTCAACAGATACAAAACAATTGGAATAACGTCCTGTGTCCTACCAGACCACCATGGTCTAAAGTTAGACTTCAATAACAACAAAAACTACAGAAAACCTACAATCTCATGGAAACGGAATAACACTCAACTGAATCACCAATGGATTAAGGAAGAAATAAAGAAAGAAATTAAAGATTTCCCAGAGATCAACGAAAATGAAGACACCACATACCCAAACCTATGGGACACTATGAAAGCAGTGCTAAGAGGGAAATTTATAGCAATAAATGCCCACATAAATAAGTTGGAGAAATCTCACACTAGTGACTTAACAGCACACCTGAAAGCTCTAGAGCAAGAAGAAGCAAAGTCTCCCAGGAAAAATAGATGCCAGGAAATTATCAAAGTGAGATCTGAAATCAATAAAATAGAAACAAAGAGAATAATACAAAAAATTAATGAAACAAAGAGTTGGTTCTTTGAGAAAATCAACAAGATAGACAAGCCCTTATCCAAACTAACCAAAAGACACAGAGAGAGCATCCAAATCAATGAAATCAGAAATGAAAAGGGGGACATAACAACAGACATTGAGGAAATCCAGAGAATCATGAGGTCATACTTCAAAAACTTCTACTCCACAAAACTGGAAAACCTAAAAGAAATGGATAGCTTCCTGGATAGGTACCACATACCTAAGTTAAATCAAGATCAGATAAACTATTTAAATAATCCAATAACCCCTAAGGAAATAGAAACAGTCATTAAAAGTCTCCCAACCAAAAAAAGCCCAGGACCAGATGGTTTCAGTGCAGAATTCTACCAGATACTCAAAGAAGAGTTAATACCAATACTCTCTAAATTGTTCCACACAATAGAAACAGAAGGAACATTACCAAACTCCTTTTATGAGGCTACAATTACCCTGATTGCTAAACCAAACAAGGATACAACAAAGAAAGAGAACTACAGACCGATCTCCCTCATGAACATTGATGCAAAAATACTCAATAAAATACTGGCAAACAGACTCCAAGAACACAACAAAACAATTATCCACCATGATCAAGTAGGATTCATTCCAGGGATGCAAGGATGGTTCAACATACGAAAGTCCATCAATGTAATACACCATATAAACAAACTCAAAGAAAAAAACCACATGATAATCTCACTAGATGCAGAAAAGGCATTTGACAAAATCCAACACCCCTTCATGATAAAGGTCTTGTAGTGATCAGGAATACAGGGAACATACCTAAACATAATAAAGGCAATTTACGTCAAGCCAACAGCCAACATCAAATTAAATGGAGAGAAACTCAAAGCAATCCCACTAAAATCAGGAATGAGGCAAGGCTGTCTGCTCTCCCCATACTTATTCAATATAGTACTTGAGATTAAGGGGATACAAATTGGAAAGGAAGAAGTCAAGCTTTCCCTATCTGCAGATGACAGGATAGTATACTTGAGTGACCCAAAAGATTCAACCAAGGAACTGATACAGCTTGTAAACACCTTCAGCAACATAGCAGGATACAAGAGCAACTCAAAAAAATCAGTAGCCCTCCTATATACAATGGACAAAGAAGCAGAGAAGGAAATCAGAGATACATCACCCTTTATAATAGCCACAAATGACATAAAATACCTTGGGGTAACACTAACCAAGCAAGTGAAGGACCTATATGACAAGAACTTTAAGTCCCTGAAAAAAGAAATTGAAGAAGATGTCAGAAAATGGAAAGATCTCCCATGCTCATGGATAGGCAGGACTAACATAGTAAGAATGGCAATTTTACCAGAAGCAATCTACAGATTCAAGGCAATCCCCATCAAAATACCAACACAATTCTTCACAGACCTGGAAAGAATAATACTAAACTTCATATGGAAAGACAAAAAATCCAGGATAGCCAAAAGAATCCTGTACAATAACAAAACCTCTGGAGGCATCACGATCCCTGACTTCAAGCTGTACTATAGAGCTACAGTAAAAAAAACAGCTTGGTACTGGCATAAATACTGATATGTGGACCAATGGAATCGAATTGAAGACCCTGACATTAATCCGCACACCTATGAACATGTAATTTTTGACAAAGAAGCCAAAAGTGCACAACAGAAAAAAGAAAGCATCTTCAACAAATGGTGCTGGCATAACTGGATATCAACATGTAGAAGACTGCAAAGAGATCCATATCTATCACCGTGCATAAAACTTAAGTCCAAGTGGATCAAAGACCTCAACATAAGTCCAGCTACTCTGAACCTGCTAGAAGAGAAAGTAGGAAGTAGTCTTGAATGCATTGGCATAGGAGACCACTTCCTAAATAGAACACCAGTAGCACAGACACTGAGAGAAACAATCAATCAATGGGACCTCTTGAAACTGAGAAGCTTTTGTAGAGCAAAGGATACAGTCAACAAGGCAAAGCGACAGCCTACAGAATGGGAAAAGATCTTCACCAACCCCACATCTGACAGAGGACTGATATCCAGAATATATAAGGAACTCAAGAAATTAGACATCAAAATGCCCAACAGTCCAATTAAGAAATGGGCTATAGAACTAAACAGAGAATTCTCAAAAGAGGAAACTCAAATGGCTGAAAGACATTTAAGGAATTGCTCAACATCCCTAATCATCAGGGAAATGCAAATCAAAACAACTCTGAGATACCACATTACGCCTGTCAGAATGGCTAAGATCCAAAACACTGAAGACACCTTATGCTGGAGAGGATGTGGAGCTAGGGGAACTCTCCTCCTCTGCTAGTGGGAATGCAAGCTTGTACAACCACTTTAGAAATCAATATGGCGCTTTCTTAGAAAATTGGGAATCCATCTCCCCCAAGATCCAGCTATACCACTCTTGGACATATACCCAAGGAATGCTCAACCACACCACAAGAGCACTTGTTCAGCTATGTTCATATCAGCATTGTTTGTAATAGCCAGAACATGGAAACAACCTAGATGCCCTTTAACTGAAGAATGGATAAACAAAATGTGGTACATATACACAATGGAATACTACTTAGCAGAGAAAAACAATGACATCATGAGGTTTGCATGCAAATGGATGCATCTAGAAAAAATCATCCTGAGTGAGGTAACCCAGACTCAGAAAGACAAACATGGTAACGCCCGCATTACTGTCACCCATTCACCATGTCCGATCGAGGGGCTGCGGATTAAAAAATAGAGACAAGAGACAGTGAGTCATTCGCCACGGCTGAAAGCCGAATGCCAGCCGAATGCCATTTATTGAAAGAGGGAGGAAACCTTAAATACAGGCTTACAGCACAATGGCGGATCCCCAGAGGGCAGAAGTTTGCTACTGAATGTTCTACATTCTTGCATCTAAGCTGTTAACGCCCAATATGCAAGATACACAAACAAGGAACTTCCCTAAAGCATTCAGGAGGGTGGGTACTGGCAGGGAATTAGCATAGGGAGGACACCTGGTCAAGTTCGGCAAGCAGGCAATGGCTTTACTCAATATGGGAGGAGACCAGGGCCCTACAGGTCCCCCCTTTTTACTAAAAAATGAGCTTCTTACTTAGGTTGCGTGGGACGTCAGCAGGTCACCTTACCCGTCATGGAGATACCTGCCCAGGCCACACAAGTGCTCTGTCTTAGGTTGATGACTGCCCCCCAAGCATTACCTGTCTCTGAATACTCATTATCATACAGACTCAGCCACGTGAGCTGTAGAGTAACTGTTGCCAAAGATCTCAAAGTGGCACTGGGCTTGCAATCTGTGCTACACAGAAAAGACCAACAGAAGTCATAACCCACCCATAGCCAGGAGGCTAAAGGCGATTGAGCCATTCCCTTCTTAAACAAGCTTTATTGCAAATTGGAGTCCTTGTAAGGTGGTATCCCATAAGCAAATGGAACTTGACTTTTAATAATTTTCACAACTTTCAAAGCCAATTTAAATGTATAAATGTAGAATTAAATTTATCATGCCCAATAAAAGATTAACTAACTGTGGTAGCTACTTTTGCTGCCCGGGTCTCCATTGTGCTAGCTGTAGTACCCAATTATGAAATAGCCATCCCAGAAATAGTAGTAGCAGTGGCCACCACTGCTATAACAGCAACAACGGCAACAGTGATGTCAGTCTCTTCTGGAGCATGTGAGCATCATCTGTGTCTAACTGCCCCAGTCCACTGGCATGGACGCAGCTCCAGGAATACGAACCACCAAGGCCCATTTTTCTTGATCCCAGCACTACTTAGGCTGGCAGGTCTGCAAAAGAACAACTAAGAACCATAAAGAAAACAAAAACAAAAACAGCAAACAAGGAGCAGAACTAATGGTCTCATAAATGGCTACATTCAGGCTCACAAATTTTAAGGTGTCTATAAAAGAGGCTAGATGAATTTCAGGAGGCCAATAAAAGTTGCACAGAGCCACTCCTGAAAAGTAGGGTACTACACCAGCTTGAAGAGAGTTGCAAAATGTGAAAAGGCTTAGCTGGCATGCTACTGTTAACAAATGAAGGTCATTGACCTTCGGGGTTATCCTTAATCTCCAAAGTGTGACACATTCTCAACATTTTTGAAAAAAGTTACCATACATTACCTTCTGAAGAATCCAACCACATGGCTACAATTCCTAGGCTTACGTTAATGCTTGCCAAGGCTGGCAGTATTGGGCTCTCAATCCCCATTGGCATCAGAAGGGGAGAGTTTTTTACGAAGGCCCAATAGGTCTCTGCCATGTTGGGATTCAGCAGCAGCCACAGGGCACACATAGCACTCAGGAACCCAAAGAGGAACTTCATTGTCCTGTGGAAAGACACAAACAGATCCCCGGGCCCACACCAACACCGGATTGGGTCCCCTCCAAGTGCCAGTAGAAAGATCCTTCCATCGTACCAGAGGATGATTTGCAACAGGAGCCCTCCAGTGCTTATCTGCAGCGGATACTCCAGCAGAATCCACCAATAAAAATTTAAAATATATAAAACAAGGGAAAGAATAGAATGTGGAGAAGAGAGATGAGCCCCTAGCTCCCCCCTTTTTACTTTAGAAATATATGTTTTTAAGGTAAGATGGCAGTATTCTACTATAGCCTGTCCTTGAGGATTATAAGGAATACCAGTCTTATTAATGATAGAAAAGTCTTGGCAGAATTTTGAAAATCCCGTACTGCTGTAGGCGGGACCATTATCAGTTTTTATGCATTTTGGCACGCCCATGTAAGCAAAAGCATGAAGGCAATGATTCTTTACATCCTTAACCGTTTTTTCCTGAATGGGCAGAAGCAAAAATTAGAGAGGAATATGTATCAATAGACACATGGACATATTGTAATTTTCTAAAGGAAGGCACGTGTGTGACGTCCATCTGCCACACATGATTAGGTAAAAGTCCTCGGGGATTAACTCCCAAATGAGGAACAGGTAAAAATTCAACACAAATAGGACATGATTTAACTATCTGGATGGCTTGTTCCCGGGTTATGCCTGTATGATGACAAAGAGATCCAGCATTAAGATGATAACGTTGATGCAACTGAGTAGCCTTATCAAAGGCAGAACAAACTAATGTGACAGCCATACGAGTAATGGCGTCAGCCCTCTGATTACCTTCACTTAGAGGTCCAGGCAATTGAGTGTGAGCTCTAATATGGCCCACATAAAGGTTATGTGAGCGGGACCATATAAGTCCTTGCACTTGCAATAAATATTCATGAATGGGAGAAATGGATGGTATGTAGGCTGTTGTCTCCAAAGGCATAATGGCATGTGCCACATATTGACTATCAGTATAAATATTTACACTCTCATCAGAAAACATCTGTAAAGCAAGCAACAGTGCCTGTACCTCTGCCATTTGGGCAGAAGTGCCCTGGACTTTCATTCTCTTTACTATGTTACCAGAAACCACTGCAGCAAAACCACGTGAAGTGCCATCAGTAAATACTACACGGGCCTGAGGAATAGGAGTCATCTGTACTATCTTGGGAAATATAACTGGATGCAATTTAAAAAAAAATGACACACATCATTGGAGGGGTAGTGAGTATCAAACCGACCCTGCATGGAGCATGTCAATATGGTCCAATCATTATCATTAGCTTGCAACCATGCTATTTGAGACTGGGTGTATGGGTTCACCACAATATCTGGCTCCTTACCAAAAGTTTGAACACTGATCTTGATTCCCTTAAATATAATCTGAGCAACAGCCTGTGGATAAGGAGTAATAGTTTTTGCTGGAGAAGCTGGGGAATGTACCCATAGAATAGGACCTGTTTGCCAAAACACTCCAGTAGGTGAATGAGTAAAACAAAATACCAAATACAATAAGGGAGAAGAAAGATCTATATACTGCACATGAGCCTGTTCCAGGGCCTCTTGCACTCGTTGTAGGGCTACACGTCCTTCAGCTGTTAATTTACGGGGAGATAAAGGGTCAGGGTCGCCCTTTAAGATGTCATACAAAGGATGAAGTTGACCTGTTGGAATCTTTAAAGTGGACCAAAGCCATTGAATATCCCCCAGAAAGGTTTGGAAATCATTAAGTGTGTGTCGCTGATCCATACGCAGAGTAATCTTTTGTGGACATATGTCTATGCATAACAATTCATGACCTAAAAAATGATAGGGAAAGGATACCAGTACCTTTTCTGGGGCTATTTGTAAATTAGCCAGGCTAAGAACCTCTTGTAATTTAGAAAAGGCATCAAAAACAAGTTTTTTATCTTTAGCAGCCAATAAAATATCATCCATATGAGTCAATCTCAATTAAATGCCAATGTTTAGGAATTGCCATAGGGGCAGGCAAGCCAGGTTGTGTTGCTCCCATGAGAAGCATGGTTTTATTTATAGCTCTAAGATCCTGTACTAGCCTCCATTTTCCTGACTTTTTTTTTAATAACAAATATAAGTGAGTTCCAAGGTGAAGTGGAAGGAATGATATGCCCAGCATCTAACTGTTCCTTAACTAATGCATTCGCAGCCTCCAATTTTTCTTTAGTAAGGGGCCACTGTTCCACCCATACAGGGTCATCACTTTTCCAAGTGATTTTTATTGGTTGTATAATCGAAGGCTGCTGTGCAGTGACTCCTATGGAAAAGACCCTAATCCTCTTGTATCCCCAGGACCTCTAGTGACACAATTTTTGTCTGCCACAGGGAGTGGGTCTCCTTGCAACATTTTCCCTAAGCCTCTGCCCGGGCAGTAGCCCTGACTTTTCAGCATCTGTTGTACAGGCTGTGTAGTAAGCATTGCTCCCATACCGTCTAACACATCTCGTCCCCACAAGTTCATTGGAATGTCAGGTAGCACAAAAAGTTGAAAAGTTCCTGCATGACCTTCCTCATCCTTCTAATCTAAAAGTAGCCTGCTCTGTAATGGCATTTGAGCTGTGCTGATACTTTCTAGGTTAGAGGTGGAAATTTTAAGGGGCCAATTGGGATCTCAGGATTCTTGTGAAATTATAGATATATCCAGCACCAGAATCCAATTATCTTTCAATCTCAATCTCATATAATTTTGTTTTTAATTTAGGCTGTTTATCATTGATAACTGTTTGTCAAAACACCTCCTTTTTTTTTAACCTCTAAAGCCTCTAGTTTTACATACAGGCGCCATATTGCATTTAAAATATGAAAGCAATAATAATTGAGCAATTCTTTTACCAACTTTTGTTTTCATGGTCCTATTTACATATGCCAATTATAAAAGCATTAAATACAATCTCTATAGCATTTGAAGAGGTAACTTTTGGTAATACTCTTTTAGAATATTTTTATAAAATCTTAAAAAGAGGATCCTTTTTTATAAATTTCAAGTAACATATTAGCATAAATAGCCAATTATTAACAATGTGGAACAATTTACCTGTATTTTATTTACTGGAAAAATAATTTTGTAACCTCTTTATCAGTAAGATATTATTATTTATGGGTTTATCTTAGCAACATTATTTAATAAGCTAACAACCCAATCCATTTCAGGTGTTATATTTCTATAGAATTAAACCAAGAATTTCTAGAAAGCAACTTAAATTGCAGAGCCAAATTTTCAGTAATGATTAACAGACAAGAGCATACCTAACATATAGTTCAAATATGAGTCCTGTTCCTTTAGTTTATCTACCATGAGAATCAAACATTCATCCAAACATTTGTTAAGACAATCAAAAGAACAAAACATCCTGTATTCACATAGCATTGACTTAGCATTCAATGTCCTGACTGAAACCATTTTTCATCAGAAGTTAGGCCCGTTTAAACTTTTAGGCGCTAGTCCCTTCCCGGGCCTCTGCTCACTTGGCGGGAGCTGAAGCTGCAGCTTAGCTTTGGCTCCGCTCAGTGCTCAGGCTCTAGCGCCCGTGCCTGGGCTCTAGTGCTGGTGCCCACCCAGGCTGCGCTCTATCGCAGCTCCGCCTCCCATTGGCATGTACCTGTCCGCCCTCTGCTCCGCTCCGGGCTATCTCCTGTACGCCTTTGTCTGTCCCTGCTGCCGCTGGGCGCGCTTCCCGCACATACAAACTCATGTTTAAACTTCCTACTCCCATGAAGGGACTACCTAATGAGTTATTCCCACCATAAGGGAAAAACAGAAAAACATTTCCCATGAAGGGATCCTAAATATTGAATTATTCCCGTTCTGAGGGAAAATTAAAAAACATTTGAACCAAAATAAGCAAACAGCCAGCCAAACTTCTAACCTCTGGGGATTGCCTAATGACAGAGAAATGGAATGAGATCTACATGAACAGCCTGGACATGAGTGGGGGTAGTGAAGGGCGAGGGTCAAGGGAAAGAGAGCTTGGGGGAGTGGGAGATCCCAGCAGGATCAACAACAGAGAGGGAGAACAAGGAATAGGAGTCCATGGCAAATGAAGACCACATGAGAATAGGAAGAAGCAAAGTGCTAGAGAGGCCCACAGAAATCCACAAAGATACCCCCACAACAGACTGCTGGCAATGGTCAAGATACAGCCTGAACTGACATACTCTGGTGATGGGATAACCAAACACCCTAATTGTCGTGCTAGAAACCTCATCCAACTACTGAGGGATCTGGATGCAGAGATCCATGGCTAGGCCCCGGGTGTATCTATGGGAGTCCAATTAGTGAGAATGAGGAGGGTTTATATGATCGAGAATTGTTGATACCAAGGTTGGATAAAGCACAGGGACAAATAGCCAAACGAATGGAAACACATGAACTATGAACCAATGGATGAGGGGTCACCAACTGGATCAGGCCCTCTGAATGGGTGAGACAGTTGATTGGCTTGATCTGTTTGGGAGGCATCCAGGCAGTGGGGCCTGGTCCTGTGCTCATTGCATGAGTCGGCTGTTTGAAACCTGGGGCCTGTGCAGGGTCGCTTGGCTCAGCCTGGGAGGAGGGGACTGGACCTACCTGGACTGAGTCTACCAGGTTGATCTCAGTCCATGGGGAAGGCTTTGCCCTGGAGTAGGTGGGAATAGGGGGTGGGCTGGAGGGAAGGTGAGGGAGGTGGGAGGGGGGAGACCAAGGGAATCTGTGGCTGATATGTAGAACTGAATTGTATTGCAAAATAAAAAAAAAGATATTTTTCATAAGCGAAAAGGAAAGGTAAAAAAGACATAAAAATATAATTGGAAACCATAATATCTAAGCAAATGATGAGTAAGCTAAATTATGAAAAAGCAGAGAATTATGAGTCCCCAAACTTACAAGATATCATGATTTCAATTCTTAAATTTTCTCATTTATTGGAATAGATTTTTTTCATACAATATATTCTTATCGTGGTTTTCCTTACCCCCCTCCTCCCAGATCATCCCCACCTTTCTACCCACCCCAAAACACAACCTTCCTTTTTCCTTCTCAGTTAAAACACAGAGACATGTAAGATAAATTAGTACATAAGTAAATAAAACCAATACAATCTAGTAAACAATCATACACATAGAAAAAGTCATAAATCTCCATTGAGACCTGAAGCAGTGAAAAATTGGCCATAACACAAGTGGAAATTGTCTTTAAAATGAGCTCATGCTCTTTCTTTAAAATGTAATAAATACCTTGTCGTGGAAAATAAACCTAGACAGATTATCTCTCTAGAGATAACATGTGGCTCAAGTTAAAAATTTATTAAAATAAGCAATGGTCAAATTCATTCTTATAGTGCAATTACAGATATTGTGGTTAGAGTCAGATGCTGTAAGAAAGATATTTATACTCCCAGACCCTATACTTTAAGCTAAGGTACTTCTTTAATAAGCAACTCTCCAGGTTAAGTATTCCAATATTCTAACAGAATCCAACATATATATCAGTTTACATAAACAAGGACTGCATTGACTAATAAACAAATGATTATTCATCATTTTTGTTAATTACTTCTTACTTCCCTATGAAAAAATTGACCTGAAATGAAAAATGAAATGGAAGATAAGCTTATTTTGCTTCCTGATGTTTAAGAAATACCATCATTATTAAAGGAAAGACACATAGGATTCAGGTGGGCTGCAGGTGGTGAGATTGGTTGTATCAACATTTCATAGTAGAGGACAAGGAATCTGAGACTGAAGGCCAAAGCTTGAGGTAGGTACAACCTTCAAAATTCTGTGAATAGTGACCTACTTTCAGTATATAAGCTCAAATGCTTTGTAATCCTACCTCGCCCTCCATCAAAATTCTCCCCCACACCAGAAATCAGTATCACAAAACAATGAATTAGAGAAAGAACAGCGGTCATCATTAAAATATTCCAAATTGCAGACCCACACCCAGTATCTAAGTGTAGTATTGAGATAATCTGGGCTATGCTGTGACATGTCATAACATCAGGTCTGCTAGCTATAACACACATTACCTCTGTGTGGGTTCAGTTCCACAGCAGGCATATAAACTTTTTCAGCAGAAGTCATTCCAGATGCAATATGGTCTTAGGCCTTCCCTAATTACAGGACTCTGGACTTCCTATAGACCATTGTCGGTTAATTCTGAAACCTTGATGGAAACTGCCATGGGCTACTCATGTTTAGAACTCTTTTTATTTCCTGCAACACAGAACCATTTTTTTTTTTTAGACATTTTCATTTTTATTCATATGCAATTTCATTTGCTGTTTTAAAATTAGGTTTCATACACGTATCATCCAGGAGCTTAATAAGAATACAGAGTTCCAGTTCCTGTAAAGACATTGACAGCTTAAGACTGGTTGATCAAACTGAATTTTTCACAAACATTTAGGATTATCAACATTTATCATTATCTTAAAAATACCACACTAAACTTTCCATATGTGGAAGCAGCTCACGGATCATCAGGACTGCTCTTATAAGGTCCAATAAGGGGCCAGTATCCTAGTTTAACAGAGATGAGACAAATTGGGGGAATGGTAGTTCCTAATAAGCATGAACCTTAAAATTTGATTGCAGCTGGAGTTTTCCTGTGTCCCGTTTAGCCCTGATGTCCCACAACTGCTTATAAAATAATCATTCAGAGGCTTATATTAACTACCAACTGTATGGCCTATGGAAGGCTTCTTTCTAGCTACATCTTTCATCTTAAATCACCTCATTTCTATCAATCTATGGCTTTACCTGCATCCCATTACATGTTGCTCCTTGGACAGCAGTTTGGCATCTCTCCTTATTCTCTTTATTTCTTTCACTATTTCTCTTAAATTTTCCTATCTGGCACAGTCCTACCCCACCATAGACCAATACAGCTTTATTTATTAGCCAGTGGGAGTAACACATATTCACAGCATACAGAAAGATATCCCACAGCATTTGATTACCAGCACTTACTTCCCAGAACCAAATCAGAAGCCCAATGAATAACAAAATGATAAGCCTTTCTTCCAGGCATTTAGAGTGTTATCTCTTTTTATAAAGGATAGGTGCCTTAAGACAGAGGAGAATTTTATTATTTATAAGATGAATGAATGTATTCATCAAGAAGCAATGCAGAAAAATATTGTGGTAGAAATACATCTAAATATACTTATTCTGTGATCCAAGAACCTGCTGTATTTCAGAATTTAGATATTCCAGATTTTATGAAGGGGCCACAGTATATACACTTTGGGAAGAAAATGGGTGCTATTCTGATTTACTATTCATTCCCTCTCTTTGTAGAGTTGGGATTTGGTGAAATCACCAGCATAGAAGTGTCACATCTTCCTATAAACAGATTGATTTTTAGTCAAGAATGTACAGTAATGTGACAAGAAAGATATTCATACTGTGATGCAAGTCTTAGAACACTATGATGTTCCTTTAACTGGAAAGATTATATGACTGAAGATACTTATAAAGATTACTGTTGAGTAAAATGATACTGTCCACAATATACTTCACACTTGGGAATCTCAGCTGACAACTTTGTATTTGATACTCCGCTACTCTGAAACATGGTATCATTTCTTACATTGTTAGCACTGATATTTTGTAGACAAACATGTAAAGGAGGAAAAATAAGCGAGGACAAAATATGTAGCCTTACAATAGGTTCCAGCCAGGTTTAAAGTCAAATTAACCCATAACAGGCCACAATTACAAAGTCATGTGTATTTCTTTTTTTTTTTTTTTGTTTTGTTTTGTTTGTTTTTTGAGACAGGGTTTCTCTGTGTGGCTTTGCGCCTTTCCTGGAACTCGCTTTGGAAACCAGGCTGGCCTCGAACTCACAGAGATCCGCTTGGCTCTGCCTCCCGAGTGCTGGGATTAAAGGCGTGTGCCACCACCGCCCGGCGTGTATGTCTTTTTTTTTTTTTTTTTAATTTTTATTTTGCAATACAATTCAGTTCTACATATCAGCCACAGATTCCCTTGTTCTCCCCCCTCCCGCCTCCCTCACCTTCCCCCCCAGCCCGCCCCCATTCCAATCTCCTCCAGGGCAAAGCCTTCCCCACAGACTGAGATCAGCCTGGTGGACTCAGTCCAGGTAGGTCCAGTCCCCTCCTCCCAGGCTGAGCCAAGGGACCCTGCATAGGCCCCAGGTTTCAACCAGCCAACTCATGCAATGAGCACAGGACCCGGTGCCACTGCCTGGATGCCTCCCAAACAGATCAGGCCAATCAACTGTCTCACCCACTCAGAGGGCCTGATCCACTTGGTGACCCCTCAGCCATTGGTTCATATTTCATGTGTTTCCGTTCATTCGGCTATTTGTCTCTGTGCTTAATCCGACCATGGTCTCAACAATTCTCGCTCATATAAACCCTCCTCATTCTCGCTAATTTGACTCCCAGAGATCCACCTGGGGCCTAGTCATGGATCTCTGCATCCAGATCCCTCAGTAGTTGGATGAGGTTTTTAGCACGACAATTAGGGTGTTTGGCCATCCCATCACCAGAGTAGGTCAGTTCGGACTGTCTCTCGACCATTGCCAGCAGTCTGTTGTGGGGGTATCTTTGTGGATTTCTGTGGGCCTCTCTAGCACTTTGTTTCTTCCTATTCTCATGTGGTCTTCATTTACCATGGTCTCCTATTCCTTGTTCTCCCTCTCTGTTGTTGATCCAGCTGGGATCTCCCACTCACCCAAGCTCTCTTTCCCTCGACCCTCGCCCTTCACTACCCCCACTCATGTCCAGGCTGTTCATGTAGATCTCATTCCATTTCTCTGTCATTGGGCGATCCCTGTGTCTTTCTTGGGGTCCTGTTTTCCAGGTAGCCTGCCTGGTGATGTGAGTAGCAGTCCAGTCATCCTTGTTCCACATCTAGTATCCTGTTATGAGTGAGTACATACCATGTTTGTCTTTCTGAGTCTGAGATACCTCACTCAGGATGATTTTTTCTAGATCCATCCATTTGTCTGCAAACCTCATGATGTCATTGTTTTTCTCTGCTGAGTAGTATTCCATTGTGTATATGTACCACATTTTGTTTATCCATTCTTCAGTTGAAGGGCATCTAGGTTGTTTCCATGTTCTGGCTATTACAAACAATGCTGATATGAACATAGCTGAACAAGTGCTCTTGTGGTGTGGTTGAGCATTCCTTGGGTATATGCCCAAGAGTGGTATAGCTGGATATTGGGGGAGATGGATTCCCAATTTTCTAAGAAATCGCCATATTGATTTCCAAAGTGGTTGTACAAGCTTGCATTCCCACCAGCAGTGGAGGAGAGTTCCCCTAGCTCCACATCCTCTCCAGCATAAGGTGTCTTCAGTGTTTTTGATCTTAGCCATTCTGACAGGCGTAAGGTGGTATCTCAGAGTTGTTTTGATTTGCATTTCCCTGATGATTAGGGATGTTGAGCAATTCCTTAAATGTCTTTCAGCCATTTGAGTTTCCTCTGTTGAGAATTCTCTGTTTAGTTCTATAGCCCATTTCTTAATTGGACTGTTGGGCATTTTGGTGTCTAATTTCTTGAGTTCCTTATATATTCTGGATATCAGTCCTCTGTCTGATGTGGGATTGGTGAATATCTTTTCCCATTCTGTAGGCTGTCGCTTTGCTTTGTTGACCGTATCCTTTGCCCTACAAAAGCTTCTCAGTTTCAAGAGGTCCCATTGATTGATTGTTTCTCTCAGTGTCTGTGCTACTGGTGTTCTATTTAGAAAGTGGTCTCCTATGCCAATGCGTTCAAGACTACTTCCAACTTTCTCTTCTAGCAGGTTCAGAGTAGCTGGATTTATGTTGAGGTCCTTGATCCACTTGGACTTAAGTTTTGTGCACGGTGATAGATATGGATCTATTTGCAGCCTTCTACATGTTGATATCCAGTTTTGCCAGCACCATTTGTTGAAGATGCTTTCTTTTTTCCATTGTGCACTTTTGGCTTCTTTGTCAAAAATTATTTGTTCATAGGTATGCGGATTAATGTCAGGGTCTTCAATTCGATTCCATTGGTCCACATGTCGGTTTTTATGCCAGTACCAAGCTGTTTTTATTACTGTAGCTCTATAGTACAGCTTGAAGTCAGGGATCGTGATGCCTCCAGAGGTTGTTTTATTGTACAGGATTCTTTTGGCTATCCTGGGTTTTTTGTTTTTCCATATGAAGTTGAGTATTATTCTTTCCAGGTCTGAGAAGAATTGTGTTGGTATTTTGATGGGGATTGCATTGAATCTGTAGATTGCTTTTGGTAAGATTGCCATTTTTACTATGTTAGTTCTGCCTATCCATGAGCATGGGAGATCTTTCCATTTTCTGACATCTTCTTCAATTTCTTTTTTCAGGGACTTAAAGTTCTTGTCATATAAGTCCTTTACTTGCTTGGTTAGTGTTACCCCAAGGTATTTTATGTCATTTGTGGCTATAGTAAAGGGTGATGTATCTCTGATTTCCTTCTCCGCTTTTTTGTCCATTGTATATAGGAGGGCTACTGATTTTTTTGAGTTGATCTTGTATCCTGCTATGTTGCTGAAGGTGTTTATAAGTTGTATCAGTTCCTTGGTGGAATCTTTGGGGTTGCTCAAGTATACTATCATGTCATCTGCAAATAGGGAAAGCTTGACTTCTTCCTTTCCGATTTGTATCCCCTTAATCTCCTTATGTTGTCTTATTGCTCTGGCTAGAACTTCAAGTACTATATTGAATAAGTATGGGGAGAGCGGACAGCCTTGCCTCGTTCCTGATTTTAGTGAAATTGCTTTGAGTTTCTCTCCATTTAATTTGATGTTGGCTGTTGGCTTGCTGTAAATTGCCTTTATTATGTTTAGGTATGTTCCCTGTATTCCTGATCGCTCCAAGACCTTTATCATGAAGGGGTGTTGGATTTTGTCAAATGCCTTTTCAGCATCTAGTGAGATGATCATGTGGTTTTTTTCTTTGAGTTTGTTTATATGGTGTATCACATTGACAGACTTTCGTATGTTGAACCATCCTTGCATCCCTGGAATGAATCCTACTTGATCATGGTGGATAATTGTTTTGATGTGTTCTTGGAGTCTGTTTGCCAGTATTTTATTGAGTATTTTTGCATCAATGTTCATGAGGGAGATCGGTCTGTAGTTCTCTTTCTTTGTTGTATCCTAGTTTGGTTTGGGAATCAGGGTAATTGTAGCCTCATAGAAGGAGTTTGGTAATGTTCCTTCTGTTTCTATTGTATGGAACAATTTAGAGAGTATTGGTATTAACTCTTCTTTGAAGATCTGGTAGAATTCTGCACTGAAACCATCTGGTCCTGGGCTTTTTTTGGTTGGGAGACTTTTAATGACTGTTTCTATTTCGTTAGGGGTTATTGGACTATTTAAATAGTTTATCTGGTCTTGATTTAATTTAGGTATGTGGTAACTATCCAGAAAATTATCCATTTCTTTTAGGTTTTCCAGTTTTGTGGAATAGAGGTTTTTGAAGTATGACCTGATGATTCTCTGGATTTCCTCAATGTCTGTTGTTATGTCCCCCTTTTCATTTCTGATTTTGTTGATTTGGATGCTCTCTCTCTGTCTTTTGGTTAGTTTGGATCAGGGCTTGTCTATCTTGTTGATTTTCTCAAAGAACCAACTCTTTGTTTCATTAATTTTTTGTATTGTTCTCTTTGTTTCTATTTTATTGATTTCAGCTCTCACTTTGATAATTTCCTGGCATCTATTTTTCCTGGGAGACTTTGCTTCTTCCTGTTCTAGAACTTTCAGGTGTGCTTTTAAGTCACTAGTGTGAGATTTCTCCAGCTTATTTATGTGGGCGTTTAGTGCTATGAATTTCCCTCTTAGTACTGCTTTCATAGTGTCCCATAGGTTTGGATATGTGGTGTCTTCATTTTCGTTGATCTCTAGGAAGTCTTTAATTTCTTTCTTTATTTCTTCCTTAACCCATTGGTGATTCAGTTGGGTATTGTTCAGTTTCCATGAGATTGTAGGTTTTCTGTAGTTTTTGTTGTTGTTGAAATGCAACTTTAGACCATGGTGGTCTGATAGAACACAGGAGGTTATTCCAATTGTTTTGTATCTGTTTAGATTTGTTTTGTGACCAAGTATGTGGTCGATTTTAGAGAAGGTTCCATGAGGTGCTGAGAAGAAGGTATATTCTTTTTTGTTAGGATGGAATGTTCTGTAGATGTTGATTAAGTCCATTTGAGTCATGACATCAGTTAAGTCCTTTATTTCTCTGTTAAGTTTCGATTTGGGGGATCTGTCCAGTGGTGAAAGTGGGGTGTTGAGGTCTCCCACTATTAATGTGTGGGGTTTTATATGTGATTTAAGCTTTAATAATGTTTCTTTTACATATGTGGGTGCCCTTGTGTTTGGGGCATAAATGTTCAGAATTGAGACTTCATCTTGGTGGATCTTTCCTGTGATGAGTATGTAATGCCCTTCTTGATCTCTTTTGATTGATTTTAGTTTGAAGTCTATTTTGCTGGATATCAGGATGGCTACACCCGCTTGTTTCTTAAGACCGTTTGATTGGAAAGTCTTTTCCCAGCCTTTTATTTTTAGGTAGTGTCTATCTTTGAATTTGAGATGTGTTTCTTGTATGCAGCAGAAAGATGGGTCCTGCTTTCGTATCCATTCTGTAAGCCTATGTCTTTTTATAGGTGAATTAAGTCCATTGATATTGAGGGATATTAATGTCCAGTGATTGTTCATTCCTGTTATTTTTTGGTGGTGATGTGTGTGTACTTTTCTTCATTGGGGTTTACTGCTGTGGCTTTATCTATTGCCTGTGTTTTCGAGGGTGTATCTGACTTCCTTAGGTTGGAATTTTCCTTCTAGTGCTTTCTGTAGAGCTGGATTTGTGGATAAATATTGTTTAAATCTGGCTTTGTCATGGAATGTCTTGTTCACTCCATCTATGATGATTGAAAGTTTTGCTGGGTATATTAGTCTAGGCTGACATCCATGGTCTCTTAGTGTCTGCATTACATCTGTCCAGGACCTTCTGGCTTTCAAAGTCTCCATTGAGAAATCGGGTGTTATTCTGATAGGTTTGCCTTTATATGTCACTTGGCCTTTTTCCTTTGCTGCTCTTAATATTCTTTCTTTATTCTGTACGTTTAATTGTTTAATTATTATGTGGCGAGGGGACTTTTTTTGGGGGTCTAGTCTGTTTGGTGTTCTATAGGCTTCCTGTATCTTCATAGGCATTTCCTTCTTTAAGTTGGGAAAGTTTTCTTCTATGATCTTGTTGAATATATTTTCTGTGCCCTTGAGTTGGTATTCTTCTCCTTCTTCTACCCCTATTATTCGTAGGTTTGATCTTTTCATGGTGTCCCAAATTTCTTGGACATTTTGGTTCATGACTTTGTTGACTTTAGTGTTTTCTTTGACTGATGAATCTATTTCTTCTATTGTATCTTCAACGCTAGAGATTCTCTCTTCCATCTCTTGCATTCTGTTGATTATACTTGCATCTGAAGTTCCCAATCGTTTTCTCAGATTTTCTATTTCCAGCATTCCCTCTGTTTGTGTCTTCTTCATTTTTTCTATTTCCCTTTTCAGGTCTTGGACTGTTTCCTTCATTTGTTTCATTGATTTTTCTTGATTTTCTTTCAGTATTTTATTGTTCTCTTCCAGGACTTTTTTGATTTCTTCTAATTTGTTTGCCCTTTCCTCTAGTTGTTTACAGCGTTCTTCACATTTTTTGGTCTTTTCCTCTACACGAGCCTCTAGCTTCTTCATGATGACATTCATAAGGCTATTTTCTTCTGCTTCTTCCAATTTCTGATGTTCAGGTCTAGGTGTTAGAGGAGGGCTAGGGCCTGGTGATGGTGTATTGCTATTCATTTTGTTGTATGTGTTTCTGCCTTGACGTCTGCCCATCTCCTTGTGGTTCGTTCTTGGCCTTATCCACACACTTGGTTCAGACAGAGCTGACAGATTCAGGAAGTCTCTCTCTCTTGTCCAGATGGGAGCTCTCTTGTCCAAATTGGAAGTCCGGGGCAGGATGGGAGCTCTTGTTCAGAAGGGATGTCCGGGGAGGATGGGTGCTCTCCTCTCTCTCTCTCTCTCTCTCTCTCTCTCTCTCTCTCTCTCTCCTGTGCTTCAGAAGGGAAGTCCAGGGCAAGACGGGAGCTGGGAGCTGGGGGCCGGCCTCTAAGTCTCAGGAAGAGGCTTGGGGCTCAGGCAGATGGGGGTGGGGGCAGGGCGTGGAGACTGCAGGGTCTGCCAGGGGTCTTGGAGAAGGGGATCCTTCCCGGTGAGGCTGTGCTTCAGAAGGGAAGTTCGGGGCAAGATGGGAGCTGGGGGCCGGCCTCTAAGTCTCAGGAAGAGGCTTGGGGCTCAGGCGGATGGGGGTGGGGGCAGGACGTGGAGACTGCAGGGTCTGCCAGGGGTCTTGGAGAAGGGTATCCTTCCCGGTGGGGCTAGAAGGGAACCTGCCCTGTGACCAGAACCTGGGGCCAAGTTGGGCAGGTCTTCCCCGGAGTGGCTGGTGCCCAGGGATGGGGTCAGGGGCAAGTTAGGGGACTCACCTGTGCTTCAGAAGGGAAGTCCGGGGCAAGATGGGAGCTGGGGGCCGGCCTCTAAGTCTCAAGAAGAGGCTTAGGGCTCAGGCGGATGGGGGTGGGGGCAGGGTGTGGAGACTGCAGGGTCTGCCAGGGGTCTTAGAGAAGGGTATCCTTCCCGGTGGGGCTAGAAGGGAACCTGCCCTGTGACCAGAACCTGGGGCCAAGTTGGGCAGGTCTTCCCCAGAGTGGCTGGTGCCCAGGGATGGGGTGGGGGGAAAGCTAGGGCACTCACCTGTGCTTCAGAAGGGAAGTCCGGGGCAAGAAGGGAGCTGGGGGCCGGCCTCTAAGTCTCAGGAAGAGGCTTGGGGCTCAGGCGGATGGGGGTGGGGGCAGGGCGTGGAGACTGCAGGGTCTGCCAGGGGTCTTAGAGAAGGGTATCCTTCCCGGTGGGGCTAGAAGGGAACCTGCCCTGTGACCAGAACCTGGGGCCAAGTTGGGCAGATCTTCCCGGGAGTGGCTGGTGCCCAGGGATGGGGTCGGGGGCAAGTTAGGGGACTCACCTGTGCTTCAGAAGGGAAGTCCGGGGCAAGATGGGAGCTGGGGCCGGCCTCTAAGTCTCAGGAAGAGGCTTGGGGCTCAGGCGGATGGGGGTGGGGGCAGGGTGTGGAGACTGCAGGGTCTGCCAGGGGTCTTGGAGAAGGGTATCCTTCCCGGTGGGGCTAGAAGGGAGCCTGCCCTGTGACCAGAACCTGGGGCCAAGTTGGGCAGGTCTTCCCCGGAGTGGCTGGTGCCCAGGGATGGGGTCAGGGGCAAGTTAGGGGACTCACCTGTGCTTCAGAAGGGAAGTCCGGGGCAAGATGGGAGCTGGGTCCGGCCTCTAAGTCTCAGGAAGAGGCTTGGGGCTCAGGCGGATGGGGGTGGGGGCAGGGTGTGGAGACTGCAGGGTCTGCCAGGGGTCTTAGAGAAGGGTATCCTTCCCGGTGGGGCTAGAAGGGAACCTGCCCTGTGACCAGAACCTGGGGCCAAGTTGGGCAGATCTTCCCGGGAGTGGCTGGTGCCCAGGGATGGGGTCAGGGGCAAGTTAGGGGACTCACCTGTGCTTCAGAAGGGAAGTCCGGGGCAAGATGGGAGCTGGGGGCCGGCCTCTAAGTCTCAGGAAGAGGCTTGGGGCTCAGGAGGATGGGCGTGGGGGCAGGGCGTGGAGACTGCAGGGTCTGCCAGGGGTCTTAGAGAAGGGTATCCTTCCCGGTGGGGCTAGAAGGGAACCTGCCCTGTGACCAGAACCTGGGGTCAAGTTGGGCAGGTCTTCCCCGGAGTGGCTGGTGCCCAGGGATGGGGTGGGGGGCAAGCTAGGGCACTCACCTGTGCTTCATAAGGGAAGTCCGGGGCAAGATGGGAGCTGGGGGCCGGCCTCTAAGTCTCAGGAAGAGGCTTGGGGCTCAGGCGGATGGGGGTGGGGGCAGGGTGTGGAGACTGCAGGGTCTGCCAGGGGTCTTAGAGAAGGGTATCCTTCCCGGTGGGGCTAGAAGGGAACCTGCTCTGTGACCAGAACCTGGGGCCAAGTTGGGCAGATCTTCCCGGGAGTGGCTGGTGCCCAGGGATGGGGTCAGGGGCAAGTTAGGGGACTCACCTGTGCTTCAGAAGGGAAGTCCGGGGCAAGATGGGAGCTGGGGGCCGGCCTCTCCAGAACCATTTTTTAAATGCTGCCAATCCTGTAACCATCTTAAACTGTATCGTGATGGCTCGCGTCATAGTTACAACAATCTCCTTGTGATAACCCATGGTAATAAGTCTGTATTTTATCAGTTTATATCAGGGATCCATTTGGCCAGTATTTTCAATCAAATACATTCCAAAGGAACTGTCATATTATCATTTGGAGTCTTCTATGAGTGCTGTTTTAAAGTGAGGGAAACCTAAATATTTTCACTGTGCACAGCATAAGTGTTCTTCTTAGTGGTATTGGTGGTATTCCTCTCTTTGCCAATTCCAGGAGCTTTGTCACAAACTGACAACAACTTTAAGTCACTGGGTTTGAACCAAGATTAAGGAATTGGTTATTCCTCTCTATTAGTTCTTTAAGAACTGTGTTCAGTGAGTACTGTAGATTTTCTTCCCCTTCTTCCAGTTATATTAGATCTAACACCTATCTGTAGCCCAAGAACTTTCTGCCATACTTTTCTACCATCAAGGAAAATGAGTCCTATTCTTAAAGTTTTTGGATTGTATTCCACTGAAACATAGTTGACTAACCCAGTGTATAACTCTTGAAAATAATTCTCATTTTTTTTCTCCCCATGGATGTGTCAAATGCCAGTAATTCCTCAGCTAGTGGCAGGTCGTCATAGCTACCTCCAATCTCAGTTGGGGGATTTGGTCCTCTGTGTGCTTGCACTAAGTTTGTGCGTGTTGTCACACTTAATGTGAGTTCATATGCTCAACTGACTTGTTGTGGGCTAAGAAATTGTTTTCTTATAGTAATCAACCATGGTTCTTACTTGCAATCTTTCCACTTCTTCATGAGCCTGATGAGGAGGGGATATGATGTTCCAAAGGGCTGAAAATTATCCACTCTTATTTCATGTACCTTGGCCAGTTTTTGTCTCTGTGTTAGTCACCATCTGCTCCAAATAGAAACATCTTTTTGTGTTAGTTAACTAGGAGTTCACTCTTTTTACAGTTTTTAATATAAAACCTGTTTCTTTGGAAATTAAATACTTGATTGTGATTTTGATCAAAATATAAAAAGGAATTTGTAGATCAGCAGCCTAAAGACAATGGGTAATAATGTTGGACTCACCTTAGTAGTCAAGAAAATGTGAATAGAGAACAAAAGGTCTCAGGGTGAGATGGATGTGTAGACAGTATTTCCATGGTACAAGATGAGTAGAAAGTGCCAAAGTAACAAAGGAGAGTGTTCATTCCTTGCAGTACTTGAAATGAGAAGTCACTGGAATCCAGAAAGAGGTGTCATGACCCATATAATAAACAGGGAAAGAGAAAGGCAATGTAGTGAGCTGAAGGGAACTGTGCACACTTCCAACATGGAACCCAGATAATAGCAGAATGGTGGACCCATACAGGATAAGGCATCTGGGGAAAGAGCTCTGTTTCTCAAAAACTGGCATTCCTTTTCAAAGGAGAGACATGTGATGCTGGTGTTAACCTAGTGGGATAATTTTCTGTTACAGTATTCCTTTCTTCATGGTACACTAGATCTGTGAACACAGGGACTTCATTTATTCATGATTCACAGAATAGTATAATCAGGGGACCACTGGAACATGATCCTGATCAGTCAAAAAAAAAGAAGGCTGGGGGTCCCACTGAGTGAGCCTGTGTATGTCCATGGCCACAATAAGCAGTCATGGACAGTGGCCTATTCAGATGCAGATATTCTGATTAAAGTCAAGGAGAAAGAGGCTGGAGTGGTTATATTTTTATGTCTCTCCCTCTGTGATGAGAAGTGAGCCTATTCTTTTTAGCAATTGTGACTGTATAGGTATACTAAGCCCATAGTCAACAATTTTTGTATTATCCATATTTTTTCTTTCTGTAATTGATCTACTGTACCGTGGGACTAAAAATTCTAGGTAACAATCTTCCCCCTACAGATGTGCACACTGCTCAATAGGCTGTAAAAGCAGTGAGGTGCTCATACTGAAGCTAATTTCCCACAGTCCCATGACCCAAAGAGTCCATTTGTCTTAGATTTCTGCCTTCCATTAGTGCAAAAATTTAGTGTGGTTTCTCTAGTGAGTAGTGTGTTGCATAACTCATAAACTACCACCAAACACACCCAGAAACAGCTAGCAAATTCCAGTATTAGTGGTTATTGACAAAAAAAAACCCTTCTCCAGCTAATTATTTTCTCTCTTTTTATGCATTATTAGTTCATTTTAAGTATGTTTTCACCATTTACGCCAGCATGTCTTTGGTCTACAAGTAGAGCAGAAGAATAATTTCTTATGTCAAGGACTTTAAACAAAAAGAATCAACTTATTATATGTACTCTTTATATTTTTAAGTATTTTATAACAGTCTTTCATCCACAATGTGTATATATATGTATGTATATATACTTACATATGATATTACATTTAATTAGTTAATCATGCTTTTCTTTGGATTATGCTTTTATTCTGAATAATACCACATTTTAATGGGCTATATTATTTCATGAATATAATATTGTCCCTAATCATACCACAGTGGGCTACTTTTGCTGTTATTAGGTAGACCTAATACAGACAGCTACTTTTGCTGTTATTAGGTAGACCAATTTATGTCCTATTTATAAAGAGAATGTCAAGTGATAATCCACCAGATTAAATAGTATATAGGTAAATATAGAAGGCTTTTGTTATTATTGTGAATGTGTATGTTAGCTGTCAAACCAAAACCAGTTTAGAATACTGTTCTCATATCTCTCTTTTCCATATGCACAGTTTTTTATCCACTCACTCCTTTGACTTTCTTCCCTTTTGTTAAATTGTTCACAGGAAATCATGTTTTGGTAACCCTGCAATTTTATCACTATCTATTTTTTAACTATCACCATTACATAAAAGACATCTTTTGTTGAGAATGAGAATCTCTTTCTGATTTCTCTTTCTGTTGAATGCTATACCATACAAGTATATAAGTGTGAGAGAACTTTACAGTGTGGGCATTTACTCGAGTAACTTTCCTCTCATCATAATTATTTTTGATAGTTGAGGAACCATAAACATTCAAAAACAGCAGGACAGAAAATATTGTATTAAATTTTACAATGAAAATGTAAACAATTCAAATGAATTCGGACTTTGAGATTTGCCTTAGACAGTCACAATTTTTGTTGGTGTTAAATTGTGAAGCAATTTATGTGATTGAGATTTACCATAGAAGTTCCTATCAATATCCTCTTAATAATAGTTTGCACATGGAAGAAAATCAAGCCTCTTTCTGTGGAGAACTGTAACAGACAGAAGACAGATTTGAAATAACTTATTAAACAACAGAGACCAACAAACAATGTGAATGCCAGGTCCAGAGGTAGAAATGCTAATGTTACAACACAGTATATTTAAAGCAGAGCCATGGAGGTTAAGCTGAGTTGAGAAAACCCACTAGGGAAGATAGTTTGTAAAACCTGCAGAAGAGACTAGTATAGAAAAATCTAAGTAGATCTGATCTCTGCAGTGATTCACTATAGATTTTTAATTAGTGGTCAAAAAACAGTCTAAGTTGTGCATAATGGAAAACAAAAGAAAATTCTTTGAAAGAAACATATATTCTTTGTTAACATGTAATAAAAACCCATCATAGAAATTATGTCTCAATACAAAATCTCCCTGGAAGGAAATTCTAGGCTACACAAACTTTTTCACACACAAAAAAAAAAATGTTAAAATTTGATTTTTAATAAAAATAATGGATAATTTTTCTGAGACACTTTTCCATACATTTTTTTCTTCTTTTTTATTATTGAGAAATTCTCTATTCATTTTACAAACCAACCACAGATCCTCTTCTCCTCCCTCATCCTTCCTCCCACCCACAGAGCTTCCCTGCCCAACACAGCCCCTGTTCCCATCTTCTCCAAGGCAAGGCCTCCAATAGGAAGTCAGCAGACTCTGGTACATTCCGTTGATGAAGGTCTAAACGCCTCCCACTGTACCTAGACTGTGTAAGGTGTCCCACCATAGGCACTGGGCTCCAAAAAAGCCTGCTCATGCACCAGTAACAGATCCTGAACCAAGCCAGTGTACCCTTAAGCAGGTCAAGCTAAACAACTGTCATGCCTATATTGAGGGCCTAGTTCAGTTCCATGGAGGCTCCCCAGCTGTTGGCCCACAGTTTATGAGTTCCCACTAGTTTGGTGGGTTGTCTCTGTAGGTTTCCCCATCTTGATCATGATGCTCCTTGCTCAAAGAATTCTTCTTCTCTCTTACTCATGGGCTCCCAGAGCCTAGCCTGGTGCTTGGGTGTAGATCTTTGCATCTGCTTCCATTAGTTACTGGATGAGGGCTCTATGATGACAGTTAGGGTATTCACCAATTTGATTACTGGAGTAGGCAAGTTCAGGCACCCTCTCCACTATTACTAGTAGTCAAAGGTGGGGTCAACGTTGTGGATTCCTGGGAACTTCCCTAGTAACCTTTTTCTCCTTATTCCCGTGATGTCTCCCTCTATTAAATTATCTCTTTCCTTGCTCTCCCACTCTGTCCCTGTTCCAGCTTGTATATCCTGTTCCCTTATGTTCTTATTCTCCATTCCCTACCCTCCATTGCCCCCCTCACCCCAAGTGTGGTTATGGAAATCTCATCTATTTTCCCCTACCAAGTCATCCTTCTTAGGGTTCTCCTTGTTAGCTAGCTTCTCTGGAGCTGTGGGTTTTAGTCTGGTTATCCTTTGATTTATATCTAGTATCGATTTATGAGTGAGTACATACCATATTTGTCCTTCTGAGTCTGGGTTAGCCCACTCAGAAGGATATTTTCCAGTTCCATCCATTTGCCTGCAAACCTCATGATGTCATTTTTTTTTACTGCTGAGTAGTACTCCATTGTATATATGTGCCACATTTTCTTTATTCATTTATTCTTTGGTTGAGGGACATCTATGTTGTTTCTAGGTTCTGGTTATTACAATAATGTTGTTATGAACATAGTTGAGCATGCATCTTTGGGGAATGATTGAGCATTCCTTGGTTATATGGGACTTGAGGTAGATTGATTCCCAATTTTCTGAGAAACTGCCATACTGATCTCCAAAGTAGCTGTATAAGTTTGCACTCCCACCAACAATGGAGGAGTGTTCCCCTTGCTCCACATCCTCTCCAACATAAGCTGTCTTCAGTGTTTTTGATCATAGCCATTCTGACAGTTATAATATGGTATCTCAGAGACATTTTGATTTGTATTTCCCAGATGACTAAGAATGTTGAGCAATGCCTGAAATATCTTTCAGCCATTTGAGATTCTTCTGTTAAGAAATCTCTGTTCAGCTCTATAGACCATTTTTTAAATTAGATTGTTCGGTATTGTATTTTCATATCTAGTTTCTTGAATTCTTTGTATATTTTGGAGATCAGCCCTCTGTCTGATGTGGGGTTGGTAAAGATTTTTTCCCATTATTTAAGCTATCATTTTGCCTTATTGACTGTGTCCTTTGCACTACAAAATCTTCTCAGTTTCAGGAGGTCCTATTTATTAATTGTTGCTTTCAGTGTCTATGCTACCGGTGTTATATTTAAGAAGTGGTCTCCTGTGCCAGTGAGTTCAAGACTACTTCCTATTTTCTCTTCCATCAAGTTCAGTGTAACTGGATTTACATTGAGGTCTTTGATCCACTTGGACTTGAGTTTTGTGCATGGCAATAGATATGCATGCATTTGCAGTCTTCTACATGTTGACATCCAGTTATTGCAGCACCATTTGTTGAAGATGCATTCTTTTTTCCATTGTACAGTTTTGGCTTATTTGTCAAAAATCAGGTGTGCAGATTAATGTCAGGGTCTTCAATTCGATTCCATTGGTCCACATGTTGATTTTTATGCCAATATCAAGCTCTTTTTATTACTATATCTCTATAGTAGAGCTTGAAGTCAGGGATGGTGATGCCTCCAGAGGTGGCATTATTGTTTAGAATTGTTTTAGCTATCTTCAGTTTTTTGTTTTTCCATATGAAGTTGAGTATTGTTCTTTCCAGGTCTTTGAAGAATTTTGTTGAGATTTTGATGGGGATTGCATTGAATCTGTAGATTGCTTTTGGTAGATTGCCATTTTTCCTATGTTAATCCTACCTATTCATGAGCATGGGAGATTTTTCAAAATTCTGTTATCTTCTTCAATTTTTTTTTCAGACATTCAATGTTCTTGTCATAAAGTGCTTTCACTTGCTTAGTTAGAGTTATCCCAAGGTATTTAATATTATTTATGGCTATTTTAAGTGGATTAAGTTAGATTTCAACAACAACAAAAATTACAGAAAGCCTACAATCTCATGGAAACTGATTAATGCTCAACTGAATCAGCAATGGGTCTAGGAAGAAATAAAGAAAGAAATTAAAAATTTCATTGAATTCAATGAAAAATTTGGGTACAGCATACCCAAACTTATAGGACAGTATGAAAGCAGTGATAAATGGAAAAATTCATAGCACTAAATGACCACATTAAGAAGTTGGAGAAATCTCACACTAGTGACTTAACAGCACACCTGAAAGCTCTAGAACAAAAAGAAGCAAACTCACCCAGGAGTAATAGATGCCAGGAAATAATCAAATTGAGGGCTAAAATCCATAAAATAGTAACAAAGAGAACAATACAAAGAATCAATAAAACAAAAAGTTGGTTCTTTGAGAAAATAAATAAGATAGACAAGCCCAATCTAAACTAACCGAAAGGCAGAGAGAGAGAGAGAGAGAGAGAGAGAGAGAGAGAGAGAGAGAGAATCCAAATTAACAAAATCAGAAATTAAAAAGGGAGACATAACAATCATCAAGTCATGTTCCAAAAACCTGTACTCCACAAAATTGAAAAATCTAGAATTGGACACGTTTTTGGATTGGTACCACACACCAAAGTTAAATCTAGACCATCTAAACAATTTAAATAGACTATTAACCGCCTAAGGAAATAGAAACTTTTGTAGTTAGAGATTTTCTGCCTGGCCTACAGTCAGGAAAAATCTCTTTCACCCGCCAGTCCCACAGCTGCTCAGACCCAACTGAGGAAACACACAGAGACTTATATTGCTTACAAACTGTATGGCTGTGGCAAGCTTCTTGTTATCTAGTTCTTCTATCTTAAATTAACCCATTTCTATAAATCTATACCTTGCCACATGGCTCCTGGCTTACCAGTATCTTACATGTTTTTTGTTATGGCGGCAGCTAGCAGGGTGTCTCTGCCTCAGCCTTCCATTTCCCAGCATTCTCTTCTCTGCTTGTCCTGCCTATACGTCTTGCCTGATACCTAAAACACACAAAGATACAACAAAGAAAATTATAGACCAATCTCTTTATGAACATTGATGCAAAAATACTCAATAAAATATTGGCAAACTGAATCCAAGAACACATCAAAAAATTTATCCACCATATCCATATTGTTTTGATGTGTTTTGTCTCTTAAACAGTTTTGTGAATGAGACTTGGTTTTCTAGGTACAAACTTTGAAGTGCTGGTCATTAATAGTTAGCAATGAGTAAGAGATATTTACTGGCCTTTTCTATCACCTGTCTACCCCTGTGTCATTCTTATCAAATATTCTCTTTTCTTAATTTCTCTCTATCTGGTGTGTGTATATTTGAGTCTCTCTGTGTGTGAGTATGTGTGTGTGATAATATCTGACATTTTCTCTTTCTGAATGTGTATGTGTGTGTGTGCGTGTGTCTTTGTGTGTGCCTCTTTCTGCGTGTGTGTGTGTGTGTGTGTGTGTGTGTGTGTGTGTGTGTGTATGCTAGGAAGAGGAATAAAAGGACAGTAAGGATGTCTGAAAAGCTCATATAGAATCATACTATTCAGTATCTAGATAAAACGTCTATAATACATGTAAGTCAGCACAAAATATACAAATTATTTCAAATATTTCCTATCTAACTGACAATGATCCCATGAAAAGTCACAGGCCAAATTACAAAAACCCCAGCACTTTTTAGGGCAGTTGGTCAGGGTTGTAAGAAAGACTCCCATAAAAGGCTGAATGTAAGTCCCTATGATTGAGAACATCATTCAGTCCTGGAAATAGAGCCCTGAGACACCTGATCTGGAACTATCTCGAATACCTCCTCCTGTCAGCATATCTTTCCAGGTAAGAGATGCAAGGTGCCAAGGGAAAATGGAGTAAGGAATGATGAGGCTCATAGATTCTCATTAATTATGAAAGATCAGCCTATAGCTTAGGTTTGTTCCTAACAAGTACTTTTTCTTTTTTTTTTTCTTTTTTTTTTTGGTTTTTCGAGACATGGTTTCTCTTGTATCTTTGCACCTTTCCTGGATCTCACTCTGTAGACAAGACTGGTAACTGTAGACCAGTACAATAACTATATACCATATATACAAGTAATAAATACCTAAACAATGTCTAGTTCATTTGTATTTGACAAATTCAGAGAAAATAATTCCATTATCTATCCTATTTTATCTAATTCACTTTCTATCCTGATTAATCTTCAACTATAACTAACTAATCTTCAACTCCCTCAGAGACCCAAGAGGGAAATAATATTAGCTAACAAAAATAAAAACAGGAAGTGCATGCAAGCAACTTCCAAAAAATTGTGAGTTGACAAAAACAGCCAGCTGCTTAGACAGTCATCTGAGGTTTCTCCACAGTGTTGGGGCATCATCTTCAGCCTATAGGCTTAGTGTATCTGACAGACTCATTTGTGAAGTAGGATGTACACAAGGTCAACAGTTCAACCTCACATTGGGTGAGAGCAGTCTATATACCAGAAACACCTGAATTCCACTAGTGTCATGTCATGATTCAGGATTTTAAATTCTGGAAATTATTGATGTTTTTTGAATTTCAGCTGTCCATTCTTGGCTTTGTGTGTATGTGCCTTCATCTCAGCATCCCGTTCTTCTCCACATCCCTCTATTAAATGCCATTCTACTATTGAGAAGCGTGAGCTTAGTTACTCTTCAAGAATAACTGTTTCAGCTGCTGTTCCATAGCACATCAGAAGCCATCGGCCCACTGCCTGTTCAGCTGCCTTTGAAGAAAAGGGCACTGTACCTTTTCCAGATTGCGAAGTCCACTTCAGGGAAGGTGCCATATTGTCCCTGGTCTCAGAAGATGCCTTTTGATAAAGCCATAACCACACTTGTTTTGGCAAGAATCAGTAGTCCTTTGTTTCGTGTCCTGTCTGTCCTGTTTGTCAGCAGTTGATTCGAGGATACCTTGTTGTCCAGTGGCTAACTTTTGCCACAATGAAAGTTAACTCCAATTGCAGTTTTTTCAATGCCTATATTTTCTCTGAAGTAGATTGGTACTGCCAGGAGCCGACATGTCTCATATTCATAATAAAAAAGAAAATTTTTCTAAGTTATTAAAACATTTTAAATGCCATATTCTGTAGATCTCTGAAGGGTTTGAAGATATCCTGTCTATCTAAAATATATCTACTCAATCTTGAAAACATACCTAATATGACTACAAGTTCTATTATAATGTCTAACTACTAACTTTCTTTATATCCTAATAGTTGGTAATAACAACATTCAAGGATCAGAAAATTGTGTTACATTGTTAAATGAACGGTATAAGTACAATTAGAAATATACATATAGCATTTTCTAACAATATCAATTTCAATATACATAATTTGTATACAATAATCCAATCCAATATAAAGTATTTACATTTTTTCTTTTCTTTCTTTTTTTTTAAACAAGAACCTTAAATCTAATCTCCTTTGCTTAGCCCTTTTCCTAACCCTTGACAACAACTTGTAACCAACCCCCCTAATCGATGACAATTATCCCAGACATAAAACACATTAAAAGACCAAAAAAACCACCTGTTCCATACCACCTCTTTGGGAATGTGGGCGTCATATTCTTGAAATTGCTTCCTGCTGGGTATAGGCGAAGTTATCTTTATCGTGAAAAGAAAAATTTTAGGTTAGTTTTCAAATTCTAAGAAAGGTAACTATATCCTTCGTTATCCAGTCTGTGTATAATGCCAAAGTTCAGGGTTTATCTCAAATCCTTATTCAAGTAGTCTTTGAGACTGGATCATCTCAGCTAGCTCTCTCAAAATTGCTCTGAGCACTTTGTAGCTCAAAGCTGATCTGTAGATGATGTTTGTCAGCTTAGTGATATTATTGTTGTCCACATGGAATTGTTGTTGCTGTGGGGCCCCATTTTCTTCCTGGAGACTTCAGTTGATGTTAGGCCTGACCGTGATTTCCTGCAGAAAACTGATAAGAGACTCGAACACAAAGACATATATATGCAGCTAATTGAAGCCTTGTTCCTTTTTAGAATTAGTTAGTACTTTATATGACCATTCATTATCTTAACAAAGTTTAAAATGTATATATATATATACATATATATTAATCTTGTAAATTTTTATATAAAATTCATACTTTAAGAAAAGTTTAAAGAATCAGAATAGAATCAAAGAGTTGAGACTAGTAATAGAATAGTCCCTTAATTAATTTGGCTTTTCTCCTGCCCCATAGCAGAAGATAGCTCTTTTCTTCTGGCATGATACAGGGAGTTTGCATTTTCCTTTTAACAACATGCTTGAGTTTAAAGAAGGAGAGTGCCATTCTCCAACTCCAAAGTCAGCTTTAAATTTTAGTTGAACTGGGACTATTAGAAGACCAATAGTGTTAAATTTCCTTAGAGAAGAGCAGAAACAAACATTTTGGAAGACTTATAAAAAATTTTTAGATGATATACCCATATGCCATTTCACTCAGTTTCCTGGGATAGATGATTTGTCCCTTTTCTTCAGTTGTCTCATTTATCCTGTGTTCTTCAGATTCCTTAACCTTCATTCTCCTAAAAGACAAAAACAAAAACCTTTCCCCAAGACTAATTTTGAGGACTTCCTTTTTGGCTAGTTATTATCTGATTAAATGAAAAGACATGTGTTACTGGTATAAGTTAGTTTAAATTGGATGTTCATGCTGGTTGATGAACTATCACCTCCTCTAATTAAGAGGTCTCTCTTGTTCAAATCAAACCTTTATCAATTTTGATGGTACCCACAGCTTATCTTCTCCTGTAGAAACAAAAGCAAACCCTCGTCCCCAATGTAACACATATCCTGGTTTCCATTCTGAGGTCAGCACATCCTTAAAGTATATAGACTGATTTAATTCTGTAGTTTTTTCTATTATCCAATGTCTCTCTGCAGCTGTTGTTCCTTCCTCATTGGCAATGAGAAAATTCAAAGTTAATAGAGCATTATTCAGTCTATTGCTGGGGGGTTTTGTTACCCTTTCTGTTTATTTAGCATATCCTTTAGAGTTCTGTTTGATCTTTCTATAACTGCTTGACCTGTAGGATTATGTGGTATACCTGTAATATGGTTTATATTATAATAAGCAAAAAACTGTTTCATTTTAACAGAGACATATGCTGGAGCATTGTCAGTTTTAATTTGTGCAGGTATGCCCACGATGGCCATAACTTCTAGCACATGAGTGATTACAGAATCAGCTTTTTCAGAAATCAAAGCAGTTGCCCATTGAAATCCTGAATAAGTATCAATGGTATGGTGTACATATTTCAGTTTTCCAAATTCTGCAAAGTGAAATACGTCCATCTACCAGATTTCATTCCTCTGAGTACCCTTTGGGTTACATCCTGCTGGTAATGGCGTTTGATTGTAGAAGGGACAAGTAGGACATTTCTTTACTATTTCTTTGGCTGGCTGCCAGTTTATGGAAAAATCCTTTTTTAAACCTTTACTATTGACATGATGTTTTTTATGAAATTCTGAGGCCTCCAGCATATTTTCTATCAATAATTTATCAATCTCATCATTGCCTTGTGCTAGAGGGCCTGGAAGACCAGTATGGGATCAGATGTGAGTTATATATAAAGGATGACTCCTTTTCCTGATTGTATCTTGTAATTGAATGAATAGTGAAGTTAATTTTGAAGCATCAGGGATAAATTCTGCAGTCTCAATATGTAATACTACTCTTTCAGCATACTCAGAGTCAGTTACTATGTTGAGAGGTTCTGAAAAATCCATTAATACTAACAGAATAGCATACAATTCTGATTTTTGAACTGAATTATAAGGACGTTGAACCACTTTAATTTTCGGATTTGTATCCTGCCTTTCCCTCTTTGTTGGCATCTGTATAAAATGTACAAACTCCAGATATGGGTTTTTCCTGTACAATTCAAGGCAAGATCCAATCAGCTCTCTTTATAAGATCAATTCTATTGCTTTTAGGATATTTGCTGTTAATTTCTCCCAAAAATTTATTGCAAGCTTTTTGCCAAGGTTCACTTTCTATCCATAATTTTTCAATGTCCTCCTTAGTTAAAGGTACGACAATTTCTGCTGGGTCTACTCCTGCTAATTGACGAAGTCTCAATTTCCCTTTCCAAATCAAGTCAGAGATTTTTTCCACATAAGTTTTTAATTTTTCATTTGGTTTATTTTCGTCATTGTCTTCACCAAGTAGCTGCTCTATGGCTACCGGATAAATTAAGGGTGATTGTGTAAAAACAGGCTTTCTTTCTGTAACCTTATGATCCAATTTTGAAACAACTTCACTGTTAATTTCTTCTGTCTGAATTTGAATTTCTCTATAATTCATTTTTACAGGTTTAACAGGTTTTTCTAAGACTGTTATCCTGGCACTTAAATTGACTATCTTTTTAAATAGTAAAATGAGGATAAGAAAAGTAATAAAGTGCATAATTCGATCAATATTAATCTTCTCATATAGTTGTTCCATTGTCAGAGTGCTTAAAATTTTGAACAAAGCCCAATTTTCTTCCAATGTACATATAAAGCCCATTTTTTTAATGTAGAAAAAAAATTTTCTTTTAAATAGATATGTTAATTGACTTACCAATTCTGCGTAGAACAGTAGAAATCCAAGGGAATTTCAAAACAGCCACCTGGTGTTCGAGGTGTGAAGAGAGAGAGAGAGAGAGAGAGAGAGAGAGAGAGAGAGAGAGAGCAAGAAAGTGTAGCCGCTTGAGCCGGGTCAAGCCTTGGCTTTACAGGCAGGGGCCCTGTTCGGCAGGGCAGGCCTGAGTTGTTTGTAGCACCAGCTTTAAGCAAGTAGCAACAGCTGCAGGTCAGTCAGACCTGGGCCCAAGCTAGGGAGCCGGGCCACCCAGGCCAGAAACTGGACCTGCAGCCAAGCCAAGCGGTTTTTAATGGATTCTTGTCACGTTGGGTGCCAAATGTAGATGTTACCAACCGTCTTATTAAATAAGAAACACAGAACCAGTGCAAAGAAGAAAGCCAAGAGGTCGGAGCTAAGAGCTAAAATCTTACCCTTCCTCCTGCAGTGGTCCTACCTCTCCGAACCAGAGCTACTTCCTGTGTTAAAGTCTTTATATAGAGTTTCTGTTCTACCTTCTCATTGTTTGTAAACCCAACCACATGACTGCCTCATCACGGCCTGTCTGTATAGACCTCCAGGTTTTCTATGATTGGTATTGAAATTAAAGGCATGTGTATCCAATACTGGCTGTATCTCTGAACACACAGAGACTTACCTAGCTCTGCCTACCAAGTGCTGGGATTACAAGCATAAGTCACCACTGCCCTGCTTTCCTATGGCTTGCTAATAGCTCTGACCCCCGGAAAACTTTATTTATTAACATACAAATAACATTTTAATACAAATAAAATATCACCATACTCGGGTTGCCTATTCTCAGGTGCTTAATCATGAAAACAGTACAGGTGTGTTTTCCATTTCATGGAGTGGACTTTAAGTCAAACCAGATGTTGGTTGGTTACTCCCCCCAAGATTTATGCTACTATTGCACTAGCTCCACTTGCAGGCTGGATTCCTATGTGCATGAGTATATATCTGTGTGTGTGTGTGTGTGTGTGTGTGTCTGTCTGTCTGTCTGTCTCTCTCTCTCTCTCTCTCTCTCTCTCTCTCTCTCTCTCTCTCTCTTTGCCATTGTATGTGTTCCTCTTACTTTATCTTGACGTTTTTATATGTTTCTTTTGTATTATTATGTTTTTGTTCATTTTTCCTGTTTTTTTTATTCAGAAAAAATGTCATAGGGTTAGATGTGTGGAAAGTATGAAGAATATGAGAGAGGATGAGGGTGGGTAAAACATGATCAGAATACATTGTATGAAAAATTTATTTTAAAAAGTCATAATTATGAACAAATTCTCAATGGGAAAAACGGGCTTGTTTTCAATTTAAGCATAGATTTCGACATAGTTTATACAATGCCTTATTTGTGAAAGTTAACAGTCAGTAGATTATAAAAGGACTGCTTAGAGACAGATGGACAGGATACAAGGCACACAGCACTTAAAGTCCTTGACATTTATGCAAATACACAGTACAAAAGAAATTAGATTAATCTATTACTGTTGTTCCAAAGAATTAATTACCTATCATGAAGTGGTGGTATGTTATTGAAAAATGGGTACTCATAAATATGTTAGATGCACACAATACACAGTACCGGGGTAAGTAATATAGATCAATTTAGCAAAATTGAAGAGTTTTGAGCAAGTGAGCACACAAGCAACTGTTTAAAAGTTAATAGCCAAAGACATTTTTGAGCACAGGTTTTTCTGAACTAGTTAGAGCAGGGCATTTTACATTTTTCACTGATTTATAAAAGTTTCATTTAATTATCTCTTACTGGGCATACCTGATTGATAATAAAAATGGAGTTATACATTACAGATTTAAATGGTCTTCATTCTACTTTAGTATGTACCTCATTATGCATGCACTTGGTTCAGTATTAACTTCATGTCAAAATTGTTTTTATTTTTTAAAACGAGCTTTTGTTCAGAGTGAAGGGATATAGAAAATGAAAGCAGAAAACATTCATAAAACTTATCAAGAGCATTAAAAACTCATGCATATACATGGAAACATTTGGTGTATTAAATGTAAAAAACAGAAATATTGAAGGACAAGCACATACATTTGTCTAATATTAGTAGACAGGGAATGAATTTCTTTTCCTTTTTTTCTTTTTCATTTTTCTTTATTAAGAAATGTTCTGCTCACTCTACACGCCACTGACAGATCCCATCTTCTCTCTCCTCCCACCCCCCAGCCCTCCCTCCCAAGCCACCCCACATCTCCACAATCCTCAAATCAAATTCTCCAATAGGGAGTCAGTAGAGCCCTGCACACTGAGTCTAGGCAAGTCCAAGCCCCACCCACTGCACCAAGGCTGCTGTGCAATGCATCACACTACAGGCACTGGGCTCCCAAAAGCCTGCCCACACACCAGGGACAGATCCCGATCCCCCTGTCTGGCAGCCCACCAAAGAGTTTGAGCCAAACAACCATCTTCTATATCCAGAGAGCCTATTTCAGTCTCATGGGGCTCCACAGCCACCAGTGTGGCTGGTCATCACTGCAAGTCTTCCTATCATGATCTCAATGTCCCCTGCATGCAGAATTCCACCACTCTCTCATTGATTGGATTCCCTGAGCTCAGCGTGGGGCTTGGCAGTGGATCTCAGCATCTGCCTCCATCAGTCAATGGATAAAAGCTCTATGATGATGGTTAGTGTATTCGTTAGACTGGTCACCAGAGTAGACCAGTCCAGGCACCCTCTAGACCACTGCCAGCAGTCCAAGGTGGGGGTCATCCTTGTGGATTACTGAGAGCCTCCCCGGCACCCTGCCTCTTCCTATTCCCATGATGTCCTCATCTATCATGGTATTTTCCTCCCTGCCCTCCCACTCTGTCCCTGTTCCAGATTGACCCTCCAATTTCCCTATGTTCTCATCTCCCACTCCTCTTCCTCTGCCACCGACCCACCACTCCCAATCGGCTATTGTAGATCTTATCCATTTCTCCTTCACTGGGCCATCCGTGTGTCCCTCCTAGGATCTTTCCCTGTTTCCTAGCCTCTCTGGAGCTGTGGGTTGCAGTCTGGACATGCTTTCCATCACATCTAGTATCCACTTATGAGTGAGTACACACTACGTTTGTCCTTCTGAGTCTGGGTTACCTCACTCAGCATGATATTTTCTAGTTCAATCCATTTGCCTGCAAATTTCATGATATCATTGTTTTTTACTGCTGAGTAGTACTCTATTGTGTATATGTGCCACATTTTCTTGATCCATTCTTCAGTTGAGGGGCATCTAGGGTGTTTCCAGGTTCTTGCTATTACAAATAATGCTGATATGAACATAGTTGAGCATGTGTCCCTGTGGTAAGATTGAGCATTCCTTGAGTATATGTCCAAGAGTGGTATAGCTGGGTCTTAAGCAAGACTTATTCTCAATTTTCTGAGAAACCGCCATACTGATTTCCAGAGTGATTGTACAAGTTTGCATTCCCACCAACAGTGGAGGAGTGTTTCCCTTGCTCCACATCCTCTCCAACAGAAGCTGTCTTCAGTGTTTTTGATCTTAGCCATTCTGACAGGTGTAAGATGGTGTTTCAGAGTTGTTTTGATTTGCATTTCCCTGATGACTAAGGATTTTGAGCAATTCCTTAAATGTCTTTCAGCCATTTGAGATTCTTCTGTTGAGTATTCTGTTAAGCTCTGTAACCCATATTTTAATTGGATTGTTCAATATTTTTTAAGTCTAGCTTTTTAGTTCCTTATATATTTTGGAGATCAGCCCTCTGTTAGATGCGGGGTTGGTGAAGATCTTTTACCATTCTGTAGGCTGTCGTTTTGTCTTATTGACCATGTCCTTTGCTCTACAAAAGCTTCTCAGTTTCAGGAGGTCCCATTGATTGATTGTTGCTCTCAGTGTCTGTGCTACTGGTGTTATATTTAGGATGTGGTCTCCTGTGCTAATGCGTTCAAGACTACTTCCTACTTTCTCTTCTATCAAGTTCACTGTAACTGGCTTTATGTTGAGTTCTTTGATCCACCTGGACTTGAGTTTTGTGCCTGGCAACAGATATGCATCTATTTGCAATCTTTGCATGTTGACATCCAGTTATGCCAGCACCATTTGTTGAAGAAGCTTTCTTTTTTCCATGGTACAGTTTTGGCTTCTTTGTCAAAAATCATATGTTCATGGGTGTGTGGATTAATATCAGGGTCTTCAATTCGATTCCATTGGTCCACATGTTGGGTTTTCTGCCAGTACCAAGCTGTTTTTATTACTATAGCTCTATAGTAGAGCTTGAGGTCAGGGATCATGATGCCTCCAGAGGTTGCTTTATTATACAGGATTCTTTTAGCTATCCTAGGTTTTTTTGTTTTTCTATATAAAGTTAAGTATTGTTCTTTCCAGGTCTGTGAAGCATTGTGTTGGGATTTTGATGGGGATTGCATTGAATCTGTAGATTGCTTTTGGTAAGATTGTCATTTTTACTATGTTAATTCTACCTATCCATGAGCATGGGAGATCTTTCCATTTTCTGATATCTTCCTCAATTTCTCTCTTCAGAGACTTAAAGTTCTTATCATATAGGTCTTTCACTTGCTAAGTTAGCGTTACCCCAAGGTATTTTACATTATTTGTTGGTATTTTAAATGGTGATGTTTCTCTGATTTCTTTCTCAGACCGTTTATCATTTGTATATAGGAGGGCTACTGTTATTTTGAGTTAATCTTCTATCCTGCCTCCTTACTGAAGGAGTTTATCAGCTGTAGGATTTCAGGGAATGAATTTTATGGAAGTGAATTCTAGAGAAATATGAAAATGACATTAGAAATTGGGGGCATAAAGATGGATTTTATCAACACATGAAACCACTAAATATAAAATCCTAAATTCCAACATTATTTCTGAGTGTTGGAATGGTACTAAACTCCCATAAATACCACATTGTACTTAAGAAACATATGAACTATGATTTAAGATGGACATTTATTACAGAATGTGCTTCATCCCTGATTTAAAAAAGCAAGTAACTATGTGTTCTTAATAAAATAATGTAGCATTTTGTGACAAAAATGCAATCTACGAGCCCAACACTGGGGGGAAGGAAAAGATCTCTGTTTCCATCATAACTTTTCCCTTTGTGCTGTGTTAGACAGGGAGGGAGGTGACCCAAAATAAAGGAATGAAAGGAAGCTGGATGACATAAACTAGGCTTCACTAAGTGTGTCAGGTAAAATCTTACACAAAAAAGCTAGAGAGTAATTTTCAATTGCCAAAAGCAGAGGTATCCCAGGACACAGTGGAAGAAAACAGCTGTGCCCATATTGTACACAATGGTGATGTGCCCGCAGTCACAGTGAGCGTCTGAATCAATAAAGGGAGTAGATGTGCTCAGTCAAATGTCACAGAACACTTGTTTGATATGGGTGCAGATGGGAATGACTATGTTACAGGCCCTTGATATCACTATAAACCTCTCCATTCTCCCTAGAGCAGTGACTTGAAGAACTAGAGTAAGCCTTTTGGCCAAGAAAGTGGAATGAGCCACATTGAACACAGCTCCATATGTGCTTTGCTTTAGGATGAAGATGGCTGTGTTGGGATGACAAATGAAGAGCAAGGGACAGAGAAAACAGAAGACCAGAATGATGAGCAGGGTATAAATAAAAGCCTGATTATTAGCCTTGGCATTGGGAGCAGTGTGGTGCTTTCTAAAAACACCAAGAACACAAACAGTAGAGTCCAAGAAGACCAGAGCCACACATATGAGTACCAGCCCATAATGGATCTTCACAGGATAGAAAGGTCAGAGCTTTTTGGAGGCAGTGGTTTTGCTGTGTGTCTGAACACTGACTTTCTGAACACTTCACACACTGCCCCATATCTGAATAAAAGTGAGTTGTCACAAGTCAATGCTAAGGTTTATCTTTTATCCCAAGCCACCTCCAAGCTTTTTAGAGATTAACCTTACAAGTTCCTTTCTTGTTTAGATGCTAATAAGACAACCTTCCACAGCTAACAATTCCAAATGTTCTGTCATTAATTATTGCTTATGAATATAGGTTATCTATATTGGGATGTGAATTAACAAGTTGTTTCTTTTCCTGTCTTTATCTTTATATTTATTATTTAGCCATAAATATATAAATTACTCTGAACATACCTAAATTGCCCAGAACATCACCACCTTTTAAAAAAGTTCAATTTTTATACAACTGTGAACTCAGTACTAAAATGAAATTTGCAAATGTTTCTTCCCAACGTGCCTTCATATTGACCCCTCACTGAACTGAATGCCCATTGTAAACATTTTCATCTGTGAATAATTAAAATCATAATATGTATAGGATATAATAACTATAATATATAAAATTAAGTAGTTATGTTTAAAGATTAGTATAGTACATTCTGCATAGATTTATGTGTAATATTTCAGTTTGATCCATGTGTGTTTTAGTCTCTTGTTTTTACCATACTGCTGTTGTATAGTAGCCTTCTTAAATTAGAATCTTGCATGGTTTGATTCATAAATTCCATATCAGTGCTTAGTGTCAATGCTAAGATTAGGTTTCCTATGAACAGTCTGAACTTTGACCATCTGTGCAATTTTGTCATCTTTCCTAAGTGAATTCTTCATTCATACAGATTTCTGATTTCTCCCAAGCCAGCGTGCAGGCTCCATTACTATTTAGGTTTTTCCTTGAATATGTAGTATTGTGAGAAACTTCTCACATGCCTCTATAAAACATGATAGCTGAGAATCATCTCCACTTATTATTGTTATAGAAAACACTCAACAAATGTATCCTGAATTTTCTATAACAAGATTGCTGTGGATATTGCTCTGTATAAATAAACACTGAGTGCCCAGTAGCCAGGCAGGAAGTATAGGCGGAACTAACAGAGAGGAGAACTGAGAGAACAGGAAGGGAGAGGGGGAGACTGCCTGGAGCCACCGCCAGGACAAGAAAAATGTAAGGTACCAGAAGGCCACGAGCCACCTGGCAAAATATAGATTAATAGAAATGGGCTAAATATAGGAGTAAGAGCTAGACAATGATAGGCCCGAGCTAATGGCCAAGCAGTTTAAATAATGTAAGAGTCTGTGTGTTTATTTTATAAGTGGGCTCTGAGACTGGTGGGACTTGGCGGCAGCTGGAGAGAAATTCTCCAGCTACACAAGATGAATTTAAAGCATGGAACATGGTGTGTGCTATCCTGCAGCAATAAACTTAAATTTAGTGTAATTTTATTCACAATAATTTAAATGTAAAATAGTCATGTCAAACAAAAAGTGTCAGTCATTATATAAATGAGGACCTTGCCTTAAAATGCTGCATCAAGATTTCTCAATCAGTTGTGCCATATTCCCTGATAATGCAGGAGAAAATACAGATGTTATAAATGGTATTTTAACTAGAATTTTCTCTCCAAATTGTTTTTTTTTTACTTTGATACTGCTCTTAAAAACACAACATCTTTATTTGAAATAACCAAAATAACTAAGTTTTCCAGCAGTCAGAAGTTAATTCTGGATATTTGAAATAAAGTTTATCTGAACAGAAACTTATGGAGAGTTAATTATCCAGAGTTTCAAGGATTTCACCCTGAGAATAGAACAAACAAATTCTCCCTGTGGCCAGACCCTTGAGAATCTGACCCATTTTGGCAAAGCCAGTGGATAGTTCACTGCATAATTCTGGGCGTGATGCCAGCATCATATGTGCTAAATGCTCTCCTTGCTTTCTTTATACAAACCAAATTACTGGATGCCTCTAGTTTCACTTTCTCAGAGCAATGGATAAAATATCTTTTACAAGAGAAAACACCCCCTGATGACTCTCTTCTGGTGAGCTGGAGGGGATTTTGCTAAAAACACAGTGTACCTGATTCAGCCCCTGAAGCCTTTGATGTTTCAGGTGTGACCATTAATTTGGGATTATCAGGAATAGGTTGTTGCCTTTCCAACAAGCCTTGTGACTAACCTGACAGAGTGGCAGTAGTTTGTGACATTAAAATTTTCATACCTGTTTTTGAGAGAATGATTATAACCATAAGAATCTAGGAAGAATGCTAAGGAATATCTGATATCAAGAGTTATGGAAACAGTCTAGGAACAGGGAATAAAGCAGAATTATAGAAATCCCCAATGCCCACATTTCTAATAGCTTTACCAATAATGTAGGAAGGGGACATGATAAACAGGGATAATCAGTGCCAAGTATTAAGTGTAAGCTTTTAAGTAATGTAGTTTACAGAATGATAAGAAAAAATCTGGTATATTCCCCCATAGGAGATAGAGTAGTACAGAATGAAGAATAAATTGATTCAGCCTTGAATGATATGTTCCTTCTGAGAAATTTGATTTGACTAGAGGTAAACATGTCTTTCCCTTTGCATAACACTTCAATGCATATGCTGCCAATGAGGGCACACTGTGTTACCTATAGATGCGCCTAGTTAGAAAACACCCCTCGTTGCTTTCAATACTGCTAATGTTTCTAACATTAGAGCTATGAATCAAGTAGGTAATTGTTACCAGTGGGAAAGTTGGGGGACTGAAGGGGAGTGAGGTAAAAGAACAAACTAGTAATTATTGTAACCATTATTAGAAACATAAGAAAATAAATTTGATTGTAAAACTGTTCATGCAAACTATTGAATCTGTATAAATAATAATAGCCCAGGCTATCCAGGGCCACTTGCATGAATCCTAAATGGTCTTAATAAAAACTCACAGCCAGATTCAGGGTGAAAGCTGAAAGATCAGAGAAGCAGAGCAAGCCACAACCACCACCTCTTACCTCACCAACTCCTCAGTCTAAGAGTGTGAGTTCCTGTCTCCTCCCACCTTATATTCCTCTCTCTGCCCAGCCATATCACTTCCTGTCTCAACCTTCCTAGTGCTGGTATTAAAGGTGAGTGACTCTCAAGTGCTGGAATTAAAAGTGTATGCCACCACTGCCTGCCTCTGTTTCTTTTTTAGACTGGATTAATCTTATGAACCCAGTGTGGCCTTGAACTCACAGAAATACAGATGGATCTCTACCTCTGCCTCCCGAGTGCTAGGATTAAAGGTGTATTCCACTACTGCCAGGCCTCTATGTTTAATCTAGAGGCTTGTTCTCCTCTGATCTTCAGGCAAATTTTATTTGTTCAAAATATCACCAGAGGTGACAATTTTAGGGTGTGGTGCAGAACAAATGCCTTGAACAAATTAGTCTTTCACTCAACATTACTTTTAAAAATTAGCTCAAAAAGTAATGGGTTGGGTTAGAGCATTGTCCTATAAGCTTATGTTTGATTCTCTTCCTGCTCCTGCCCCACTACACACCCTCACAGGACCCTCTGCCCCAGTTCCTCCTCCCACTCTCATATTTCAGGTGTTCTATTACTATCTTCTCTTCATGAATGACTTATTTCCACCTTTTGACCTTTTCCCCACTTCTACCAGCATATACATGTAAATATAAGTAAATATAATACAAAGATGTGATTATAAGAAAAGCACATGGTAATTGTCCTTTGGAGCCTGGGTTACTGCAATTAGTATTTTTTCCAGTTCCATCATATCATACCATTTTCTTATACAGAAAAATTCCAAAGCATATAAGGAAAATATTCCCATTCTCCTTTTAGTAGTTGATGAACATTTTGAGTCATGCATTTGCTTGCTGTTGTGAAAGAACAGACATAAAAATCCTATTATGAAAGTGTCTTTGTGGGAGGCCATAGAGATCTTAATGTGCATGGGCAGAAGTGAAAGGTAATGGTCACAAGGTAGTGTTATGTTTAGTTTAGAACCTGTTCCAGTTCTCTCCATTATGGCAAAATTGACCACAGTGTATGATGGCTTTTCTCTTTCCTAGCATTCCCATGACAATTTGTTCTCTATTTTGTTTTGTTATTTGAAGATTTATTTATTTTTATTTTATGTGTATGAGTATTTTTCCTGAATGTGCTTCCTTGCTGTCCTGGAAGGCAGAAGAGGGCACCAGATCTTCCTGAACTGAAGTTAGGGATGGCTCTAAAACACCCCATGGGTGCAAGAAACCAAACTCAAGTCCTATGAAAGCAGAAAGTATTCTGAACTTTGGGGTCCTCTTTCCTGCCCCATTTTGATTAGGTAAAAACTGATTCTAAAGCAAGCATTTTCAACTTTCTATGTGTTCATATGTGTATCTCTGCATGTCAGTATATGTGGTTGTGGGTCATATATATATATGTGTGTGTGTGTGTGTGTGTGTGTGTGTGTGTGTGTGTGCCATGTCTCCAACTGTTTATGCACATGCAGAAGCTTTATTCCATTGACATCACAACTGTCGCTGAGACTGTCAGCTGAAGCCCAGTATCTCCTCCAGCCAGCCATTACACGTCCCAGTGCAGTAGGCTTCTACAAGACCACACAAAAATTCTTAAGTGTGTCGAGGACTTGAATCAGGTTCCCATGCTTGTACAGACAATGCTTTTTTACACATAGCCACCCTCAGCCCCTTGAGGTTTTATTTTCATTATTGTCTTGGGTAAAAATGATGAGCATCTTAAAATGTATTTGCTGAACATTTGAACTGTTTTGGAAATTGCAATTTCAGTTTTATACCCACTTCTGCTTAACTGTTTGGGGGTGATTTTGTTGTTTATTTTTTGCTCAATTTTTGCTCTTCTTCACATATTCCACATATTAATACTCTGTGTGAAGTAGAGCAGCAACAAGTTCACTCCCATTGTGCAGGATGTCTGTTTACTCATTGAGCATTTGTCTTGCTATGGAAAAGCTGTGTAACTTTATGACATGGCATTGTCAATTATTGGGTTTGTGTCTCGTTCTCTAAGGGTTCTATGAAAAATTCACACTGACACCTACATCCAAAAGTGACTTCCCTAAGCTTTTCTTCATGGTGTCAGGAACTTCACATTGTAATGACAGGCTCAGAATGATTTGAATTGATTTTTAGGCAGGGTAAAGATAAAAAGTCTACTTTCATTCTTCTCTAGGTGCACAGTGTGGTTTTATTGAATAAGCTATTATTTCCAGTAGTGGTTTACTACACTTTTGTCAAAAATTAGAACACTTTCAGTTACATTCAATTAGCTGTGTGAAAGATCCATTTTTATATAAAATATTGGAATTTGGTTGTTTCTGAAAGGCTTTGTTATAACTGGCAACTTGGCAAAATGGAATCACCTGATATCTGAATTTGCTATCATTTCCTGTGATAAAACACATATGTAAAACACACATACATATACACACATTTAACAATAATAAAGAAAAAGAAGTAACTAGAGATAGCAGCAGTGGAAGGATGTGGGAGGGGTTAGAAAGTAAATAGTGATAGGCAAATTACACATACTTATCCCTGCACTTGGAAGAAAAGGTAGGCAGATCTCTGAGTTCGAGGCCAGCCAGGTCTTCAGAGTGAATTTCAGGACAGCCAGGACTACACAGAAAAATCCTGTCTTGGAGAAAAGAATTTAAAGTAAAGAAAAGAGATACACTGTCAACAACTATAGAAAAAGAATTTCAAATTATTCACAATAAATTGTTAAGAAAATTAAAAAAGAATAAGATAATAGAGTTGATAGGATAATGGAAAAACATTAAGCAAAGGGAAAATAGAAACAAAAATAAAAAAAGAGAAAGTATGGAAGAGCAAGAAAGCCAGAGAAAAGAATCTTATGTCAAAACATGGAAAAAACATGAATTACATATTTATAAAGAAGAAAATTGCACACCAAATATTTCAAAATATGAAATTAAGTGAAGAAGTATTTAAATTTAGTAAAAATAGAGAAGAGAGAAAAATGAACCACTGGAGAAATGTTTTGTCAATATTCACTAATAATGGAATCTGTAAACAGGGTTCTAGGTTTGTTGGTCAGTATAGAGCATGTCTAATAGTGTTCTCTATTCTCACATTACTGTATTGTAGCTATGTGTTTAATAGGACCCCAGACCTTAGCACAGATGACTCCATGATGGAAATACTATTCAGGCCATAAAACTCAGCACATAGACAGCACCACCTGTGAAAACAAAAAACAAAGACCTAATCCATCAAAGTATAAGTATATATAGTTCTGGGAAAGTATCTAAATGTACTAACTTTGTTGTGTAGCTTCTGTATCTCTGATTCTAGCTAACTGGTCTTGTTTAATGAAGTATGTCAAACCAGGATATGGTATTTGTACTTAAAATCTCACCCTGAGAAAGGCTGAATACCCAGTGTAGTCACTAGCAGGATGGTACTTTCTACTGCTTTAAACATGTGTCCAAGCAGTCTTCTCTGATAGAGGCCACAATATTTCTGGAGGTTCCACCAAGATCCCCAGAGATCAGACCTCAAGACACCTGGGGTTTCAGAGCACCTTAGAGTGGGAAAGGGTATGCTGGTCAAGGAACTTCTAGGGGTTGCACAATCTGAGATGTTCCAGGTCCACTGAACTCCCTTTGATAAATTGCTTGCCAATGCTTTGAACGAGTTTGCCACCTCCATCCCAAAGGGAAACCAATCAGAAAGTTGCCTGGTCTGTCATCTCTGGAGGAAGATCTGGTTAGGGTGCCTTCTGTTTGGACACATAGGAGGGGTCGGATGCTGCTGTTGATTCCCTGTCTGTTCAGGTGTATGAATGTATTGAAGCCACTCCTGGTTGTCTTTGCAGTCTCTTTGTCTTTCTATTATGTGTGTCTGTCAGTTGCTTCCGGGTATTGACCAGGAGCTTTTTCTAGTGTAAAACCTCCCCATCCCCAATCCCTGGCTTAAGATCTGTGTATCTTGTTGGGGATCTGAATCATTGTGGCTCTGCCAGGTCACCCAGAGAAACAAAAACAAAACACCCATCCCACTCCTGTAGTGCTTGTTTGTTTCGTAGTTTGTCTCCAAATGACAGATTGGTTCTTGTGTAGAGGGGCTGAGCCTCTCATCCAGGACCCCCTGTACTCTAAGGAGAATGTACAGAGGGAGGGAGGAATAGTTTCCTGGGATACTCACTCCCCAGCCCACTCAAGCAGTCCCAGGGAAGAAGAAAAGTGAGTTCCACTCCTTCCTGTTTCATGATTTATGGCCACCTTTTATTTATTTATTTATTTATTTATTTATTTATTTATTTATTTATTTATTTATTTATTTATTTTTTGGTTTTTCGAGACAGGGTTTCTCTGTGTAGCTTTGTGCCTTTCCTGGAACTCACTTGGTAGCCCAGGCTGGCCTCGAACTCACAGAGATCCGCCTGGCTCTGCCTCCCGAGTGCTGGGATTAAAGGCGTGCGCCACCACCACCCGGCTTTATGGCCACCTTTTAAAGAGCAATCTTCATAATTGGAAAACTCAAAACCCACCATAATCTTTTAAAAAAATGAAAAACTTCCCTGGCCCAGCAGGGGGATTGCTACTGGAAAATACTGCATTGATTCCCCTTTTGCCCAACACTGACCAAAGCGACTTTCAACAATTTTCACTAGGTTCTTTTTAGAAGGATTAAAAAGACTTTTGTCACCCAATTGGAACCAGATATTAGAAAAAAAAAAAAAGTTATGAGTTAAAAACAAATTTAAAGGTATAACTAGGTCCCAAATGCTGCTAGTAACTCATAAGGTGTTTAAGAACAGAAACCTGATTGAGGGCAAGGCAAGACCTCTTGCATAAACTGAAAGCCTCCATAACCTTCTCTGGTGATGAGATGCAGATAGACTTAAAGATACTCAGCAAAAAATTGGTGTCTTGCCTTTTGTCAGAAGAGTATCTTCTTGCTGAAAGTCCTGCCCCCAATCAAGATACAGCTGGACTCTGCAACAAAAATTCCCAGGAATATGGGTTAAAAACCAACCCCAACTTCAAGACTGGCCCAATGCCAAGTTCCTATAAATTGTTCAACTAACCAGGTCAGCTACTCCTGTTCAAATTAAACAATACCCAATTACCCTGAAAAAAAAAGGGGGGAAATTACAGTCCATATTGCCTGCCTTATAGAAACAGGCATCCTGGTGCCCTGCCAGACACCCAGGAAAATACCTCTCCTGCCTGTGAAGAAACCTATGTCCTCTTATTCTCATGAGTCTGATTGTTCCAGGTGTATACTGTCTTGGATCTGAAAAAATGCATTCTTCAGCCTTACACTTGCCTTGGTAAGTCAGCTCATCTTCGCCTTTATATGGACAGACCCAGGGGGAGGTTACAGAGAACAACATAACTACACCAGGTTGCCTGAAAGATTTAACGATTTGCCAACCTGTTTGATGGGATTCTAAATGCTGACCTCCTGCCTTTTTGTCAGAGTTTTCCTGGGACTATATATATACTCTTAAAACATGTAAATGACCTCCTCCTAACATCTAAAACTGAAATGGATTATAAAAGTCCTTAGGCTATGGTATGTTGACTAAGAAAGCCCAACTTTCTACATCAAGGACTAACTATCTTGGCTACCAGCTGGAGGAAAAAGGAGCCTGTATCAGAACAGGATTGCTGCCATTCTTCAGATCGCAAATCCAAAGATTATGAGGTAAGTTCAAGAGTTCCTATGTGTGGCTAGGTATTGCTGCCTCTGGACACCACAGATTTTGGAAATAGAAAGGCTTCTGTACACCGAGAAAAAGTAGGACACTGAGCCCTGCCAGAAGCCATGTCAGAGGAACAGCAGGTGGTGACTGGGATTCAGGGTGTAGGGCCCCCAGGATGTATACCCCTGATGAATAATTCTCGGTTAGGCAAGACACCCCAACTGAGAACACAGACTTCAGAATGTCTTTTGCTTCTGCTGTGCCTTTATATGTTTGATGTTGCTATCTTTCTCTGATATCTGGCATGTTTCAATTGGGTGTGAGAAATTTCTCACTGCCAGTAAGGTAATGTGTTTATCTCACAGAAATCTCCCATTCTACTGGGCATATTTATCTGCAAATTATTATGAAGATGACTTCCTCCCTAAGCTATACCATCTAATTTATAATAATAACATTAGCTAATACAGAGCTTTGATGAATAAAGTATATACAAGGATATGATTCACAGCTAAGGCTTATGAGTTCCATCTTAGGAGCTGCTTTAGATCACAGCTCAGGTTAATGGTTAAGAACAACTGAATTCTCTAGGACTCAGGCTGGCCCTAATTCTCTTAACATTAAAAAGACATAGTACGCATCATTGGCTGAAACAAAGTCTTGTAATAACTTCATTAGATCAGATGTTTTGACAATAACTTTAAGATGAACAAATCACAGACTTTATGAAGATAATAGAGGCCTTTAAAGAGGAAATGAAAAATCCCCTTAAAATAATCAAGGAAAAGACAAACAAAAAAAATGGAAGAAATAAATAAATCCCTTAAAGAAAGGGAAAACCAAGAAAAAGCAATCAAACAGGTAAAGGAAACAGGTCAAGCCTTGAAAATGGAAATAGAAGCAATAAGGAAGACACATACTGAGGGAATGCTGGAAATGGAAAATCTGAGTAAACAAACAGGAACAAGTATAGCCAACAAAATGCAAGCGATGGAAGAGAGAATCTCAGGTTCTGAAGATACGATAGAAGAAATAGATTCATCGGTCAAAGAAAACATTAGGGACAACAAAGTTGTAACATAAAATGTCCAGGAAATCTGGGATACCATGAAAAGACCAAACCTAAGAATAATAGGGATAGAAGAATAATACCAGCTCAAAGGCACAGAAAATATATTCAACAAAATCATAGAAGAATGGCTAAGATCAAAAGCATTGATGACAACTTATGTTGGAAAGGATGTGGAGCAAGGGAAACACTCCTCCACTGTTAATGAGGGTGCAAATTTGTAGTCATTTTGGAAATCAGTATGGCAACTACTCAGAAAATTGGGACTCAACCTACCTCAAGAACCAATGATACCATTCTGGGGCACATACCCAAGGAATGCTCAATCTTACAAGGACACATGCTCAACTATGTTCATATCAGCATTATTCGTAATAGCCAGAACCTGGAAACAACCTAGATGCCCCTCAACCGAAGAATGGATAAAGAAAATGTGGTACATATACTCAATGGAGTACTACTCAGCTGTTAAAAAAAAATACCATGAAATTTGTAGGCAAATGGATGGAACTAGAAAATATCCTGAGTGAGGTAATCCAGACTCAGAAAGACAAACATGGTATGTACTTACTCATAAGTGGATACTGGATATAAAGCAAAGGATAATCAGACTACAACTCATAGCTCCAGAGAAGCTAGGTAATGAGGACCCTAATAGGACACACGGATCACCTTGGGAAGGGAAAAATAGATGAGATCTCCATGGGTAAACTGGGGGCAAGGGGCCAATAGAGGGGAGGGGATGGGGAATGAGAATATGAGAGAACAGGATGGTCAAGCTGGAGGGATGGATTGGGAGAGCAATGAAAGAGGTATCTTAATAGAGTGTAACATTATGGGGTTAGGGAAAAACCTGGTGTCGGGAAAATTTCCAGGAATCTACAAGGATGACCCCAGCTTATACTACTAAGCAATAGTGGAGAGGGTGCATAAACTGGCCTACCCCAGTAATTAGATTGGTGAATACGCTGTCATCATAGAGCCTTTGTCCAGTAAGTGATGGAAGCAGATGCAGATATCCACAACCAAGCACTAGCTTGAGCTGTGGGAGTACAGTCGACGAGAAGGAAGAGGGATTATATGAGCAAGTGGGGTCAAGATCATGATGGGGAAATCTACAGAGACAACTGAACCAAGATCAAAGGAACTCGGGAATTTTAGACCAACAGCTGTGGAACCTGCATGGGACCAGACTTAGGCCCTCTCCATACGGAAGATAGTTATGTAGTTGGGTCTGTCTGAGGGGCCCCTGGCAGAACTATATGTGGTGCATGAGCTGGCTTTCTGGAGCCCATTACCTATGGTGGGAAGCCTTTCCCAGCCTTGATGCAGGGGGGAGGGACTTGGTCCTCCCTCAACTGAATGTACCAAGCTTTGCTGACTCCCCATGAGAGTGCTTACCCTTTTGGAGTAGGGGATGAGGACAGGTCAGAGTTGGGATAAGGCTGGGGGAGAGAGGGAGGAGGGATGAAAGGGGGATCTGTGGTTGGTATGTAAAATGAATAAAATTTTTCTTAGATAAGAAAATAAGACATAACTCCCTATCTCAATAACTGACCTTATGGATGTATTTCTAACCTCATTTTTATGTTATAAAATTCAAGGTTTAACTAACTTCATGCAGAATAAAATAATATGTCTTAAGATTTGGGACCCTCTCTAGTAGGTCACTGTCTCTTGCACTGTGCCTTTCTGCCTGCTTTATATCAGGGATTCTGACTGAAACCCAAGCATCACCATGGTTAAGATTGATTGGGCATATACCCAAGGAATGCTCAATCATACCACAAAAGCACTTGTTCAGCTATGTTCATATCAGCATTGTTTGTTAATAGCCAGAACATGGAAAAAACCTAGATGCCCTTTAACTGAAGAATGGATAAACAAAATGTGGTACATATATACAATGGAGTACTACTCAGCAGAGAAAAACAATAACATCATGAGGTTTGCAAGCAAATGGATGGATCTAGAAAAAATCATCCTGAGTGAGGTAACCCACACTTAGAAAGACAAACATGGAATGTACTCACTCATAGGAGGATACTAGATGTGGAACAAGGACTGGACTGCTACTCACATCACCCAGGAGGCTACCTAGAAAACAGGACCCCAAGAAAGACACGGGGATCACGCAATGACGGAGAAATGGAAGAGATCTACATGAACAGCCTGGACATGAGTAGGGGTAATGAAGGGCGAGGGTCGAGGGAAAGAGAGCTTGGGGGAGCGGGAGATCCCAGATGGATCAACAACAGAGAGGGAGAACAAGGAATAGGAGACCATGGCAAATGAAGACCACATGAGAATAGGAAGTAGCAAAGTGCTAGAGGCCCACAGAAATCCACAAAGACACCCCTACAACAGACTGCTGGCAATGGTCGAGATACAGCCCGAACTGACCTACTCTGGTGATGGGATGGCCAAACACCCTAATTGTCGTGCTAGAAATCCCATCCAATCTGAGGGAACCAGATGGAGAGATCCACGGCCAGGCCCCGGGTGGAGCTCTGGGAGTCCAATTAGTGAGAAAGAGGAGGGTTTATATGAGCGAGAATTGTTGATACCAAGGTTGGATAAAGCACAGGGACAAATAGCCAAACGAACGGAAACACATGAAATATTAACCAATGGCTGAGGGGTCACCAACTGGATCAGGCCCTCTGAATGGGTGAGACAATTGATTGGCTTGATCTGTTTGGGAGGCATCCAGGCAGTGGGACCGGGTCCTGTGCTCATTGCATGAGTTGGCTGTTTGAAACCTGGGACCTATGCAGGGTCGCTTGGCTGGGAGGAGGGGACTGGACCTTCCTGGACTGAGTCTATCAGGTTGATCTCAGTCCACGGGGGAGGCTTTGCCCTGGAGGAGATGGGAATGGGGGGTGGGCTGGGGGGAAGGTGAGGGGGGCGGGAGGAGGGAGACCAAGGGAATCTGTGGCTGATACGTAGAACTGAATTGTATTGCAAAATAAAAAAATAAAAAATAAAAAAAAAGAAATATAAAAGAAAAAAAAGATTGATGTGACTTTTTCAAGCCTGAGAGACCAAAAAAAAAAAAAAAAAGTGTGATTTCATGTGTTTATAGAATGGCTCTGTCTCCATAGTTTACTTAAGAAATGTAATGCGACCTTCCTAGCCTAAGAGAAACTATGTGCCTTATCTTGTGTTTATGAAAATGGGTTGGGCCCTGAAAGTGTAACATATAATTGTCCAGATTTTGGCTGTGAGAAGAACTGGGCAGAGCTGAGTGGAGAGACTATGTAGAGCTAATTAGGAAGCTGTGAAAAACTATGTAGTAGTGTGGAGACAGAGAGATTCTCAGATAGCATGTTTTAAGATGAAGTAAGAGAAAGTTACCATCAGAAAGTGTGTTTCCTTACTTTTCCCCTGAGGTAGAAAGGTCTAGCCCTCAGAAGAACTTTTTCCTAAAATTTACCTACTCTGAGGAATTTTTGTTTGTTTTTTGTTTTTGTTGTTGTTGTTGTTACCTTGGAGCAGATCAGGGAACTGACCTCCCATGGCTGGTGATACTTTAGGGACACACCATGATGATCAAGAGTAACTAAGCAGATGACAGTTTTTAAGAATCCAAATTCATGGAAAGGCATTCAAATAAATAGAGGGATACATTCAGAATCAATTAAAACCCAGAAGGTCTTATTGTATAAGCAGCCATTATATAAATACAATGCCCTCAAAGGCAAAATAGAAGTAACAGATGAACAACTACAACAATATTATGTTATTGGAACTAACAACTGACTGAGGACTAGGTAAACTTACAAGCCAATGTGGTAAAAGTTTGGTTAGACCTATTCAGGCATAACCTATGAGCCACCAATTCTTACAGGCAAATCAGAAATGCCCCCCAAAATGGTAGCAGAATGTCTTTAAAATATTACCTGGAAAAGAAAACAGTAATTACCATTATGGAGAATACAGACACGATACTGACGTTGAAAAACAAATTAAAGTGTTTTCTAAACTACCGTGAACTTTCAATTTCTTGAAATAGTTAATAACATCATGTGTTCCTTTGTGCTATTTCATTGATCTATATAACTGTATCATTTTTCAAACCTACTTTTTGGCTTACAAAAATTGAACTAGTGGGAAAGTGCATGAAGGATTCTAAAAAGCTACTAGTAGTGTGATGGATGTGTTAACTGTCTTGACTGGCACTGATTTCATGGATGCTGCATATCAAAAAATAGAATAAATATATACTATATACAGAATATTATTCCAAGTACATCTCACTAAATTTGTAAAAGTTGAATGCATCTAAAGTGGTGGCAAACATATCAGTCTTCAATAAGTGAAATAAGAGGATAAAGAATTCATTAGCTAATCATTAAGTCTTAATAATTTATACAAGACATTTTTATAAAACTGAAGTACAGTAAAGATAATTCAGTTTAAACAGCAAAAATTAATTATACTGAAAATGCGCACATCACAAAAATAATCAACAATGCCAAATGATGGTTTAGAGAATAATTAAAAAGGGGAGCTGGAAAATAAAAAAATTTTAAAAAAGTTTTAAGACTCTAATTGAAACAAATAAATATAGATTAAACACATATGTTTTATGGCATGAATAGCCTATGAAAGAAGCACTTTAACATAATGTTTAACATCATTCTCACAGAAACCTAGAGGGTTCAGTGCACTGTAGATCTATTGTGAGTTAAAATCACCACCATATATGGAGCCCAATGATGATAGCCTTGTCACATGACTGCATGTTATGAAGCTTTAACAATCTGCAGAAACTTGGCAAAGATTTAAATGAATATACACCTGTAAAAGATTCTTACCTTTTACATACAGAAGGAGGAGGGAGGGAAGGAAGACTCTGAGACTGAATGAAGAATAGTTACTCCCTTTCAAATGAAAACTATTGAGACAATGAGGAACACTTGTGGCAAAAAGGATGTTGTGACCTTTCTTTACTTTCATAGAGTGTAGAAATGAAGGAAAACTATAAAACAATTCCTATGTGGAAGATTTCTTTTCAAATTTGCCCAAAACCATTATTTTAAAAAGTATTCAAAATACAATGATATTAAGACTATTCATTAGATTATATAACTCAAGGGTAAAAAGAAAAATAACACGGAGAAACCATATCTCATTACATAGATCAACTACTTTGTTTTGGTCTCTCTCTACATAGTCCTTGCTGTTCTGGAACTATGTAGACCAGGCTGGCTTCCAACTCAGAGATCTACCTGCCTCTGCCTCCTGCATGACTGGGCTACATGCCCTACCTTCAATTACTTTGAAAAGGAAAGGAAAAACCAGAAAGCCCGGAACAAAACAATAGGCAAGAGACTTGAATGGCTATATTGTATAGAACATATACAAGTGTTCATTCACCATATCCTCAACACGTTTAAAAATTAGAAAAACAAAACAAAATCAATGCAAATGCACAAATTAAAACACTACTGACATGGGCTGGAAAGATGGCTAAGCAGTTAAGAGTACTTGCTGCTCTTGCAGAGGACCTAGGTTCTCAGCATCCACGTGGTTAGTCACAACCATCTTGTAACTCTGGTTCCATTGGCTCCAACATTTTCTGGTATCTGCAGGTAGCAGGCATGCGTGTGGTGTATGTACATAGATGCAAGCAAAACACTTGTACACACATTTTAAAAAATGTCTTTAAAAAAGATAGCATCCAACACACATATTAATATGGGGAGGGTTAATCTCATAAGACCCCAACTCTAGATAAAGAACTAGAGACAACTAAGGAATGTTAACAGAAGAAATAGTCTTCCCTAGGAAAGACCATACCAATTGTTTATCCAATACTCTGAAATCACACACACAAAAGTAACATGTAGACTGAACAGGCTGTACATGTGTGTATAAATATATAAATATTTATATATAATACATTTACACACACACACACACACACACACACATCTTTAACAAAAGTTAAGGAGAAAGAAATCATGAATTTGAAAGAGTAAGGGAGTACAAGGGAAATGCTGTAGGGAGGAAAGGGAAGAGGGAAAATAATACTGTATTTTAACTTAAAAAAAAAATTTAAAAACCCTGCTTGAGAAGAGTTAAAATAAGTGAATATTCATGAATGAAAAATTAAATATAAATCATCCATTTAGGAAAATTAACTTGTGAATATATTTGACATTCTCTTACCAATGACACAATATAGAAATTAATGTCCACATGAATGATTATAACACAAGAGAATACAGCAATATTGGCTCAGAGTTAAAACCCCACAAGTGCAGAGGAAAAACAGTCACAAATTGATTAAAATGTAGAAAGACTATAGGTCCATACTGATGATCCCAATTATACACTGGCAGACAACGTTTACTAGAGCATTTTCATTTTGTTTACAAATTGTTCAACTAGATTGTAGGAATCAATCCTACTTATCTGCAAAGTATTTCTTTCTAAGAGTACCTTCACAGTTGTAAATTTATATCCCTGCAATTAAAGTATGTGGCAACTGGAGGAGTTTGTGCAGTCTGATATTTGGAGAATACGGTCAAAAGCCTGCTTGTATTACTTAGTACCTTCTATCACTTCTACAATGAGTACATCATACATACATGCTCATTTATAATCTACCCATTATGATTCTCCCAATATACTGGTAGTTATGTATAAGAACTATATGTAGTCAATAAATTTGGAGTTTAAGTGCTTAAATTATGTGGCTAAGACACGGTGGTCTTGTAACCAGCACCAATGGTAGATATGAAACCAATGTAAGACCGGAAGGAGGCAGGCAGCCAAGGTTATTGGCTAAATTCCCTAAATGACTGTTACCATACCCTCTACCATTTGCATCATTTCCAGGACCTTGCGTACTCAGCTGTGTGTAGAAAAGGTGTGGTTATATGTCAGGCTTTGGTTCTATAAGAAAACATGGGAACTGATCATAAATGCAAATTTCTAAATCCAGGCTGGGGAAATGTGGATTCACATAGTACTACCGGTCACTAGTTTTTCCTGGATTTAGGAGGGACACATGCTACCTCTCATCTACCCACACTAGAAACTAACTCCAAGTTAGTAAAAACATCACACTTCTGCGTACTCAAGCACCTTCATAGCTGGGGGGCTTGAATCTTGTCAAGATGACATCACTCTGATAAAGCAGACAATATGCCCCAAAGCATATTCTCAGGTCTGACTTTTCTGAAGGGAGCTTTTCTATGTGCTGAGATTTCAAGACTTCTTCCTAAGGCTCAGCCAGACTCCTTGTCCCAAAGCTCTGACTCCTGGACCACTCACATCCACATAATCATTCAATGATGCAGAATCACCAGATCAGTGAGAAAGGTGGTATGTAATGGAATGACGCTGTGCCATCACAGTAGTAGTATTGATGAATGCACATGCTTGGGTGCCCACTCAAGGCCCAGACAGCTGCTGAACTGAAAACTCATTAACTTATTTGCTAGATACTGTTTGATATGCCATTTGGAGATACTGGAACCCTTACCTGGCTCCTTATTTTCTCACTCCAATGAGTCAGGGTGGATTACTAAATTCTTGGAATATATTAAAGTAGGTAGTATTATATCTCACGTTAACTTTACAAATCAGTACCTCTTACCCAAATTCAATTTGAGCATGTAATTTTCTGAGCATAGAAGTTGCTTGTGCTATCTACTCTCTTTAATGGAGTATCACTAAGTAACATGGGGAAAGGTGAAAAAGTCTTGATTTAGAGAATATGACAGATAAACAGGATCACCCCAACTTCCTGGATATCCAACCTACCATAGGAACACTCACCTTGTGCTGCCACTGCCTCATCTTGGCTGGGGGTTCATCTAATGGTGACTCTATATTGCATAAATTCCTTCCCAGAGACATAAGCAGTGTCTAACTCTCCTCCTAACGTCCTAATGGCAAAAAAGGCATGATTCAAAGTTCACAAATAAACCAATGAGTTTATTTTATTTGTCTTCCTTACAGAGATAGTGTGAGTGGTGAGCGTTACTTACAAGGGTGTGGGCACTCCATCCCCAATGGGCCACATCTGGAAAGCCTTACCCAGCAGGAATTAGGTTTTTCCCAAACATCATAGATGGAGGATATGGCCCCTTCCCTAGTCTTCCCAGGCATGCATACACACATACAAATATACATACATACTCTCTCACTCTCTCTCTCTCTCTCTAAATCTTTTCTCCAGAGTCTGCAGAGTTGCCAGTTAGTAGGAAGCAGTTGGATACTAGGGGGAAGAAAGAAGGGTATAAACCATCAACAAGCCCAGCTGGGATAAGCTTTTGCAAGGGGGCACAGCTGAATTCTCCATGATGGCACTTGCTTGGTTCAGAGGACAGTCAGAGGACAGTGTCATCCAGTACATCATTGTTTAGATTCTCTTCTGCCAGAGTTGGTAAATGGTAGTGAAGACTATTCTCCCTTCAGTCACAAACAGCACTGTTTCTTTACCTCAGACTGTGTGTATCTGGCCCAAGTAAAATGGTGCAGAGCTAGTGCAAACCACCATTGTGCTGAGATAGGATATTTGATCCTGGCTCTAACACTCACTTTGCTTCTTATCTCAGGCAGAGGTCTATATTCCTTCGCATATCTGCAAAGTGTGGTACAAACCTCATATACCTGGGTCTCTCCTGTGCTTGTAATTTGATATAACTGTCACTACTCATAGCCATCATTTCTCTGAGGAGAATACGGAAATAAGTAGTTAATTTCTTGACTCCTATGTCAGTGACTGTCACATTAAAATAACTATCAGAAGATCTACCATCTTTTCTCTTGCAGGATGAGAGTAAGAAAACAGAGCACTTTAACAGTCCCACAAGACAGTGCCTCCTACCAGGTACAGTGTCACAGTCACACCCAATATACCTCAACACCACTTCTAAACTACACCACATTTCTATACATGCTATTGTAACACTCTGGCCCTATCAGAGTTGCAGAGGCTATGATATTTCTAGTCTTGAACAGCTATGTCTCAATGAACATGGAACATAAACAAATACTACAATACATGACAAATTTGTTATTTGTACACAGCCTCTCACCTATATAACTGTTCTGATGCAGAATGTGATCTGACTTATCAAAGTTTTCCTATGTTCTTTAACAAAGTCCCTTAAATGTTTATTTTCCAAGGTTAGTACATATACAGTATTCTACAGTATATAACGTTAGATTTTTAAACGTTCTCAGGATTCTTCATGGCATGTATACTCATGTCAACTGAGATTTGACTTATCATTCAAAACTTTTGACCTTTAAATTCATAAGATTCTTCACATGCATGAGATGCTTACACTGAGATAACTACAGTAGAGCTTTCCTATGTTCTTTCTAGACACAATGTCTCAAACCAATATGGCTTTTCTGATGTTGAGAAAGGTCTCCCTTGTGGCCGTTTTCACATGTTCTTTGCTGTCATCATTCTACATGCATTCTCTGATGTCAAGTGATCCTGGTTGACTGCAAGCTTTCTTGCTTGCTCGAAACTATTAGTGTGTCTCATCTGAGTTCATTCATATTGAATGAGGCATGAGTTATGAAGGTAAGTTTTCCTGCATTATGTACATCTATAGGACTTCTCAACTGTAAGAAGTCCACGGTATGGAGTGAGGACTGGTTTACAGTAGAGAGTTTTTCTTCATTCTTTATATTTACAGGGTTTCTCACTTGTATGACATTTCTGATGTTGGCTGAGCTGTGAGTTGCAGGAAAATGCTTTTCTCTCTTCTTCGTATTAGTGTCATGTGTATGAGTTCCCAGATGTCGGGCAAGTCCTGACTTGCAGAAAAAAGCTTTTCTGCAATCTTTACATTCATAGGGCTTCTCACCTGTATGGATTCTATGATGCAGAGTTAAGTGTGACTTGCGACAGAAACATTTACCACATTCTTTACATTCATAGGGCTTCTCACCAGTATGAGTTCTATGATGAGCAGTGAGCTCTGACTTGGAGGAGAAAGCTTTCCTGCACTCTTCACATTCATAAGGTTTCTCACCTGTATGAATTCTATGATGGCGAGTTAACTGTGACTTGTAGAAGAAAGCTTTGCCACAGTCTTTACATTCATAGGGCTTCTCACCTGTGTGAGTTCTCTGATGTTCAGTCAGGGTTGACTTATAATAGAAAGATTTCTGACATTCTTTACACTCATAAGGCTTTTCACCTGTATGAATTTTCTGATGAACACGGAGGGTTGACTTGCAATAAAAAGCTTTACCACATTCTTCACACTGATAGGGCTTCTCACCTGTATGAGTTCTATGATGTGAGGTGAGCTCTGACTTGGAGGAAAAACCTTTCCTACATTCTTCACATTCATAAGGCTTCTCACCTGTATGAGTTCTATTATGGCGAGTTAAGTTTGACTTGTAGAAGAAAGCTTTGCCACAGTCTTTACATACATAAGGCTTCTCACCTGTATGAATTCGCTGATGTTCAGTGAGGGTTGACTTATAATAGAAAGCTTTCCAACATTCTTTGCATTCATAAGGTTTCTCACCTCTATGAGTTTTCTGATGTACAGTAAGAGTCGACTTACGATAGAAAGCTTTACCACATTCTTCACACTCATGGGGCTTCTCACCAGTATGAATTCTATGATGTACAGTGAGTTCTGATTTGGAGGGGAAAGCTTTCCTGCATTCTGTACACTGATAGATCTTCAATCTTGTACGAGTTCTCTGATGTTCAGTGAGCACTGACTTACAATAGAAAGCTTTCTGACATTCCTTCCATTCGTAGGGTTTCATACTTGAATAATACTCATGCTGCTTGTTGTGCTGTGACGGCAGGTTAATCGTTTTCATACATGGTTTACCTTCATAGGGTTTTATACCTTGATGGAGTTCCAGCTGAACCTTCATTTCTGCCTTGAGACAAAAGAATATATCACGGTTTTATATCAGTGGGGCTATTTCTAGCATGTACTTAATGTTCTGTGAGGTTAATAAATTCTTACAAGTTTTACAAAAAGTGCATATGTAATTTTCCCCAGTGTAAAGTCTGTTATTTAAAAAAAAACATTTTTAATTATGCATATATACGTAGGGTATTTGCATCCAGGTGTAGGTGTCCCCAGAGGCCAGAGGTGTCATATTCCCCTGGAGCTAGAGTTATAGGTGGTAAAGAGCTGCATGACCTGTGTTCTGGGAACCTAACTTGTGTACTGTGTAAGAACAGCTCATGTTCTTAATCTCTCAGCTATCTCTCAATCCATAGTTTACCATGTTCTTTTCTGAGTCCTGTTACATGCAATATTTTTCTTTCATGAGATATGTTTTGCACGGTAAGTGTTAGGCAAACAAAAGATTTCCAATGCATGAAATGAGGTTTCTAAAATATCAAACATTTTTTATAACTGTCTTTGTTTAGATGTATATCCCTGGGCAAATATTTTAAACATCATTATGTGAACTTTCAAACTTGTTAGGGAGACCAAGGTGCTCAGGGTGCCAGAGGGACTATCAGTTATATTATCAGCTTCTTCACTAATCAGCATCAGGTTAGGCTCACTATGGACACATTCAACCAGAGGTTAGGCCCTAGGAAAAAATTCTACGCCTTATATCCAGATTTAAAATGTAAAGGTTGTGCTCACAATCATGTTTTACCTACTTCAAGCATCTCTCTATTTGACAGATTCCTGCTGATGCTTCCTACCGGCCATATATGACTCTCGAGATTTTCTAGGCAACTCTTATCTGGAGCATAAACTTCAAGAACACCTGAAATGATATGTTAAAAATATCATTATCCATAAATCATATACATTGTTTATTCAGTTTGAATAAAACCATATAGTAGATACTTCTTCAGCTTAAGGGAAGTTTTATACAAAAAGATAAGGTGGTGCTATGTTATGTTCCAGCACTGCTTTCACTCTTGTGAAATGAATGGAAAAAGGTTATCCGCCTACTTCTCAGTTACTGTTTCTGCAATACTAATTTTTAGCTGCTGATGTTAGCCTGAGCTCCAGTCCTCGATTACCTTAATTGTACAAACACCATTTGACATCAAATCTCTCTCATTATGTGAGGCGGGAAGATTTTCTTTCACTATACACCCACATGATACAGGTTTCATATTCTGCGTCATGACCAAAAATGTAGGTTTGTAAAAGGATTATTATACATGTGTGATAAATTGGTTTAATTTGCCCTGAAAAGCCGGAGTAGCATCTTTTATTGGTCATTATATGCAATCACCTTTCTCTCAGTCTAGAGGACAGGTTCTTCAAAAGTTTCCTGCAATCAGTCTTCTGTTCTATAAATCTCTACTGTCTCTTAGACATAAACATGATTTTTAAAATAAGCCATTTATTAAAAATAAATGCTAAGAAATTATGTTGCAAATCCAGATTGGTAGTGGATAATGTCAAGTACACATTTTTAGATGACTTTTATTGTACATCAACTGTACAAAACTATGTACATAACTTATCAAAATCCAAGGCTAGGGAAGTCATAGTCCTCAAGAGAACCTATTTTTGTCTTGCTAGCAATGGTTATGTTATCAAACTGCACCCTAAACATTTACGTTTGTATCTCTACATCTGTGCTACTCTCAAACTTTATCAGAGAAGCTTCTTATTGCAGTGCTGGTGGTTACCACACACATACATTACTGTTCAAAGACAGGAAACTGAAATAACAGCCTAGGTGTCCATCATCTGATGAATGGATAATGAAAATATGGTACAAATACACACACACACACACACACACACACACACACACACACACACACTTGAAATAACAGCCTAGATGTCCATCATCTGATGAATGGATAATGAAAATATGGTACAAATACACACAGACACACAATGAAAATTTTTATTGAATCATAAACAAATGAAATTATGAGCTTTTTAGGTAAATAAATGGAGCTGGAAATAAATTACGCTGAGAGAGGTAACTCAGATCTAGAAAGACCACTCATGTTCTCTCTCATATGTGGATCCTGGCTTTGAATCTTTAGATGTGTGTACTTAAATTAGAGGACCTGTAGAAGTCAGGAAAACTAAAAATAGGCCATGGGCGGGGGGTGGGGGGGGATGGAGGATATAACACAAGTATTATAAAGGAGTAAAAGGGAAATAATTGTGCAAGTAGGATTCAGTGGGTTGAGAGTAAAAGGACAAGGACGGGAGGGAGTATATGGGAGAGATAACACTAAAGAACTTTTAAAAAACCATATGGAAACCTACTTTAGACGCTTTCGATAATAGGCAGGCAGACAGACAAAATGGAGTTACCCTATATGGGAGAAAATGCCTCAGATACCATAAGCTATTGAACGAAATGCTCAGTACATTGAGATTATCTATTTTCAAGGTGTTGGCAGTGTGGTCGCAAAGAATGCCACTTCCCCAACATTATAAGACATTGCTACTGCTCCTAGTTACCCTCCAGAACTTAATGGTAAGATCCCATTTCTGAAGACACTTCATACTTCAATTATAGGACATAGAGAAACCAAGCTGATACTGATCTGGAAGCTTCATCCCTACTAGCTAGCTTTTATAGTCCTGGCGAATGCTATAACAGTACTGGAATAAAACAGTAATTAACAGTCTTAACCAGCTGTGAACCCTGAGAACTACAATAATGAATGGCCTAACAAGATATGCCTACTTTTGCAATAGTGGCATGAAATTTATGGGAGTAACCAACCACTCTAATTGGAGTTAAGACCCACAGCACAAGACAGAACTCATGCCTGGTACTGATAACTGGGTCAAGAACCTATGGCTGCGTAGGTCACAATCTATCACGTACAAACTACTACTTTTCTACTAAATAGTTATAATATTAAACAGCCCCCTAAGTACTTATCTTTATATTCATAGATTAGTACAGCTTTCAACCTTTATTTTCCAGAGTGTCCATATACCTTCCTCCCAAAGGTCAGGGATCACCATGGAAGAAGGGGAAAAAAGATTTTAAGGCCAGAAGTAGTGTATGACTGTTCATAAACAGCATTTTCTAGATATAAAAGAGTCACTGCACACATGAACTCACATGCTTTCTGGTATCAGGGTTTCGGCTAAAAGATCCAGAAGGTTAAATGGGCTTGCCACCATAGTAACGAAGCCCTTGCTCCTTATGCTGGAAGTTATCTTTCCCTATTCTGTACTCTGCATTGTAGCTATAACCATGTTTGAGAAAGTTTTGTTTTTGTTTTTGTTTTTTTAATTTATATTGGTCAGTGCTTCAGAATGGCTCCTTTCCTAGATGTATGTATATTTTCTGGTTTTGCTTTTTTGTTCTTTCCAGATATTTGTACAATTTAACTCTATTTTATGGATTATATTTTCTGTGTCTTTCTGTGTCTACCACTTCCCTGTTCTATACCACAGAGTCATAGATTGCACCTCGTTATCACAGCCCAGGGGGCTTAAATGTTGTAGTCATGACTGCTCTTCCTTTAGTCATGACTGCTCTTCCTTTTCTTATAGAGTTCTCTCACTACAATAATTTCTCCACCTTCTCTTCATTCCTGACGTTCTTCATCCTACACAGTCTACTCCAATGAATGCTGCTTTCCAATGAAGGCTTTACTTACTGAGCTTCTTTCTTCAATTATTTAAGGTGGTATTTTTTGTCGTGATCACTGTTCACTGAATCTGTCACAGAAGCATTAGATGAGCTCTATTCATCGATTTATGTAAATATTATTTTAGTGCATGGATCATTGCTAAAACCGTACTTTTGCATTTTATACCTGACACTCAAAATTCTCAGAATCAGTTATCGGAGATGTCTTAGTTTTTCCAATAATTATCACTATTTGCCTGCTTGCTGCCATGCATATTAGGCTTTTGTGCCACTGACTGCCACTTTGGAAGAATGGGGATCGAAAGAACCCCTCATCTTATAAAAAGGGTCTTCTTAGCAGCCTTCACCTGTGGCTTCAACTCCTGACACCACTCAGAGAGAAATTAAAATGCTAAAAGAGCAACACCAAAACAAATCAGACACAGACATAATGTTAAAAACATTTAAACAGACGAAACACTATCAGTAACTACAGGAAAAAAAATTAAACATGCAGAACAATTTGTGACATTAAAATTGAGGACGATATAAGCAGGATTAATGAAAAAAGTTAAAAGCACTAAAAAAGGAATGTAGCAAAGGTTAAAAAGCCAGAGAACAGAATCTGATAGTCAAATATAGAAAAACAGTAAATAAAAGTATAAAAAGGAACAAGGAGAAATGAAAATACAAACATCAGAGACTTCAAAAGGATAAAATAAGTCAAAACGTGCTAGCTAGTTTTATGTCAACTTGACACAAGATAGAGTCATCTAAAGGAGGAAATCTTATGTCTCCATAAGATCTGGCTATAGGGCATTTTCTTAATTAGTGATTAACTGGGGCGGGCCCAGCCCACTGTGGATAGTACCAGCCTTGGGCTAGCGGTCCTGGGTTCTATAACAAGGTAGGTTGAGCAAGCCATGAGGAACAAGTCAGTAAGTAGAACCCCTCTATGCCCTCTGCATCAGCTCCTGCCTCCAGGTTCCAGTCCTGCCTGAGTTCCTGTCCTGCCTGCCTTCAGTGATGGACTACAATATGGAAGTATAAGTCAAATAAATCCTTTCACCCACCAACTTGCTTTCAGTCATGGCATTTCATCATAGCAATAGTAACCCTAACTGGGATACAAACAATACTAAAAATGTCTGATAAATAGAAAAATAAAAATTAAAAAATTAAAAAAGCACTGGGGAAGAATTTCATCCATGTCCACTATTACTGGAATTCACCAGCAGGCTGCTGGGGTTGCTGGGTAATAGCTGAGGAGTAACATTAATTTCTCTGTTCTCACCTTACCTGTTAGTATTATCTATATACTAGCTAAGGACTTCGCCCAACAAGGTTATGTTGGTGACAAACTTGAATTTAATGATGAAAACTATATATCTGCATAAAGGAGTCACTGCTGTGCTCAAGCCTTTGAGTGTCAGCCAGACACCATATGACTCTTTCAGAAATGTCAGTATTTCTACACTCATTGATGGAAAGCAAACCTCCATATATGAGGTGTCTCTGCAGAGTTAGCCTATAGAGCAGAGGGTAAGGAGATTCTGTGTTGCTCAGGTCCTTTGAAGCTCAATAAACAGCACATTCTAGTAAGAAGAGAGCTGTGTAAATCTAGTGAACTATTGTCTCTGGGCTCCAATCTTTTAGTCCCAAGGTACAGTAAACCTATGGAGGTGGAAAAATGGTCTAGAGGTCAACCAACTGGCCAACTCTGGACCCACTATTCTTATTCTCTGCCACTGTCTATGAGGAATGGGCATACTCCTCACTAGAAACGTAACACTCCATTCCTAACAGTCCATGATCCTTTCTTAAGGAGCCTGTATCTTACCATGTGAGTTTCCATGGCTACCTCTTGTTCCCACCTACTACATAGAAACTTTCAGCATGTCCCCAGCCTCCTGAGTTTTGACTGATCTTAGTGATCATGCCCCAAGAGTGGATGAGACAGGACCCTGGTACAGCATTCTGTATGTGGATAAATGCAATTAATTTGTTTTCCAATTTATTATGCCAAAATCTTTAAGACACTGTCAGACAAGTCACTTTCTGTATTAACACTTGCCCACATCAAGGTTTCTTTCATGACAAAGAATGCCAGTCTGTGGCAGCAGGTTGGCACTTTGCACATTATGGTCATTTCCTAGTTGTAGCACTCAGCTCATTCACTCGGGATTTGAGATTAAAAGTGTAGCTGGGCAGTGGTGGCGCATGACTTTAATCTGCGCTTGGGAGGCAGAGCCAGGAGGATCTTTGTGAGTTCGAGGCCTGCCTGGTCTACAGAGTGATTTCCAGGACAGGCAAGACTATTTCACAGAGAAACCCTGACTGTCTCAAAAAAAAAAAAGTGTAGCCTATGGTGCACTTTTCTCAAAAAGAGAGAAAATAGCTTTTGTCTTCTAGTGTATACTGTCCTGTCACCTCCTTCTTGATCCCAAGTACTCTTTCTCTCTTGTTCTCCTTGGAAAACATTCTCTCTTTTGTGACTCTGACACTGAGCATCCATGTGTTAGTGTGGTTAAAAAAACAAAAAACAAAAAACAAAAAACAAAAAACGTTTTACCTGCCATCCTATCCTTAAACTTCCGATATGTTCTTTCCTAAATTTTTTTCCCCCTAGACAGTGTTTCTCCGTGTGGTTTTGGTGCCTGTCCTGGATCTCACTCTGTAGGCCAGGCTGGCCTCGAACTCACAGAGATCCACCTGGCTCTGCCTCCAAAGTGCTGGGATTAAAGGCCACCACCTCCCGGCCCCACTCTTTCCTAATTTAAAAAGATATTCTGCAATTGATTTTCATTATGCCACCAATTTCCAAATTTCTTTCCTCATTCTAATCACACTGTCTACAATTTATATCCTGGCTGTCCTGGAACTTGCTCTATAGACAAGGCTGGCCTCACACTCAGAGATCTGCCTGCCTGCCTCTGCTTCCCAAGTGCTGCTAGTTCAGAATTTTTAAAAAGAGTAATCACCACACTAAACTAAAATAAATGAACAATTCTTCAATAGTGTCTTACTTTATACCTTTCCTAAAATAAAATTGCATGTGTTTTTACCTCAGGGTAAATATGTTTAGTGTTTCTTATCTCATTGTGGTACATTACTGCATCATTCACTTTCCTCTCACTGAATGTAATCCCTTCAAAAGATGCATTAGAATGTTAATGATTGCTATGAAAATGTCAGATCAAGACCAAGCACTGAAATAAACCCTCAATATCAAACAAGGTGGGAAGGACAACTGAGATAACCTATACAAAAATTGAATATTTTTTAGCAAATTTAGGAAAACAGGTTTCAACAACAAAAATAAGGAGACCGACTGACACAGAGCTCCCCATTTGGTAACTGCATAAAGTAAATGCCTGACAGACAAAACTAGCTGTTGCTTAGGCTACTACTGGAATGTTGGTAAAGACAGCTCAACATGACCAATATCCTATGAGCAGTCATGCTTGCTGAATTTCCTTCCCTAGTTCACATTCACTGACCTGGGAGAGTCCAGAGTGAGGTCTCTCCTATGCTCCATGGCCCAAATCCATGCTCCAACCTGAAGATCAACTCAGGTTTAGTCACGCAGTGTCCTGCCAATGGAAGAAAATGATATATAAATTGCTCCCAAGTAGAAAGTCCATTTCACTGACGGAATATGACAGTTCCATTTGAGCTGTGCTATGAATGGTAAATGAAGCTACACAGAGAAAAAACTTAAAAGGACTCAAAAGAAAAAGAAAAAAAAAGCCTAGAAACTAGATGAAAAACTTCTTAGAGAACACAAAGTCAAAAAACTAAAAAACCATGTACACATGGTAAAAAAATTAATTGTTGAGAAGTTCTGATTTCACACTCCTATTCAAAACAAGCTGCAGGCCAACTATCACTGAGCTATGTCCCCAGCTTTACTGTATAACTTATTAACTGATGAGCCTAATATCAGTCTGAAAATTCCCAAACACTGAAAACTTAAAAGAGGCCACCCCTTCCCCCTTACCAGATGGAAAAATCCCAGGATGCAATAGCTGAGACAGGAGGACTGCTGTAAGTTTGAAAAGACTTTGAACTACAAAGTAAGTTTAAGGCATCCCAGGATACACAGTGAAACCATGGCTTAGAAAGTCAAGAAAAAAATAACTGTCCATGCTCCAGGAATTAATCCATCACCCCATGTTCACACAAAGAATCTGAATCAAACTCAGAGAGAGAGAGAGAGAGAGAGAGAGAGAGAGAGAGAGAGAGAGAGAGAGAGAGGTGGTAGAGAAGGGCTGTAGATAGAGAGTGTGCTCAGTGGGATGGGGGCCTAAGAAGATAACAGACGGTAAAACTGAAAATACATTGCATTCATATATGAGATTATCAGTAAAAATCAACTAATAAAATACTGTGAAAAAAAGACACAAAGAATAGGTCACCACATTCCATATTAATACATGGAAGAAGTAATATTAAAAGAAGCAATACCCACACTGATTTACAGATTCAACAGTATCTTCAGAGTAAAATCAGTATTCTTCTCCACAGAAACAGAAAAGCACTTCCTAAACAATGTCTTAAACATCATGTGAAAGCGCCAGAGACCCCAAATTAGCGAAGCATCTTGTTCAAAAAGCACAAATATGAAGCTCTTGACACCTACCTTCCAAACCCACTACAAAGAGACAGCAGGAACAGGCACAAAAAGAGACAGACACCACTGGAAGGGAACAGAGAGCCCCAAGCAAACCGTATCTATTCGGGGTGACAGTGGGGATCTGAAATGCATTCCAAAGAATACAGCATTCCAAAGCTGAAGTCTTAGTTACCAGTCTCTGATAAATGTGGCCATGGGGAGATGCCCAAAAAGGGATGCTGTCATGTCAGAACCTTTTCTTTGCTTTCCAGTGGCAGTGAAGCTAAGTGGCATATCTCAGGCATGTGCTCCCTCCATGACACTCTTCCTCACTATAGGACCAAACTAACATGGCCAAGTAGAACCAGGGGAAAACTATGAGCCAACAGAAACCTTCCTTTTATGAGTTCACTCAGGTATCGTGTCAGAGTGAGGGAAAGCTGACTAATACATTCAGTCAACGGATTTTCAACACAGGTTTCAAGACTTTTCAACCAGTAAGGAAGTTCTCATCTGTAAATTTTTCAGACAAACATGGACTATTCAGGCTAATGAAAGTCAATAGACCTCCTCTCTCTAAACTTTATAGACATCAACTAAAACAGATTAAGTTCTGCGTGTGCTAGCACACACTCAAAATCCCAGCACTCAGGAGATAGACCAAAAGAATCAGAAGGTCAAGATCAAAGGGAGTTCAAAGCCAGCTTGAGAAACCGCATTACAGATGCATAATAAGGAAAAAACAAAAAACAAAAACAAAAACAAAAAAAACGCCAAAAGTAACTCAAAGGTGTAAGACCTGACATAATGATGTCCTTAGAGTATGCAATAAATACTTTAGGACAGTGAGGAAGACAAGAGTATTTTGATGTCTACCAGATGCACAGCAAAATCAGCAAACAGGACAACATCAAACTTAAAATTATCTGCACAGAAAAGGCCTTCTTACCTTACCACAGCCAGAAAGCAAAGGAAGGGGGTGCTGACATCCTAACAATTTTTCTTGGGCATCACCCCACAAAAAGAAACACCTGTCCAAGAACAGAACTGGAAAGCACACTGTGAAACCATACATCGCCATTTCTGAGCCCACGATGATCCCCACTGTCTTAAAGCTAAATAACTGATGGCCCACAGGAGACCTTGGTACACATATACAGCACCGAACTCAAGAGATACAGCAAATACCTATGTCTCTAGCCCCAGTAATGATGCCGCCAACATTTCCTCAGAAGACTGTCATGAACCCCTCAAGAGAGATTCCAATCCAGACCTCTTCTACCCCACTGCATGTGCCATAGAAGGCAAAACTGAGTAAGATGTGGACTTTTCAGGGTTACCACTGTCTGAGAATCACTTTGGCTCTCTGACTACAAAAAATACACTTTCTGATTCACCAGATTGGAATAGATGAATGTTTTCTTGGGCTACTGACTTCCTCCATAATTGAGATAAACAGATGATTTCTTATGTCTACACAGGAAAGACAAAAGATCAACAAACCACATCTGCCAAAAAATGCAAAATCCCACATGTCCTCATTATATTTGCAAGCTCAAGGTAACCCCAAAGAAACAGAGAAAATGGCAGTTACTAGAGCAAAAATATTGGGGGTGGTAGACAGGGAATATGCTTTTAGTATACAGGCAAAGGACACAGAACTTATGTTCCATAGTAGAATAATAAACACGTTTGACAATTAAATCTTTCAAAATAGCTATCAAGGAGAATTAGCATTAGGATGTACCAGCTAAAATGTCTATCAATTTAGTATTAAAAGTTAGCTGCCTCGGAGTCAGACTCACCCAAGGACACCAGGCTACTGTAGTTCTCCAGCATCACATCTCTGTAGAGGGTCCTCTGAGCAGCATCCAGCTCCTGCCACTCCTGCCAGGTGAAGTCCACAGCCACGTCCTCAAATGACACCAACCCCTGTAATGAAACACCTCCTGTCAACCAAAGGCCTCAGATCTGGAAACAGAATCCATTTCTCTAGTTGTTTGTGTCTTGCCAGTATCACATAGAAGCTGGGGCTTGACTTGTATTCTGTATCGTGTAGTAGATTAAGATCAATACAAGTATCTTACCTCTGTGTTAAAGTAGTGACTGAAGAAATGATCAAGAGCTCTCCATGGAATTACAATAGAAACAAAATTGTAACTGAGTGTGTGTGTCTGTAAGGTTTCCAGTAATGGGAAGAGAGTGGATTCTATAAATTCAATCCTATAAAAACACGATTAAATCTGTAAGGCATGCGCAGCACAATGAAAAGGCAGGTGCTGGGGCTGGCAGTGCAGCACTGTGCTGTAGTGCAGAAGACACAGGGGCATGACCTCAAGTCCCCCTTCCTGTAGTAGAAGAGATCTTATTCTTAAAAGCAAGATTTGGGGCTATGTATGTGAACACAAGGTCACAAAATTATTTTTTTGCAACAGAGAGGGTTTCTAAATATGCCACGACCAAAATTTAACTCAGGAAGATATAATGACTGCAAGGTTTTGAACAGTACTCTGCGGATAGCACTCAGCCATGTGGCAACCGGTGACAGCACTGTAGCCTTTGCTGTGAACACACACCATGTGCACTAGGCACTATTCATGCCATCACCATGCAATTTCAAGGAACACTGATTGAAATGTTGTTTTATACTGCAAGGCTTTTACTCTGCATACAGTTTTCCGATCTTATTGAAACAATTATTTAATCGTGTTAATTAAAGATTTTAAGTATTTTCCCAAAATCATTCCTCACTCTTTAAGCATAAAATTAGCATATATTTGACTTGTGTTGTGTTACAAAAACAAGCACATTCATTTTATTGGTATGCAAAGTTCATTTTGTCTTTTGCAACCAATAAAATCATAAGGAATTATTTTAAAATAAATGTGTAAGATTTATTAAACATGTTTGGTTTGCATTTCTATTTTATATGAATCTATATATCTGGGTTCATACAAAGCTTCTCAGGCAAAAATAGATCATAAGTGGAAAATATTTATACGTATCATTTCTTTCTCAAAAGCAACTGAAAAAGTTGCCCTCTATATACTGGGAAACTGAGACAACAATCACATCACATCGATGAGTTCAAAATGCTTAAACACACACGATCAAGAACTCAACTTGCATCACACAATACAAGAGGAAAATGATTCTATGCTCCTGAGGTCATCCAGAGGGTGGGAAGATAATGATCGTACATGTAAATACATGGACCCACACACCTCTCTAGAAAAGTGAGAAGAATCATAGTTTCATAAGCTAATACAAATATTTCCCCTGGCCTCATCACCTGGGATCAAGACAGAAAACTGGTTAAAACTCCAAGGCCACATTTCTCCCTGGAAGGACTCTCCACTATGGTCAGCTAAGTGCTATTACTGAAAGCTGAGCTTTTATTTGCTCCTCAATAACAGAGAAAAGATTAGTACCCTCTGATAGCCTTCATGGGAGTTTAGACTACTGAGCCCCTCCACTGCTCACACATAACACCTCCAGGTCTACTAGTTGTTCAAAGAAGGAGTCTGCCATTCACTGAATGCCTCAGCTTTAAAATGGGTTGGCTTGTGGAAATATATACTAAACTCTCAAGTTCTGGGAACAAAGCAATCTGGCACATGCAAATCTCTTTAGGGTCCAGAAAAACAACTATCTAAAATCCAGAATTAATGCAGAGAAGGATGACAAGACAAATTCCAGTCTAGTCCCAGAAGTCATCCGTTCTTTAGAAGCTAATGGACAGCCTGAATGGTAACAAATTTGCCCCAAGGATTGGATGTAGCAGACAGCATACTTCTTGCAGCCCCAGGAAAGCTGTGAGAATGACCATGTCAAAGCAATGACAGATTACAAGGGTCAGATTACAATGGACAGGGCAAAAAGGGAACTCAGTTCTCTTCTGCTGATGCGTAAAAAATTAGTACAGTCATTTTACAAAGTAGTATTCAAGCTCTGGAAAAAATGTAAACACAGATCTTCCATATGATCCAATAATCACCAAGGCTAGTATGCATGCAACAAACATCTAAATATAAAGAAATGGTTTCACATCCACGTTCACTGCCAAGAATGCTAATAATTAAGTGTCACTTAGATGAAGGTATGGCAGGACATTCCTCCAACATGCACAGCATCTACCTGTTCCCAAAAGAAGATCCATAGTACACATGAGACCGCTCCCTAGAACAGAACCTAAGGGCTGGTATTCAGCAGAACTCGAAGAGAATAGAAACACGGCTTCTGTGAGCACTTCAGACCAGCAAGTACAGATGTTGGGATGAGGGGGGCATCACACTATAAAGTTTGTTAGGGGTAAGCCCAACACAGTGTCATCAGATAAGGTTTCTGTCCTTAGGGTACACAGGAGAGAAACACAAGATCATTTACATGGGCTCAAGTGAATTTTCTCAGCTTTCCTCTCATGGGAAACATTCATGGACAGAATTAAATTCTTCAAATATCCCCTGCTCCAATATCTGTTCTTAATAAATCACAGAGTACAAGGAACAAATTGCTCAGCATACTGCAGAAAATGACATTGATGGGGCTGGAGAGATAGTTCAGTTCCCAGCATCTACACAGTAGCTCACAACTGCCTGCCAACTCCAGTTCCATGGAATATGATGCCCTCTTCTGGCCTCTTCAGACTACTACATGCATGTGGCACACAAATTCATTCACACTAGCAAAAGGAGATGTTGATATTTGGTAACACTTAAAGGAAAGTGACATTATAGGAAATTGTTGCCAGACACACAAAGGGTAATGGAAGTACTAGCCATGGTTCTGGATTTTCAAACTTGCTTCCCACACAACTGGAAGGCTCAGGGAAAACAGTTTACCCATAGAGAGGTTGTGAGCCAAGAGTTGTCCATCCAAATTCCACATCCTTCATTCCTGATACTGCAGGTGAGACTGCTGTGGACCTCAGACTTCCATGAACAGCAGAACAGTCAAGAAAGAGACAGATACAGAACAAGCTGGCTCCTGGCTTCCCTTCGTGGGTCGTGCCAGGTTCCCAGACAGTGCCCTCTGGGAAGTGGGTCCTCAACAGGTGTTCCTGCTGTTAACAGCATTTGGGACATTGCTGCCTGTAAGAGTCTGAGGAATTCCCTTCAGAGACCTCCTCCCACAGGGCCTTTCTTCCTCCATCAGGCCTTCACTTCCTCTCTCATACTCTGTCTTCGTCCTACCGGTCCTCTTCTCTCAGAACCATTAGTACCTTATCCATGCTCATCATCAGCACCACCTCTCCCACCCATTTGAAGCATCAATGAATCTTGTGCACACACTGCCTTCTCCTGTGCTATGAGGGCCAAGTCACTGTCCCAAGGAGTCAGGCAGGAACAATCACCCCTAGCCTCAGCTTTCTGTTCATTATAGTGGGAACAACTTCATACAGCACCCTTCTCCTGGTCTCAGGGTTCCAAAATGGAAGGTTTGTGTGCACTAAAGCAGCCTTTGGCCTTTTCATGGCAACCCCATGTGTCTTGCTATGGCTGCACAATAACAGATAAGAGGTGACATCATTCTATATAACAGACTGTAAAGACAGGGATTGGCTTCTTTGAGGTCCCACAGGGAGGTGACTAGGTATGGAACCTACCACACATGTCCAACAAGCACTCTACCACTTTAATGGTTTCTATCTTTTTCTTTGAGGCATGGTTTCACTAAATTGCCCTGGCCCACCATGAACTCACTTTGCATTCCTCAGACCTGCAATATATACTCTGACCTGCACCACCATGCCTCCTAGCTTGGAGGTGAGATTTGAACCCAGATCTAGGCCTCCCTCTCCTGTTTCACCTTACCAGAGCATGGAAAGAGATATCTAGAGAGAAAAAGAAGAGGAGAGGTAAAGCCTCAATGCACAGCTGCTTCTGGATTCCCAGGATAAAAAAATCCTAGTGAGCGGCCAGTCAAACTACCTTCCAGAGCAGGGCTCCACACAAACTTTCAGAGACTGAGACACGCCAAAGATACAAAGAGATAAGACAAAAAGGGACAGAGAGTTGGATATGGTAGCTCATGCCTAAAAGATTCCTAAGGATCACAGGGCCAAGGCAGGAGGATCACCAGAAGCTTGAGTCCAGAGTAGGCTACAGAGTGAGACCTTGTCTGAAAGATCAAAGATAAACAACGAAAGAATCACACAGGGGATAGAGGGAGGGAAGGGATGGAGGTACAAATTTGCAGGCACACAGGGACATACATATAGAGAACTGAGACCCACATGTGCAGCACTCAGGTTTAGGGTACAGCCCCCATTCCCTGCACTGAGTCTCCTAATCCAAATCCTCCATCTACCATGGACCAGACAAGTACCAAGGGAGATCTGGAAAACCCAGTGCTATATGGCCAAATCCCAAGGAGGGACACTTGGAGACTGCCTCTCTGCCCCGCCTCTCTTGTTCCACAATACATCAACCACGTACCAAGCACCTGGCTCCTTCCCCCTGCCATAAGTGTGAAAATGGAAGAGCAGAGTCAACATGGCTGGCCTGAGTCTGGTCTTGGGACCTTCCTAAGGCCTGCTAATTGGCTGCAGGTCTTGCTATGTCACTGTTGCTGTCTCTATCTGCTCCTCTGCCTCTAGCCCTCTTTTGCTCTGTGCATCTTAATCACCCCAGAACCATACTGTGCTACCCAAGCGATGCATGTGTGCCAGGACCCCACCAGGAGAGAGGCAATCTGAGTTTCTCCACATCCCCAAGAGCACTGGTGGGGAAGGCAAAGTGGATTAAAGGAGGAAGAGCAGCTGGTACCTGGGCCCCTTCCAAGTATCAATCCCTACCTTGGGGTCCTTTCTTTACTTCCATAGAAAGTACAAAAGGCTGGCCTGTGTTTCCAGCTAAGGGAGGAGAATGGAAAGCTCAAAGCCAACTTGTAAAACTACGTCTCAAAAAATAAAATAAAATAAACCAGTAAAAAAAAAAATAGGCAGAGGCTCACAAGATCCCATTCCTCCTTCAGGATGTATAAGCAGTTAATGGTTTTCTCGGGAGGGGCTCTTTATTCAGTAGTGAAGACAACGGTTTGAGGCCCATGCTCCTGTAACTAACTTCTTCCAATAAGCCTGCAAAAGTCAGGGGTCGTTTAAAAAGAAAAATAAAAAAGACAAAAACATCCAAGAATGAGGGGAAGTTCTAGTGAGAGAAGGGAAGGGACCAGGAGAGTAATAGGGGTTGGCGTTAAGAAAATACGTTCGGCCGGGCGGTGGTGGCGCACGCCTTTAATCCCAGCACTCGGGAGGCAGAGCCAGGCGGATCTCTGTGAGTTCGAGGCCAGCCTGGGCTACCAAGTGAGTCCCAGGAAAGGCGCAAAGCTACACAGAGAAACCCTGTCTCGAAAAACCAAAAAAAAAAAAAAAAAAAAAAAAAAAAAAAAAAAAAAAAAAGAAAATACGTTCATTATACACAGGTATAAAATGTAATGAAAACCACTACTATGTACCATTAATATATGATACTAAAAACGTTAAGAAAAAAAAAGGACAAGTAACTGGTTTGGTTCACGGCAGAGCACTACCGTGCACGCTCATGCACTACCTTGTATGAACGAATTCTTAGGTTCCATCCCTAGTAACATACAGAGAGCCAGAGCCAGAAGGCAGAGAGGGGAAGTACCTACTCCAGGTCACTAAGAGACTCTAGGACCTGAAGAAAAGGCCTCGATGGAGGAGACATGTTGAGAAATGCAGAGACACTAGGGAAAGATGGGCCATTAACAGCAGAAGAAGGGGGTGGGAGGTTCTGCTCACAGACGCCCTCAGCCAGAGGTTCAGAAACACAGCACAAGATTGCAACACGGGCAGCCAGGGACAAACACCATGGTGCAAGAAGAAGTCAGTGGGCGGGGTGGCTTCAGGAAAACCCTGGGGAGGCCGGTGACCTTACGGGCCCTGAGACAGACCTGCCAGCATCCCCTCATGTTGACCAAAGTCCTACCAGATCTGGGGGCGGCAGGGAAGATCCCGCCTGCGCTCGGGCAGCCACAGGTCCACAGCCCTGGCGTTCCCACCTGGGAGGCGTCCGTAGCGGCCCTGGCCACGAAAATGTCACTGCGGGTCCCCAGTGCGCGGACGCGACAGGACCCCGGGCTGCAGTAGCCGCCCTAGCCCAGCCACAGTACAGGGGGCCCGGACGCACGGCGGCTCCCACGGGAGGCAGTGGGGGTCGGCTCTTGGCTGGGGACGCTACCGTGGGTACACGCACCATTTCGGGATTCCGGGTGAGCAGCCCCCCTCGCGCTGGGTGTCCAGGCACCAGCGAGTCACACGGCGACACAGATCGGGTGCAATCCTGGACCCAAAGCTAAGAAGAAAAGCGGCCAGAGACGCAAAGATGGCGGGGTCAGCCACAGACCCCGGGCTGAGCGCCCCGCCCCCTAGACTCCGTCCGTGTGCCTGATTGGGTAGCCTTCATCCCAGTGCCTCTGATTGGGTGGTGCTTAAGGTCCCACCCTGAGTGACAGTTCGTGCTTCAACCCATGGGTGGATGGAGCCAGAATGACAAGGCCTTGCTTTCTCAGGTAAGTTAAGGCAGGGCTTCCTGTGACAGAACCTCCTTCCTGTTTGTCTGCATTTAACCTTGTAAATAAAGTATGAACATTTATGAATGGTATATAAATCCATATACCTTGTTTGTGTCCTATGTAATCCAAAAAGAGCAATTTTTTTTTAAAAGTATTCACTTAAAAAAATCAAAACAAGCATTTGAACTTGGTTGTAAAAACTACCATTTAAGAAACCAATACCATGTTTTTCATTACTTACCTTAGGAGAAATTTGAAAATATATATAAAATGCATTCCATATGCGTGCAAAATATTTCCATTCCTTTTGGATTTGCAGGATGGTATTTTCCTCACAGACAATAATCTAATGTCTGTGCTTAAGTCATCCTCCCGTGACATTCATACAGATGTGTCCACCAAGAATGCATTTCCTCCTGCAGCAATGCAGCCGAACTGGAGAGCATATCTTGAGTTTGTTCTTTATTTTAGCTAGGCAAAGCTGTTTTCTCCCTCTAAAACTGAGATGCTGGGTCAGGCGAAGCCTCACAGCACGCATGGATGTCATACATAGCTCATGCATACCACACCACAGACCTCAAGGTTGTAACCTCTGACTCTATGCAACAGTTTCCAGAGGAGCTTTTAAAATCTGAAAAAGTCAATTTATAAAGGAATAGTGAAATCAGAATCCAGGTTCTAGGACGCTGGCATTAATAATGCTTAAAGCTCTCCAGAGTGATTCAGTGTGAATCCAGTCCCCAAAACAATTGCTTACCAACATCATCGTTGATTGAATTGCTTCCTAGTGGCTTCTTAAATGTTTTATGAAATTTTCCCAAATAAATGTCTATTGGCCCCAGACTGAACAAAAACAACTCAGTGAAGAATCAGTCCCACTCATATATAGCTTGGTGTACTGTCTCAGTGTTCCATTACTATGAAGAGACACCACAACCAAGGCAACTCTTATAAAAGAAAGCATTTAACTGGGCCTGGCTTACCGTTTCAGAGGTTTAGTCTATTCTCCGTGGGGTGGGGAGCGTGGTGGCACACAGACAGACGTGTTGCTGGAGACACAGCTGAGAGTTCCACATTCAGATCAGTGGGCAGCAGGGAGAGAGACACTTGGCCTGGCTTGGGTTCTGAAAACTCAAAGCCCATCCCCAGTGACACACTTTCTCCAGTAAGGCCACATCTACCCTGACAAAGCCATATTTCCCAATCCTTCGAAGTAGTGTTACTCCCAGATGACTAAACATTCCAATACATGCGCTTCTGGGGACAATTCTTATTCAAACCACCACATGTACTAATGAGTTTATATTTCATTTTATGTATTTATCTGTGTTTGCGTGTGCTGGAGTACAAGAGTCACAGGACAATTTGCAGGACATTGTGAGTCCCAGAAATCAAACTCAAGTCATCTAGTTTGGCAGTAGGAGGTTTTACTTGAGAAGCCATCTTTCGAGCCTCCCATGAGTTGAAGTAGAGTTAAACTCATGTGTGTAAGGACATACATTCAGGACAAAGGGTAACACCACCACCCAGCACCTTGAGAAGGCAGGGTACTGGGGACGACACACTACCAGATCTTATCAGAGCAGAGGACAGCTCTCTCTGATGCCAGGACCCTGGGTTTTTAAGCAGGAGCAGACCGTGCTGCACACAGACTCTGGCACTGCCAGGCAACTGTGTTATCTCTCACATTTTAATTTTCACTGTCATTATAAGAGGACCCAAAGAGGAAACTGGGAGAAGAAAGAGCAGATGCATAGGAGGAAGAGCAGAGACTTAAAAATATGTATGGTAGGTTGTCTCTCCCAAATATAAGATATTTATATGACACTATAAGGGGACTAAAGATTGATGAGATGCAATACCCAAGAAAAGAAAGAGCAGAATTAATTATGTGGGAGGTGCCATCAGGCTATAACAGATTCCATTCTCCAAAGGAGATCCAGAGGGATAGAAACATCAAGACCTTCCTATCCTCAGCTGGCTCAGCCATGGCAGAGATTCTCAAGGCTTTTGTCTTGATCTGACAACCAGAGGTGGATCTTAACAGAGCTACCACTGAGATGTCATCAATGACATCTTTTAGTAGATGCATCATAACTACTTTATTGAAAGGAGATCAGAGCAGCATGCTCTGTCAGCTACTCCTGTGCCCTGTACTAGTAACTGATCATTTTAAAGTGATGTCTTCCACATGATAAGAGATTATTTTGTTTTGTTTTGTGGAGGTGTTTGTTCTCTGGAGTGGGAGTTTGGTTGCTTGCTTGCTTTTTTGTTTTGTGGTACTCAGGATCCTAGAGACACCCTTGTATATGGTAAGTGTGTGCTCTATGACTAAGCTGCAGTCCAGTCTCCCTTATTTTCTTCTGAGACAGGGACTCCTGATGTATCTCAGGATAGCCTTGGACTCCTATTCTTTCTGCATCTGCCCCTCAAGTTCTAGGATTACAGTAGTGCAACATCACAGCCAGTGTTGCACTGAGAACTTACACTGTCGCAGATATGTGCTGACAGGAGCTAACTCATTTGACCCTCACAGACATCCCACGAGAAGTACATTTTAAGTAACTTTATAGGTAAAGAAACTGCCATTCATAAAGGGAAAATTGCTTCCCTAAAGTCACCCAGCTAGTAACTGGGAGAACTAGGATTCAAATATAAATGACGACAAACTGAACCAAGCCCTCCTGCATGCTATGGACATGTCATCCCACTGACCTATACTTTTGGCCTCTGAACACTTTGATCACAATCCAAAACTGAGAAATATTTTTCACTTATTAAATTTCTTGACATATTATACATACAAAGCACCTACCACTGGGTGTGGGATATTGTGTTCAATAATTGTATTAGCTACTTTTTGTGGCCATGATAAAACACCATGCCCAAAAGCAACTTATGGAAGAGTGAATTTATTTTGACCTGCAATTCCAGAGTCCATAACGGTGGGGGAGACACGGCAGCAGGGCTGCCAGAGCGCAACGTTTAGAGACAATACCCTCAATCGAAATGTGAACAATTTGTAGAGAAAGCAAACTAGAAATGAGGGGAAGCTAAGAACTTCAAAGTAAGCCCAGTGACATACTTCCTCCAGCAAGGTTCCATGTCTCCAAACTGTGCCGCCAATTAGCTTTCAAACCACAACAATAAATTTTGATTATTGCTGAGGATGATGGCTCACAGCTACAAGCCCATCAATGTGGAGGGTGACTTTGGAGAATGCAAATCCTTGTCCATCCTGGGCTTCACAGTGAGAATCTGACAGGAATGAAAGACAGAGAAGGGGGGGGGAGGAGAAGGGAAGGATACTGTTTCCACACATTTAAAAGGAAAATGAAGACTTTAACTCAGTATAGCACAATATTAATCTGGGGTGGAAGAGCAAAGGTAAAGCCTTTCCCAGCATGAGCATGAGCTCAGGCCTTGAGTTTGAACACCAGAACAAGGAAACATGAAAACTGTATAAACTGAACCCCAGCCCCGTGTAATTAGGGTTACAGCTAGTGAAACTGGCTGTGCCCGGGGGCCTAAAAGTCTGTGTAAGGGATAAGGATTGGAGTACCATATTTCATATGAGTCCTTAAGAGACAAGAAAAAGGAGACACTAGGGGATGTGGAAATTAGAAAAGCTAAGAAGTCCCCTTTTCTGTTTTTCTTTTGTTGTTGTTGTTGTTGTTCATTTTTCTAGTTTTTTTTGTTTATTTGCTTGTTTTTATTTTGAGACAAGGTGTCATGTCACTTAAGATGTCTTGTTAAGTGCTGTTGTCGAATACTATTTTAAGATGTGTTACATTTGTTTATGCTGTGGAACATTTGTTTAGTGATGCAAAGATTGTTGCATTTTTTATGTTGCATTTGTTTAACTCTGTGAAGCTGTGTTACTTTGCCTGTCTAAAACATCTGATTGGTTTAATATAGAGCTTAACAGCCAATAGCAAGGCAGGAGAAAGGATAGGTGGGGCTAACAGGCAGAGAGAATAAATAGAAGAGGAAGGAATGAGAAAAGGAGAAGGGAAGGATGACATCAGGGCTAGCCAACCAGCTACAAAGCAATCCATGGAGTAAGAAGTAAAGATGGGTATACAGAAATAGAGAAAGATAAAAGCCCAGAGGCAAAAGATAGATGGGATAATTTAAGAAAAGCTAGCTAGAAACAAGCCAAGCTAATGCTGAGCATTCATAAGAAAGAATAAGAATCTATGTAATTTATTTGGGAGCTGGGTTGTGGGCCCATTAAAGAGTAAAGAACAAAGAGTAATAAAACAGCCAACAACAAAGTGCTATGTAGTGATGATGGCTATGAACTCATGACTCCTAACTCTACTTCCCAAATACTGGGGTTATAACTCTGTGCAACTATTCCCACTCAAAAGTCTGCTTTTTAAAAAAGTTATACCACTACATTTCAAGGTCTCAAGAGACCTGGGTGTGGAATCCAGAACAGGGGAATGGACAGAGAGTGGGCTAAGGGTTGAGCCAAGTTAGATAAAAATCCATAGGGAACAAAGGTGAGAGGACCGGAGGTCTGCACTTTTCCCAGAAAACCTAGGATTCCTTAGGATGGGCTTTCTATTCGCCTACCCCTTTGAAGGATTGAGATGGAGGCACCTATGTGACCAGGAAGATCCTTGCAGAATAGGCAATAAATCCCCTCCCAGCAGAGGTTTTTCTTTAAATCCAGGTTGCCAGTGTTCAGTTTCAAATAAAAAAACTAAGGCCAGTTACATTTAGTGTTGTGGCATAATACGTATTACATTGTGTCTTACTTCTCTGAAAAGTTTCCTAATTTTCTGATTTACTAATATTTAGTGTTTTTTTTTCATTCTGATGTGCACATTATCAGTAACCTTTGTTATATCTTAAGCTCTCAATTTTGTTCATCATTGTTCTTCTCTGTGTTCAGCATTCCTTTAAGAATTTTGTACAATGACAGCTTAGTATTTGTGCAGTGATTTATTTTAGGCTTACCATGTAAGGCTGTAAATTATTCTTTGATTTCTATTGGATAACACGGCTGACTACAACTATCTCACTTGGCAATTTTGTTTGTTTCAGGGCATGAAAAAAAAGCCTATGCTTTCTGGTAGTAGAGTTTCAGCTTAAAAACCTATTGTGCTAATAGGTAACCACACACTTGCCTGTTACCACTTTCCTTATTCTGTGCTCTTGACATTTTAACTACTCATACAATGTCTTGAGGAAAGTCTTTTTGGTACAGAATCACATCAATTTGTGCATCTGAATGGCAGCTTCCATTGCTGGATGATGTGCCTTTTTGTTTTGTTTTGTTTTTAGTTGGTTTGGGGGGAGGACTAAAGTTGTGTGATTTTCTTCTACAAATTCATAGAATATGTTCTTGATGTTTGGAGTCTATTTCACATCCTCCTCTCTACCCCACAGACTCACAGGTGCCATCTCTCAATCATTCACAAGGGGGTCTTAACTGTTGTGTTCATGGGTATTCTTCTTCCTTCATGATCATCTTCCTGCAAGAATTCCTTATCTTCATTTCTTTATCTTCTTTCATCTACATCATCTACTCCATTGCTATTTTCTAATGAATGCTTTACTTATTGAGCTTTTTTCCTTTAAAGATTTCAAAAAACTGTATTTTGTTCCTATTTTATTATGAAGAAATTTTCTATTCATTTTGCATATTAACCTTAGAACCTCCTCTCCTCCCTCCTCCCACCCCCCAGATTTCCCTTCCAACTCACCTCCCATCTCCACCTCCTCCAAGGCAAGGCCTCCCATGGGTAGTCAGCATAGCCTAGTACATTCAGGTGAGGCAGGTCCAAGACCCTTCCCCTGCACCAAGGTTGTGTAATATATCCCACCATAGGCACTGGGATCCAAAAATCCCACTCATGCACCAGGGTCAGACCATGATCCCAGTGCCGGTGGGGTCCCTTAAGCAAGTCAAGCTAAACAACTGTCTCTCCTATGCAGAGGGCCTAGTCCAGTCCCATGGAGGCTCCACAGCTATTGCTCCACAGTTCATGAGTTCCCACTAATTTGGCCTGGTCATCTCTGTACATTTCCCCATCGTGATCTTGATGTCCCTTGCTCATAGAATCCCTACTCTCTCTCTTCGACTAGACTCCTGGAGCTCAGCATGGTGCTTGGCTGTGGATCTCTGCATCTGCTTCCATCATTTAATGGATGAAGGCTCTGTGATGACAGTTAGGATATTTACCAATCTGATTACCAAAGAGGCCAGTTCAGGCACCCTCTCCACTACTGCTAGTAGTCTAAGGTTCGGTCATCCTGTGGATTCTGGAGAACTTCCCTAGCACACCAACCCCACATCTGACAGCGGGCTGATTTCAAAATATATGAAGAATTCAAGACACTAGATATCAAAATACCGAACCATCCAATTAAAAAATGGGCAACAGTGTTAAACAGAGAATTCTCAACAGAAGAATCTCAAATGGCCAAAAGACACTCAAGGAATTGCTCAACATTATTAGTCATCAGGGAAATGAAAATCAAAATGACTCTGAGATACTATCTTACACCTGTCAGAATGGCTATGATCAAAAACACTGATGATAGCTTATGTTGGAGAGGATGTAGACCAAGGGGAACACTCCTCCACTGTTGGTGGGAGTGCAAACTTGTATAGCCACTTTGGAAATCTGTATGGCAGTTTCTCAGAAAATTGAAAATCAATCTTCCTCAAGACCCAGCTATACCACTCTTGGGCATATACCCAAGAAATGCTCAATTGTACCACAAGAACACATCTCAACTCTGTTCTCAGCAGCATTATTCGTAATAACTAGAACCTGGAACCAACCTAGATGCCCCTCAACCAAACAATGGATAAAGAAAATGTGGCACATATACACAATGGAGTACTACTCAGCAGTAAAAAACAACATCATCAAATTTGCAGGCAAATGAATGGAACTAGAAACTATCATCTTGGGTGAGGTGACCCAGACTCAGAAGGACAAACATGGTATGTACTCACTCATAAGTGGATACTAGATGTAAAGCAAAGAATAACCAGTCTACAGTCCACAGCTCCAGAGAAGCTAGCTAACAAGGAGAACCCTAAGAGGAATGCATGGATTGCCCTGGGAAGGGGAAATAGATGAGATCTTCATGAGCAAACTGGGGGTGACAGGTGGCAATGGAGAGTAGGGGATGTGGGATGAGAACAAAAGGGAACAGGAGGTTTAAGCTGGAACAGGGATAGAGTAGGAGAGCAAGAAAAGAGATATCATAATAAATGAAGATATCATGGGAATAGGGAGAAACAGGGTGAGAGGGAAATTCTCAGGAATCTACAAGGATGACCCCACCTTAGACTACTAGCAATAGTCGAGAGGGTGTCTGAACTGGCCTACTCTGGTAATCAGATTGGTGAATACACTAACTGTCATTATAGAGCCTTCATCAAGTAACTGATGGAAGCAGATGCAGAGATTCATGGCCGGGTGCCAGGCCAAGCCCCAGGAGTCCAATCACTGAGAGAGAGGAGGGGTTCTATGAGTAAGTGGCATGGAGATCATGATGGAAAAATGTACAGAGACGGTCAGCCAAACTAGTGAGAACTCATGAACTGTGTACCAATAGCCGTGGAGCCTCCATGGGACTGGACTAGGCCCTCTGGATAGGCAAGATGGCTGTTTAGCTTGAACTGTTTTGGGGGCCCCCAGGCAGTGGAATCAGGATCTGTCTCTGGTACCTGAGCAGGCTATTTGGAGCCCAGTGCCTATGGTGGGACACCTTGTATAGCCTTGTTGCAGGGGAGATGGGCTTGGACCTACCTCAGTTGAATGTATCAGGCTCTTCTGACTCCCCATAGGAGACCTTGCCTTGCAGGAGGTGGGAATAGGGGGTGAGTTGGAGGGGAAGGTTGGAGGGCAGGAGGAGGGAGGAAGGAGGAGAGGGAGATCTGTAATGTGTATGTAAAATGAATAGAAAATTTCATACCTAAAGATTCTGATGAAATCCAGAGAATCATTAGGTCATACTTCAAAAACTTGTATTTCACAAAATTGGAAAATCTAAAATGAATAGACAACATTCTTGATAGGTATCACATAAAAAATTAAATCAAGGTCAGATAAACAATTTAAATAGACCTATAACCTGTAAGGAAATAGAAACAGTCATTAAAATGCTCACAAGTACAACAAAAAAGACCAGGGCCAGATGGTTCTAGTACAGAATTCTTTCAGAATTTCAATGAAGAGATAATACCAATAGTCCTCAAAGTGTTCTAAACAATAGAAACAGAATGAATACTACCAAATTCTTTTTATGAGGCGACAGTTACCCTCATACCAAACCAAACAAAGATGTAACAAAAAAAGAGAATTACAGATTAGTCTCCCCTATGAATATTGATGCAAAATACTCAGTAAAATAGTAGCTAGCAGAATCTAAGAACATATCAAAGAATTATCCACTACGATCAAATAGGCTTCATCCCAGAGATGAAGGGATGGTTCAACGTACAAAAATCTGTCAATGTAATCCACCATATAAACAAACTGAAAGAAAAAAAAGCACATAATTATCTTATTAGATACTGAAAAAGCCTTTGAAAAAATCCAACATGTCTTCATGATAAATGACCTGGAGAGAACTGGGATACACGGTGCATACCTAAACATAATAAAGGCAATATACAGCAAGCCAACAGCCAACATTAAATTAAATGGAGAGAAAGTCTAAGTGATTCAGCTAAAATCAGTGCAAGCCAAGGATATCCACTCTCTCCATATCTAACCAATATAGTGCTCAAGGTTCTAGCTAGAACAATAAAACAACAAAAGGAGATCAAGGAGATTCAAATTGGAAAGGAAGAAGTCAAACTTTCACTATTTGCAGATGATATGATAGTTATACATAACTTATACATAAGTTACCCCCCAAAAATTTACCAAGGAACTCCTAAAGCTGATAAACACCTTCAGTAATATGGCTGGATACAAGATTAACTCAATAAAATTAGTAGCCCTCCTGTATACAAACGATAAATGGGCTGAGAAAGAAATCAGAGAAACAACACCCTTTACAATAGCCACAAATAATGTAATATATCTTGGGGTAACTCTTACCAAACAAAGGAAAGACCTATATGACAAGGATTTTAACTCTTTGAAGAAAGAAATTGAAATAGATATCAGAAAATGGATAATCTCCTATATTCATTTATCAGTGAGATGACATAGTAAAAATGGCAAACTTACCAAAAGCAATCTACAGATTCAATGCAACCCCCATCAAAATCTCAACACAATTCTTCACAGAACTGAAAAATGGAAAAACCTAAAACCCAGGATAGCCAAAACAATCCTGTACAATTCAGGAACTTCTGGAAGTATCACCATCCCTAACCTCAAGCTCTACTATAGAACTACAGTAATAAAAACAGTTTGGTTGGCATTAAAAACAGACAGGTGGATCAATGGAATCGAATCAAAGACTCCAGTATAAATCCACACACCCAAGATTACCTGATTTTTGACAAAGAAGCCAAAAATAAACAATGGAAAAAAGAAAATGTTCAACAGAAGTTGGTGGTATAACTGGATGTCAACATGTCAAAGATTGCAAATATCTCCATATCTATCATCAATCAGAAAACTCAAGTCCAAGTAGATCAAAGACCTCAACATAAATCCAGCTACACTGATCCTGATAGAAAAGAAAGTGGGATGTACCTTTGAACGCATTGACACAGAAGACCACTTCCTAGATATAACACCACCAGCACAGACACTGAAATCAACGATTAATAAATGGGACCTCCCAAAACTGAAAAGCTTCTATAAGGCAAAGGACATGGCACATAAGACAAAAAGACACCCTAGAGAATGGGAAAACATCTTCTCCAACCCCACATCTGACAGGGAACCAATTTCCAAAATACATATAAAAAATAACTTAAGAAACTAGACATCAAAATACCAAATAATCCCATTTAAAAATAGGTTCCAGATTTAAACAGAGAATTCTCAAAAGAAGAATCTCAAATGGCTGAGATACACTTAAAGAATTGCTCAACATCCTTAGCCATCAGGGAAATGCAAATCAAAATGACTCTGAGACACCATCTTATACCTGATAGAATGGCTAAGTACAAAAATGTTAATGACAGCCTATGTTGGAGAGGATGTGGAATAAGTGGGACACTCCTCCACTGATGGTGGGAGTGCAAACTTGTTCAACCATTTTGGAAATTAGTATGGCATTTTCTCAGAAAATTGGCAATCAATCTACCTCAAGACCCAGCAATACCACTCTTAGGCATACCCCCAAAGAATATTTAATCATACTACAAGGACACTTGCTCAACTATGTTCATAGCAGCATTATTTGTAATAGTCAGAACCTGGAAACAACTTAGTTGCCTCTCCACTGAAAAATGGATAAAGAAAATTTAGTACATCTACACAAAGGAGTATTAATCAGTAGTAAAAAAAATAATGGAATCATGAAATTTGCAGGCAAATGGATGGAATTAGAAAAAAATCATCCTTAGAGAGGTGACCCAGACACAGAAATACAAACATGGAATGTACTCACTCTTAAGTGGATATTACATGTAAAGCAAAGGATAACCAGGCTGTGATCCTCAACCCCTAAGAAGCTAGGTAACAAGGAGGACCCTAAGGGAGATGCATAGAACTCCCTGGAAATAGAAAATAGATGAGATGTCCTAGGTAAACTGGGGGTGGGGTGGAGGGGCAGGGATGGGAACATGAAGGATCAGGATGGTCAATCAAGTTGGGGGCAAGGTGTAGGGAGAGATTAATGAAAGAGATATCTTGATAAAAAGGGAGCATTATGGGTTTAGGGAGAACCTGGTGCTAGGGAAATTCCCAGGAAACCACAAGAATGACCCCAGCTAAGACTCCTAGCAGTAGTGGAGAGGGTGCCTGCACTGGCCTTCCTCGGTATTCAGATTGTTGATTATCCTAATTGTCACCATAGAGCCTTCATCCAGTAACAGATGGAAGCAGATGCAGAGATCCACAGCCAAGCACTGGACTGAGCTCTGGGAGTCCAGTTGAAGAGAGGTAGGAGGGATTGTATGAGCAATGGTGGGGGGTGGGGAGATCAAGATCATTCTGGGGAAACCCACAGAGACAGATCACCTGAGTTTGTGAGCTCATAGACTCTGGACCAACAGCTAGGGAGCTGGAATGGGACCAACCTAGGCCATCTGCATTTGGGTGACAGTTGTGTAGCTTGGTCTGTTTGTGGGGCCCCTAGCAGTGGAACCAGGTCCTGTCTCTGGCACATGAGCTGGCTCCTTGGAACCTGTTCCCTGTGGTGGGATGCCTTACCCAGTCTTGATTCATGGGAGAGGAGTTTGGTCTGGTCCTGCTTCAACATATTATGCTGTGCTTTGTTGACTCCCATGGGAGGGAGGCCTTATCCCTTCTGAATGGAGATGAAGGAGGAGTGGATGGGGGGGTGGTAGAAGGGAGGTGGGAGTGGGAATGGGAGGAGAGGATGGAGGGGAAACTGTGAGTGGTATGTAAAATACATAAATAAACAAATTAATTAATTAATTAAAATATCAGACAACACATTTCCTTCAGAAATCATGAATCTCATAATAATGGTAATGAATGCTGGTTGAACTGGATGATCCAAATACATCCATACTTATCACCCCAAAAACTCAACTCCGAATGGATCATAAACATCAACAGAACACGAGATTCACTAAATCTGATAGAAGAAAAAGTGAGGGCATAGCCTTTAACTCAGTGGCACAAAAAGACTGAACATAACACTGTTAACACTAAGATCAAAATTTAATAAATAATGGCCTCATGAAACTGAAAAGACTCTGAATAGCAATGGACATTATTATTTCGATAAAGCAGAAGCCTACAGAGTTAGAAAAGATTTTTACCAACTACACACTCATTGAGGACTAATATCCAAAATATATAAAACTCATAAAAGTGGAAATCAAGAGAACAAACATCCAGTTAAAAATGTTGTATATATCTAAACAGAGAATTCTCAAAAGAGGAAACTCAAGCAGTTGAGAAACACTTAAATATGTTCAACATCTTTAACCATCAGGGGAATGCAAATCAAAACTACTTTGAGATTCCTTCTTACACCCATCAGAATGGCCAAGATCCATAAAACAACTGACAACTCATGCTGGCGAGGATGTGGAGTCATCCTTTGATTGTGGGGTACAAACTTGTATAGCCACTTTGGAAATCAGTATGGCAGTTCCTTGGAAGTTGGGAAGTGATCAACCCAAGACCTATATAGCTTTCTTGGGCATATACCCAAAGGGCACTTGATGCTACAACAGACATATTTGCTCAACCATGTTCATTGCTGCTCTATTAATAATATCCATAAGATGGAACATGGACCCAACACTACTTTGGTAACCAAGAACCTGAGATTAGATAGCCCACAGACCTAGGATAAAACCAAATACTACTGCTATATAATAAACAAATGAACAAACACTCAGACAACTGTGCCCACCCCCGCAAAAAATCCATAGCAATATTATGAATGGTAATGGCATTCTGCTGTGTTCATACATGAATACCTTGCTTAACCATCATCAGAGAATCTTCCTTTTGCAACAGATAGGAACAAATATAGATACCCACAACTCACACAAGTGGCCCTAATTAAATTAAATTAAATTCAGAAGGTAAAATATCAACAAAAAGACATGAAAGCAGGAGGGAAAATTGCTGGGAAGAAGGGTTTCAGTAGAGGTGGAATAAAAGAGGAGAATATATATATATATATATATATATATATATATATATATATATATAAAACTCAAATGGATATAATTATATTTAATTATATATTATATGTTAATATATGTACTGTTTGCTAATCATATATATATACATTAAATATTTAAATTATCATATATTTCTAAGACAAAGAAGTAAATGGAAACACTAATTTGGTTAAACATTTGATATTAGTAATCATTTTGTAAAATGTAGCATGAAGATATGCATTATACAGTTCATAGTTTTATATCAAGGAATCATAGATTAGTGTCTTATAGGAAAGATGAATATTAAGACATGGATTTATCAGTGGCTCTCTCCCAAACACAAACGAAGGCTTTGGAATTCATGGGATCCTGCAAAGATAGATTGATTATAAACTGGAGGTCCTTGGGCTGAGTTAGAATTTTAGAGCTTTGGACACCAGGAGAGTCCATGGAGAAGTAATAACATCAACAAATGGTTCACCTGACAACAACTAGGTGTCTAGGGGAAATGGAATCAGCAGGAAAGAAATTGGTTTCTATGAAGAGCCACACCCCATGGGGAAATGATTGGCTGAATGGTGGAATAATGAGATGGAAATGTACCTAATGAGCAGATATGCATAGTTGTAAATACTGCCCCTGCTATAGTCCCATAGTGTATGCAGTTTAGAGTTGTACATTGCATTGTCATTTCCTTTAATGCCCTCAACGTTTCAGGGTTTGATGACTGTCTCCCTGCCATCTAATTACACAGTGTCAGTCCTCTGTCAGCCTTCAACGGGGCAATTTGTTCTTACACACAGAAACCTTCTGTTTAGACAACTCATCCAGGTGAGTCTCAAAGTCACCACAGCAAAGATTGTGAGGGACAGAAGACAAGATCATTTGCTTAAAGACCTCTGAGAGCCACTCCAGCCAAGCTGATCTGAGGGATGGCTCAGAGGTGGCTGTGGATGTTTTCTTGCTTCTTCCAGGAAATCACCAGTTTGTGTAATTGATATGCTAGGATCAGAAGTAAACCTTCAAGTCAGCTATTCAAGATTATTGTTGACTGTGAAGTAGTAGCAATGGGAGCCAATTAAAATGAGAGTAGAGGGGCTTAAGGGGATTTTATGTAAGCAGGACATAGTCAGGGGTCCTTGAAGTTCATTAGGGGGACAGGAGAAATTATGCATTACATATGGTGAGTAGGAGGAGGAAGTTCATGCATTACTTATTTCTGAGCTCCATTACTTCTCTGAGTTTCTTAGTATTATTCTCCTATAACTATTTCCTACTTATAAGCATATCAGTAGAATTGTTGTTTTTATTACTTATATATTTTTGGAATTGCTAGATATTTATGGTTATACATATTAAAACAATTTCTTAAGTGAAATATGTCTCTGTTTTTTCTCCTGAGTTTCTCATCTCAGGCAGCCCACCGATGAACTTTAGCTTTATTTTCATTATTCAAGGTTTTAAAACTCAGCTAAAATGTGTTCTCACCACGTGCTAAATGTCCACAAATAGTATTGTCAGTGTGTATAACCAAGTGGCTTCAGTGGGGCAAAATATTAGAGGACCATTGTTCATTGAGTCTTCTAATGTAGGTTATTGCTAAGTAATAGACAGATAGATGGATACATAGATAGATACGTAGGTAGGTAGGTAGATAGGTAGGTAGAAAGATGATAGATAGACAGATGATAGGTAGATAGATTGTAGGTAGGTAGGTAGATAGATAGGTAGTTAGGTAGGTAGATAGATGATAGGTAGATAGATAGATAGATAGATAGATAGATAGATAGATAGATAGATAGATGAGTGGATAGATAGATCACACTCAGTTATTGGTTTTTATTTTTATTTAATTCTTGATGATGAATACAAATCTTTAAAATAAAATTGTTTGTAACTCTTTCACTTTCTCTATAGCCCCTGACATTCCTTGTATACCATAAATTTTAATTTTCTTTTTGACTTTGTTGTTGTTCTATATAATGTACACATATTCTCTACCACTGTGAAAGTACGAAAGTGTGCAAAGCAGGTGAGGTCTACTCACATAGCTCTCGCATCTGAATGCAAAGATTCAGCAGACAGAGGGTTCAATGTGATGGAAGCAGGGAATAGTCACATAGAGAATTGAATTACGTGTGAAGGAGAAGTTTCCTGGGGAATGCAGGGTTTCAGAGAACATGTTGTTGAGAGGTTTTTGCATGTTGGAGGAAACAAAAGGCAAAACTGGAATATGCTTATTGGATTTTGCAAAGATTTCAAAACTGGAAGTTTCAGAATAACACAGGAAAAAGGTCCATACTGTGACTGGGGCAAAAAGCACGTGATATTAACAGGAGACCAAGAATCCCATGAGATCATGAGACTACGTTTTGTGACTAGTTTTCAACAAGTGTGTGCATTGATGTATGTGTGTGCTTTGTGTGTGTGTGTGTGTGTGTGTGTGTGTGTGTGTGTGTGTGTGTTCTATCTGGCTGCGGGGGTAGGTGTAGATTTGATAGGACAAGGTTTGTTGAATATATTCCAAAATGGGACACATAATATAGAGGGCAGAACCCATTTAAAAAGCGACACATGTAAATAACAAAAAGGCAATTTCAATTGACAAAACATCTTTTCAGCCACATCAAGGTGCAAATTAAGCTAGTGATCAGAGTAACTACTGGTGTCTTCATGTTTCAGCAGCATCAAGGGTACTTTGTTCCTCATCATTTTCCCCTGCCACAAGTTCTGATCATATGTTATATTTAAAGACTCTATTTCTAAATTTATTTTAAAATTTTTATACAATATATTTTGTTACTATTCTTCCCCCTCCCATATACTTATCCCCTTTCTACCTCCCCAACTCCATGTCTTTTGCCTTCTTCCATTCTCTTGGTCCATAAGCTTAGTATATTCTGCAATGTCTTCCTTGTTTTCTTAGTGTTTTGTTTCCTCAGAGAAATACATCACCATTTGTGTTGCAGGGCATGTGGAATAACATGACACTGGATCTTGGTTGCTTTGGTCCTGGTCTTCTTACCTTCCTTCTTTAAGGCCTTTCTATAAACCTAATAGTAGATATCATCTTCTTTAGAAATGTTGAAAGGTTTTGGATTCTTCGACCTCTTTTGAGTCCCAAATGCTAAGGCAGAGCCTGCTTTCTCATACAAGAACCGCCTGGGCATGGGGTTAGCCCACCCATATCAGTGACCAATCAAGAGAATGTGCCACAAGCTTGCCCACAGGTGAATCTTACAGAGGCATTTTTACAATTAATCTTCTCTCTTCCCAGAAATGTCAAGGTTTGTTTCAAGTTGGAAAAAGTTCAACCATCACAAGGGTTAAGGTTTAAGTATTTCAATGGGTAACTTTTCAGTAAAGCTGAGAGGTGAGTGAATATTTCCACATCCGAGAAGGCTAGGGTGCTGGGAGCCTTACTGTAGATGTGTTAGATGATCTAGGACAGATGTGTGAAGTTGGCACAAAGAAGAAACTGTGACCACCTATGTTCAAACAAGTGGCCTTGAATAGTCTGGGCTGTTTTTATACACTTTTGTTGGTTTGCTTGAACAGTTTTACAATCAGATTTGTTTCCTTAAGTTTGTAGAAAAGGTTAGTACAATTATGTTTGTTTTTTTTTCCTTCTTTCACCCCCGCTCCCCCTACTTTCCCACTGGTAACCATTACCTATTTGATCTAGAGCGCAAATGTTAGAAGCACAAGCAGTGTTGCAAGCCACAAAGGAAGTTTTCTAACTAGGCAAACTTACAGATAGAACAGTTGGCAGCATTTGTGGATACAGCATCATGCAGAGTGGAAGATAGTTTTGTCTCTAGTGGTTAATATTTACATCTGGTAAGGTCTGGGTTCTCACAATCCACTCACCAGCCAAAGCTGGATCAAGTCATTATACTTTCTGTACTACTCCATCTCCTCTGGGGATATACTAAGGTTTTCCATTTATCCTATAGACAACATAACTTGGAAACTTACTCTTAATAGTTTATCCCTTAAATGTTTATCCCTTGTCCTTATATCCATCTATCTTAACTTCTTACAGTATTGGTACAGTTATTAGAAACGAGAGAACTGTGGATTTCTATGATTCTATTTCATTACCTGTCTCTAGATTGTTCCCATTAACTCCTGATATCATCTCTTTTTAGCATTTCTCCAAAGTGCCTGTGGTTAAAATCATTCTTCCCAGAACAGTTGTGCAAATACGTAATATTAAACTTATGAGCTACTGTGACTCTTTTAGGCTAGTTACAGGGTGCATTGGAAAGGCAACATCCTTTTCTTAAAAAGCCTGAATTCATGGTCACATTTGAAATATCAAAGGCTTTAGGGGCTGAATCAGGTCCACTGTGTATTCTTAACAACATTCCCTTTGGCTGACTCAGATGAGAGTCATCAAGAGGAAGTTTTCCTTTTGTAATAGCTATTTTATCTGTGACTGAGAAAATGAAATTAAAGGTAGGCAGAAATATGGCTTGTATAGCAAAAGCAAGGAGAGAACTTAGCGCATATGCTCCTGGAGTCAAGTCCAGAATTATGTAGCAAACTGTCCACACGCTTTGCCAAATGGGCTAGATTCTCCAGGGCCTTGCCTTATTACTCAAAGTCGCATGGCTCCCACTACTAGAGGGAGAACTATGCAAAATTAAACACACATGAAAAACTGAAGAATTCAGGGCTTGACTAATATGATAGTGTTTCTATATGGTTACATAATTTCATCATTACATTTTCTCTGTTTTTTTTTGTTTCATTTTGTTTTAATTTTTAGTAACATAAATGACATGGAGCTAGAGAATGACACAGAAATTTCACAATTTCTTCTTCTGGGAATTTCAGAAGACCCAAGGCTGCAGCCTGTCCTCTTTGGACTGTTCCTTGTCATGTACCTGGTCACTGTGCTTGGGAACCTACTCATCATCCTGATCACGATCTCAGAATCTCATCTACACACGCCCATGTACTTCTTCCTCTCCAACTTGTCATTTGTGGACATCTGTTTCACCTCCACCACTGTACCAAAGATGCTAGTGAACCTCCAGTCACATTATAAGTTCATAATGTACAAAGACTGCATCACTCAAATGCTTTCCTTCATATTCTTTTCAGGACTGGACATCTTTCTGCTAACCATAATGGCTTATGACCGATATGTGGCCATTTGTCACCCCTTGCATTACACAGTCATCATGAATCCCAGACTCTGTGTGTTGATGGTTGTGGTGTCCTGGATAGTAAATGTCCTACATGTCTCATCACAAGGCTTCATGGTGCTGCAGTTATCCTTCTGCACAGAACTGAAAATTCATCACTTTTTCTGTGAGCTGAATCAGGTGTTACAACTCACCTGTTCAGACAACTTTGTTACTGTCCTTGTCATGTATCTTTTACCTGTGTTGTTGGCAGCTGGATCCCTCATTGCCATCCTCTGTTCTTACTACGAAATACTGTCCTGCATACGTGCCATCTCATCAGCTCAAGGGAAGTACAAAGCATTTTCCACGTGTGCATCTCACCTCTCGGTTGTCTCTTTATTTTATTGCACAGGAATAGGTCTATATCTGAGCTCTGTTGTAACAGAAAACTCGCAGTCCACTGCCAGAGCCTCAGTTTTGTACAGCGTTGTCACTCCTATGTTGAACCCATTCATCTATTGTCTGAGGAATAAAGACATAAAAAGTGCTGTGAAAAAGTTTTTGAGGTAGAAACAAAATCACACCTGTTGAGCCTCAAAAAAAAAAAAAAAAACCATGACTATAGGATTCAGACCCTCAGGTCATATCTGAGATACATTGCTCTGATTGTAGAGTAGAATGTGCTCCTTCTACTGTGTTCTTGGAAGCTCTATGAATATGGCTTCACTATTCAATTTAAAGTCTTATTTATTATTATTTTTACTATCACTGAAATATCCAACCTTCTCCATTATCTCATTTTCTACATTTTTCTAAGAAATACTTAAAATTTTCAATTATCTGATACCACATGTTTAAGTATAATTTATTTCAAATGACATATATAACAAGTAAACTTTCACTTCTTTAAAATAGTAATAAATTTTATTACTGTTAAGAAGAACCATACTTGGCACACAAAGCTCCATATATAAATTTATGGTGAAGGAAAATCACAAACTATGGTTTTTCAATATGTATTCTTCATCTCATAGTGTATGATTAGCTAATTGCTCTTTCTTGTGACATAATATTAGTACATTATGGCTGGAAATTATATTTTATTCTTACACTTAAAATCATGTTTCTATTTCAGCTCATTGTTCTGTATATAACATAGTCTTATCCAATCCAGTGTTTGAAATCTTAGCTATAACAATTAGATAAGACATAATACGGGTAAAAAATGGGAGGGATGAAGAAGTCACACTATTCCTCTTTGCAGATGACATGTTTCTATATATAACAGAACCCCAGACACTATAAGAAAACTTATTTTATATCTAATATATATGTCTAGTAAAGGGACAGGATAAAAAAAATCAAAGTAAAATTCAGTAGCTTCTATAAATACCAATAATGAACTTGGCTGAGTAGAATAGCTGCCTGGAAGAGGTTTAGAGCAAATGAGGAACCTGAAACGGATACTCTCCAACCCGTTGAACTGCCTACAGGCTGTGCAATATGCTTCAGGTCCCCAGCTTTGTGAACTGTCACCCATGCTAGGATGAGAACTTTGGTGATGCTGCTGTCTTTGAGTCATTTCTGCTCCTGTAAGTAAGCCCAATAAAATATTGTTTCACAAAGAAAGAACTTGGCTGAGCAACAAATTGGGGAAAATATCACATTTGCTGTATGTTCAAAAATAAAGTACCTAGTATTAATCATAACCAAATAAGATAAAGACCTCTGGAAGAAAAACTTTAAGACACAGAAAAAAAGAAAATAGAGATGATAGTGAGACCTTCCATGATCTAGGATTGGCAGAATTAATATTGTGAATATTTCCAAAATCTAACGCAATTCCCATAAAAATTCCAGTACCATACTTCACAGAGATAGAAAATATTCAAATCCATATGGAAACACAAAGAGTCACATAGACAAAGCTATTCTAAACAGAATGAACACTGATAAATGTAGCCCAATAGAAACTTCAACCTATACTATAAAGCCATAGTGAAAAAGACAGCATTGTACTGCTATAAAATATACATGTAGACCAATGAAACAGTGTAGTGCTTTAAATGAGAATGTGCTAATAGGCTCTGACGTTTGAACATTTCATTACCATTTGGTGATGCTGTTTGAGGAGGCTTAGGAGGTATGGCCTTGCTGGAGGAAGCTTCCATTCATTAAGGTAAGCCCCCAGGTTTAAAAGCCTTGTGCCATTCCTAATTATTTCTCTCTGTTTCCTGTCTCTCTGTTTCCTGGTCGTTGTTCTGGATATGAGCACTCTGCTTCTGTTCCTGATGCAATGCCTGCCACTTGCTCCCTTCATGGACTCTTAAACAATCTGGAACTATAAGACAAATAAAACCTTTCTCTTACATTGTCTTGGTCATGCAGCTTATTATAGCAATAGAAAAGTAACTAATATAATCAGAATAGAGGCCTGAGAGATGAACCCACATGGATATGGCAAGAGCATTTGAAGCATGAACTGATAATAGTGATAGAATACTGTCACAATTACTATGGGTTCCTATGTGTAACTGTGTATGTTGTTCAGCAAATATCACTCTTTTATACTCACAAACAGCCTCTGGATTTTATGGTCTTTATGGCCCCTCTTCCATGAAGATCTCTGGGACTTTGGAGGGGGCATATAATGTAGATGACACATTTAGAGCTAAACATTCTTCAGCCTCTGAATCTGTACCCTGACCAGTTGAACATTTTTGGTTCATTGCCATCTTCTGCAAAAATCCAAGCTTCTCTAATGGGGGTTGAAGGGTGCTCTAGTATATGGGTTCAGTAAGAAGTTCTTCTTTCCCAAAATCAACCCTACAGAATCCCAGCATGGAGGTGAGTGTGTATGTGAAGTCTAACCCCTAGCTAAGGAGGTATTAGGAGATGGAGAGTCATATTTCTTTAATGGTGTGACTCTGATGGGGCAACCATGTTCCAGAGGATGGCCACATACCCATGAGTATAAGTGTAGCACAAATTAGATTTGCTAGACGTTTTTTGTAAAGTGAACACAAATTAGGGTGGGTAGAGCTGTGATTGTGGATCTAGGAGGAGTTTAGGGACATGGTGAATATGGTCAAGATACATCATATGAAATACGCAAAGAACTAATATTTTAAGAGGAAAAAGACAAGGAATCTGCTCAAGAAATGGTGCTGGCAAAGCATGATATCCACCTGGAGAAGAATGAAATTAAATCTATGTATTTTAACTATATAAAAGTTATGTCAAAATGAACCAAATACTTTAACCTACAAGCTGAAGTTATGAAACTGCCAGAAAAAAATCGTAGGCAGGATACCTTAAGATGCAAGAATTTAATTGCTATGGCAGTTAAACATTTTGCAGAGGCCACAGGGGAAGCTTCAGACCCAGTTCAGGGACCATATTTGACATGAGTTAGACCCACAGACACAGAGGAAGCTCCACTTTTCCCAGCAACCTCTGCAGTAGCAGTAGTTAAAGACACAGTGTAGGCCAATTCTGAGTATGCATAAAGCATATTGGTTTTTTGAAATTTCCACATCTTGTAGCAGTTTCAGAAGCTGTGGGCTCAGTGTGGGGACAGAATCTGGCTCTGGGTAAGACTCATGGAGGGTGTGGTGAGCTCCATTGCTTACAGCATAAGCTGCATACCCAGACAGGAGGCCTGAACTGGAACAGGCCAACACATGACCCACAGAGGAAAGCCTAAAATAGAACTTTTAGCTCTAAACACTAGTCCCAAAGAAAAATGACACCCCAACCAACCCTAAACATAAGTTAGAACTCTAAAAGCATTGCAGACTCCACCACTAAAATAAAGGAAGAGTTGAATTTGCATAATAAAATATACAGAAGACAGAAAGAAAAACTCAAGCAACAAAACAACTCCAGATGCACAAGTCCTGGCCCAGAAAAAGAAACAACACAAAAATCTTAGTCAACACATATTCTACACAAATATTAAATCTCATAATGGTTACAAAGGCTGGTTGAACTGGATGATACAAATACATCCATACTTATCACCCTCACAAAACACAACTCCAAATGCATCATAAACTTCAACATAAAACAAAATACACTCAATCTGGAAGAATAAAACATGAGGAGATAGCCTTCAACTCAGTGGCACAAGAAAAAAATGAATAGAACATTGTTAGCACAGGCACTAAGACTAATAATTAATAAAAATAACCTTGTGAATCTGAAAATCTCTGCACAGCAAAGGACACTATCATTTGGACAAGGTGGCAGCCTTCAGTCCGTGGAAAGATTTTTACCAACTACACATTTGATAGAGCACTAATAAACAACATGCATAAAGAACTAACAAAAACTAGATATCAAGAAAACAACTCAGTTAAAACTGGAGTACAGATCTAAACACAGATCTCAAAATAGGAAACTCAAGTGGCTGAGAAACCTTTAAAAAAATATTCAACATCCAAAGTCATTAGGGAAATGCAAATCAAAACTATTTTGAGATTTCATGTTATATCCACCAGAATGGCTAAGATCAAAACAACTAACAACTGAGGCTATTGAGGATGTGGAGTCATCTACTGTTGACAGGAGTGTAAATTTACATAGCCACTATGGAAATCAGTGTGATGGTTCCTCAGGAAGATGGGAATCAGTCTACCTCAACATCCAGATCTGCCATTCTTTGGCATACGCCTAAAGGATGCTCCATCCTACTACAAGGACACTTGCTCAACTTTGTCCATTGCTGTTCAATTCATAATAGCCAGAAATTGGAAACAACCTAGATGTCCATCAGCAGAAGAATGGATAAAGAGAATGTGGTACATTTATGCAATGGAATATTACTCTGTCATTACAAAATGAAATTCACTAGGAAAAATCATCTTGAGTGAGGTAACCCAGACCAAGAAAGACAAATATGGTATTGTTATTGCTTACATGTGGATATTAGCTCTTAATTCAATGATAAGCAAGCTACAATCCACAGAACCACAGAAGTTAGGTAGAGAGTAAGGACAAGTGGGGACATATAGTTCTTCTTAGGAGAGAGAAATGAAATAGGTAGTTATGGATGGATGATGCAAGGAGACTGGAATGTGAGAATCAAATGGCAGGTAGAAGGGAGGAGGGGAGCATGGGAGGAAATATGAGGAGAGACAGCTAAAATTAAGGGACATTTGAGGGGTAGTATGGAAACCTAATATAGTAGAAGCTTCCTAAAATATATACATATATAAGCTTTAGGAAGCTTCCTAAAATATATACAAAATGAAATTGCCAAATAGTGGAAGAGTCAGAGCCACAACTCTGGTCACATATAAATCTTCCATTACAGGATGAGTTACATCTAATTGAATTGTTGGCCAAAGGGCTTTTATGGGAACCCCCAAACAACCGACATTTTTGTCAAGTCTGTATGTGTTCTGCACAAACTGATAACAAGGTTCTAGTTCTGAAGACCACACCAACACAATTCATTGAACATAGAGAAGTGGAGCTTGTGCTACTTAAAGTCTTTATCCCTACATGCTGAGTCTTTGTTACAGGAAGGTACTCTGCATTCTACTAAAGGATAAGCATATACACCAACCCAGCTACAAACTTTTTGCTCTGCAATAGTGTCCTGCCTTCAAGATATGTTAGTGCAATAATGGCACAAAGCTTGGAATAGTAGTCAACCAGTATCTGACTTATCTTAAGGCCTACTCCATAAGATGGAACATATACTCAACACTATGCTGGTAACCAAGAACCTGAGATAAATTGCCCAGAGACCTAGGGTAATACCAAATACTAATGTTCTAAAAACAAAACAGACAGATAAACCCCACAAAGGCCAAAAAACAATGTACCAATAAAATGACTCCTAATGACATTCTGTTGTACTCATAGATGAGTACCTTGCTTAGCCTTCATCAGAGAAGCTTCCTCTTGCAACAGATGGGAACAAATATAGAGACCCACATCCAGACAATAATCAGTGTGAGAGACCTTGCAACACTCAGCCTTAAACAGGATGTCTCTATCAAATCCCTCCCCTCAGGTCTAAGGGAACTCAATGGGAGAGGAGATGGAAGAGTGTAAAAGCCAAAATTGATGAAGGACACAAGGCTGTCTACATTAACAGGATCAATGACTATATGGACTCACAGAGACTGAGGCAGCAAGAACATGGTCTATACCAGAAGGGGTCCTAGAGCTAAAAGAAGAAGAGAACACATGCCCCCTGACCCAGTAGCTATCTCCAATTGACAACCACTTGCAAGTGAAAACCTAGTTTTCTCCAAAGGAGTCTCACTGGGGGAACAAACTACTTTTAAGGGTAATCTGCCTATCTAGAAGCAGGTGGCCAACAGAAAATGAACCCAACAGCATCTTTGGAGGTTCCTTGTTTCATACTGTTGTGTCTGGACTTTTTGTTTATCTTATTTTTTTAAGTTTTATTTTCATAATTTAATTTTATTTTGTATATTTTTACTTTTTTCCTCTCTTTTTACCCTATAGGCATTTTGCATATATATCATGGCCTCTAGTTTAATGTTCATATAGAATTCCTAAGTGAGTGAATGAGTCTCTTGTGCCTACTCCTTGTGACCTTTCTTGGACTCTTTTCCTTCTGTTTGTTTTGTTTTGTCCTATTTCAATGTTTCAGTTTTTATATTATATTATGATATTATTATTCCTTGGAAGCCTCTTTGTTTACTAATGAGAGACCGAAAGGGTGTGGATCAAATGGGAGGAGAGATAGAAGGAACTACAAGAAGTATAGAGAGAGGAAACCATAATCAGGTATTAGAAAAAAACTATTTTTAATAAAAGGTAAATAATAATATATGAATATGCAGCAAGAAAACACAAAGAGCTGAATAAAATGTCAATTCAAGATATGATATGAAAATAAAATTCAACAAGGAGATGGTATTTCTGAAAAAGAAAAACTCAAACTTAAATGATGCTTGAAATGCAGAACTCAGTAAACCAAATAACAACCCCATCAGATAGCCTCAGCAATAGAATGAACCATGCAGGAATGCAAAATTGGGGCCAGAGAAAAGGTAGAGGAATTGAATTCCAAGTAAAGGACAATTTTACATTTATGAAAATCCACAAACAGAATATGGGTCACACAAAAGTCCCATCTTTTGATTATGGGTATAGAAGAAGAACAACATAGCAAATGTGTAGAAAATGTCTTCATTAAGACCATAGAAGGGAATTTCCCAAACCTAGAGAAAAAGATGTCGTCTCGGTTACAAGCCTACAATATCACAAATAAATAGATGCAGAAAAAGAACCTCCTCTGTGACATATTATAGTTAAAGCACTAAAATCACAGAATAAACAAAGGCTGTCAAAACCATAAAAGAGACAAGTCAAGACACTTATGAAGGCAGGCCTATCTACTAACACCTAATTACTGAAAAAAATATTTTAAAGCCAGAAAAGCTTTGAAGTATGTATAAAAAGTTCTGGATGATCACAACTGCCAACTCAAATTGTTATACAAAGAAAAGAACTATACACTAAAACTGATGAAGAGATATAAAGAAAAACTTTCTATGACAAAAACAGATTAAAAGAATGTGTATCAACTAAAGCAGCTCTACAGAGGATACTGGAAGGAATACCTCCATCTGAAAACAGGGATAAACACCTGAAAGGTTACAGGACAATTCTAAAACAGTTTGTCAAGAGAAGTCCATTAAAGCGACACAAAGCAACAAAATGATATAAACTAATGAGCCCTGTTTGATAATAACTCTTTAATGATCTCAATTTCCAATGAAGAGACACAGACTAGCAGTTATCTTTAGAACAGAACCCATCTTTTTGCTGCCTATAAAAGACACACCTCACTATCAACACTGAACATTACTTTGGGGTAAAAGGACAGAAAATGGTGTTTCAAATGAATGGAACTAGGAAACAAGGGTGAGTAGCTGTTCTAATGTCTGTCAAAAGAAACTTCAAATAGAACTAGTCAGAAGAAATAAGGAAGGTCACTTCATATTCGTTAAAGGAAGAACTCACCAAGAGGAGATACAATTCTAAACACATATATACAAGAAACAATGTTGGCACCAAAACCTCAGAATAATCCCACACAATGAGAGTAGCTAACCAAAACATAGCTAACACCAAAAGAGCTGACAGGAAGAAATCATCAAAATCTAGGCAGAAAAGATTGAAATGGAAATGAAAAAAAATCAACACAAGGAATCAATGAAGTGGGTTGGTTCTTTGAAAAGATTAAAAAGATTCACAAACTTTTAGGGAAATTAACTAAAAGAAAGCTATGAGAGGCCCAGACTAATAAAATGTGAGATGAAAAGGGAGATTTTACAATACTTGATCCTAATTTATGTGTAGGAGAACACCATATGCTTCAGTGCCACACCTGTGCTGATTATATCTTCCATCATTCCTGTCACATAAAAGATTAATGAGGAAAACCTTTTTATTCTGTAAAAAAACAAAATCAAACTCATGGGTTAAAACAATGTTTTTATCATTTTGTCTTCAAATTAAAATTATAATGCCAGAAATTAGCCAACTGAACTCACAGTGCCTTTCAATAATTATGCAGTATGATCAAGTATGATTTATTTACAAAGGGCATGGTGATCCATATAGAAATCAAAGTACATGCTAAACCATCAATTGAATGTAGGAACTGCATGATCATTTCCATGGGTGCAGAAATGGTGTTTGATAATATACAATCTTTCTTTGTGATGAAAATCTCAAAAAAATTATAATTGAACAAATGTACATCATCATGACAAAGACTATACAATGATCCACTGAAATCTAATATCATATCCAGTGGGGAATCTGAAGGCATTTTTTTCTGAGATTTGTATCATGACAGGATGCTGACTCTCACCATTAACAATACACCATGATACCTGAAGCTGTATATAGAGCAAATGGACAAGAGAAATAACAACATACAAATTAGAAAGAAAAAAAGCCAATTTACTCCCTTTGCTGGAAACCTCAAGAGATGAAATAAAAGACTTTCCCAGAAAAAAAATTAGAATTGTTAAAGCAGTTAAATAATAGGATACAATACAACCACAGAGAAATAAGTATCATATCTATATATAGCTAGTAAAATAACTGAAAAAAGAAATTGAGAAATTAATACCATTTTATAATAGCTACCTGAAACTGCTATTGTAAACCTCTATACTCTAAGCCAAACTGTCCCATCTTCATGAAATCAGCCATGCCTACTTGCAAGAGACCATCATGATTAGGCCTATGAACTGCTGATATTCCCTCCAAGAAGGTCAGTAGAACCTCACCTTAATACCAGGCCAATTTTCCTAGCCACATCTATGGAATTCTGCCATAAATATATGCAGTCTTGGGGTCTTGGGGATTGGCTTGAGTATATAGGCTGGGAGAGGTTAACTGAGAGGGGATCTCTCCATTTGTCCAGCATAAGAGAGCCATCATCCATGTTGCATACACACTTACACAGCAACTGTTTTAGAGCCACCCACACTCTTGCCTATAACTTCTTACATGCTCTGTAAGTTAGCCTCTAATAACCTCATTGGTTTTTTAGAGTGAACTTGGGTGAAATTCAACTTCAGTTTATTCTTGGCATCTTAGGGGGTAGTTAGTATTATTTGGCATCACCCACCTCCTCGAAGGAAAAAAAATCTTACAAAAACTGCCTAGAATTAAATTTGGTCAAGAAACAGAATTATCTTTACAATGAAACCATAGAATATCAATTAAAGAAACTAAAGTAGTAGAAGGAATACAAGCATCTCCCATGCTATTAGGTTAGAAGCATTGATATTGTCAATGTTCACACCTGACAAAAATGTCTTCAGAGTCATTTCAATTTTCATCTAAATACCAAATCTATGGTTCACTGAAATAAAGATGGCAACATTACAATTCATATGAAGTGTCAAAAGACACCACAAAACCTCGACAACCCTGAATCTAAAATATAAAGCTAGGCACAACAAAATATCTGAATTTTAAATTATCACAAAGCTATAGTATCAAACATGGTGTGGTACTGTCAAAAACACAGACTCAAAGACTTCGGGGTAAGATGGAGGATTCAAAACCAAGACAGAATTTGTTGATCTATTTAGAAAATGCCTCCATCAGATTGACCTGTAGACAAGTATGCAGGGCATATTCGTGATTAATGACAAATGAAGGAAGGGCCAGCTCACTGTGGGGGTACCACCCCTGGGCAAGTGGTCCTGGGTTGTAGAAGAAAGCAGACTGAGAAAGCTATAGGAGAAAGCCAGTAAGTGGCCTCCTCCATGGTCTCTGCTTCAGTTCCTGCCTCCCGATTCCTGCTGCCCTGACTTCCCTCTGATGGACTGTGATTTGGAAATATAAAATGAAACAAACCTTTCTTCCCAAAGTTGCTGTTGGTCAAGGTGTTCATCACTACAACAGAAAGCAAATTAGAACATCTGGTATATATAGACAGTAGAATACTCCTTGGATTTAAAGAAACAACAAAAATCCTACATCTGGAGCAGGTGGATGAAATTAGATGACGTTAAGTAAAAGAAGCGAAGCATAGGAAAAGAACTACAAGCTTTTAGTCAAATGTGGAAACTAATATTGTTGACCTCATATGAGTAAAGAGTAAAATAATGGGTGGAGGGTGGAAGCTGCAGGAAAAAATGGGTACACACATGGTTTTGTGATGCAATGCAACAATATAGGTAGATGAGATGTGGCATGTTCATGGTGGTGTTGTCATAGACTGACAATACAATTAGACAAAACTATCTGCAGTGTAATAGAGTGATGATACTACATTGATACTCATAAAATTTACTGTGGATTTCAAAATAGGTAGAAAACTACTTGAAATGTTCACAAGGATAATAAGTAAAAACTCTGAGATGATGGATGGATAAAAGAAATACAGATAATTATAATTTGGTCTGCCTTTGTGGCTTTGTCTGGAGTGGGTAGACATGTGTTCATGTTTCCTCAGGAAAAGTTCAATCAATGGATCTGTTGTCAGTGCCCTACCTGAAATGAATAGATAGATGTTTGCTCTCATCTTCCCAAGAAGAGTTAACACTACATTCTGAATGAATCCAAATAGACACATCACATAACCTTTTGAGTCCCATTCACACCAGATCAGAAAAATGTCCATATCAGTACAGACCACAAGGAATGGAGTCTATAAATCCTAGAAAGTAAAGTTCCTGCCCCTCAGGATAATGTGAAGACACGTGTTCAGTCACTGAATATTTCCAAAGATAAGTGCTTTGTAAAAAGGTACATGAAGCCAAGGATCATATTGATCATGCTTTTATATTAAGACAGGACAAATCAGCCTTTTACAGAAGAGGTAAGAAGTTGAAATTCTGGTGACACTGGGGGCTATGTCCTCAGCATGAGTGAAGGCCATGGGATCCAATTAAAAGTAGTTCTTTAGTGTTAGATTTTGAGCAAAATTTCACTGAGGGTGTTGATAGGGTGTCAGGAGATAACATCACTCGGAGGCAGATGGTAAAAGACAATCAGCAAGAAAAAATTTCTCTGTGCATAGAAACATCCCATTGGGAAATGTTGTTCCCAGACATGAAATCATATGAGAAACAGTGAAATGTACCTAATGAGCAGACATTCAAAGATGTAAATATATCCCTTCTACATTTGCTCAGCATGCGTAACCTCTTTCTGCTCAGAACATGACTGTTGGCGTTGGCATCACCACCATTGACTCAGGGAATGAAGATTGATCTAGTCTTACTGTCTCGTCTTATTATATAACTTTTGTCTCCACTGTCAACTATCTGGAGAATTTAGAATTCCACACAGAGACCTCCCATCTTTAAACCACCCAGGTTAGTGTGGAAACATGGCTAATATGGCAGGAAAAATCCTGCGACAGGGAAGAAAAAAACATTTCACTACAGTTACCTTAGAACCAATCCAGAGCATCTTAGAGACGCCAGATGGATATGGCTATTTACTGGCCTGTTTGATTAACTCAGTTGTATATTCGCCATAACAGAAGGGGAAAGGGACACTGAACTCAGTGGGGCAGGGTCTACATTGAAGATGAACTGATGGCGATGGAAGCCCAATCAGGAGAGGAGTTGATAAGCTTCAGGTGGTTGAGTAGTATGTGTGTTAAAGATTCTGTGGTTAATTAGGTGGAAAAGAGAAATTGAGTACTGCATGCAGAGAATTGTAGAACAAAGTAAAGGGTATGTCTGCATTTTGAGCTGGACAACTGCTTAAAGTTACTTTTTTATTATACTATATTATATTATATTATATTATATTATATTATATTATATTATATTATATTATATTATATTATGTTTTCTAATTGCCATAGCTTCAATGTAATCTCCAGTTACGCTTTATATACCTTTGGAGTGCTTTTCTTAATTTGCTGAAATGTTTCTATCTTCTTACCTATGAATTTCTCACATTAGTCAAGATGATTTTATCTACCATGAACATCTCCTTATGTTCCCATCTAATGTACTGTTTAATTTGATAATGATGTCACTATTTCCCAAGTTTTTCTAAGATGCGAACTAGAGGACCAATTTTATGTTCCTTCTGTAAGATTGACATTGATGCCATTTTTTTTGCTTAATCATTGAAGCTTTTCAACTCCATTAAGATACAACATTGTCATATGTTAAATGTACATATACTCTGAGATCATTATGTACTGAACTTCTGCTGTAGACCACACAGTGAGTGGACTATTGTGCATTACATTCTTTAAGTGTAGTTTATTGTCAAGTAAATCAGCAATCTCCACTGGTAGCATTTGATTGTTAATATTATAGATGGTCTTTAACCTAATTACTGATGCCACATTGGATTTTGGTTAAGCCTGTTTTCTATTGTTGTTGTTTAGAATTCATTGGATTTTGCATTTTTCCTTTGACATTCTTGCTATGTCCTACGCCCTTTTCTTTCCTTTTATTCCATGTAATGCAGAAATATTCACACAGCACAGTGAAACTTCAAAGTAAGCAAAACAGTGGAGTGTCTGCTCATGCAGATCTCACTTTAGGAGGTTGAGTCACAGCACAATGGAATAAATGAAGGTACACACATGCCCTAAGGGTTAGTTGCAAAGAGTTTCATAGGACATGTTCTGGGGGCATCTTTGCATGTTGGGTGGAGCAACAGGAAGAACCACACTATGCCCTTTGTATCTGGCCAAACAACTCAAGCAGCACTCACATTAGGAGATAAAAACAGAGATCTGCTGTGCTCTTGTGAATAAAAAAAAATTACTGATAGTTCTGTACCTGTTTGTGTGGTTTTGTTCCCCATAGAATGAGAAATAATAATTGAGTTCCCCATGGACTCTAAAACATTGATCTTAAAAGCAGAGAATAGAATATAGTTTAACAGAAACAGGGTTGTGGGATAAGACTGGGAAAAGGTTGATCAACGGCATCATAGGGATATGCATTTTGGTGTTCTTTTGCCCAGTAGAGAGACAAGACTTAAAAAATAATAAGTTAAATTGCATGTGAAGGACCCTCACAATACCAATGTCAGGCAAAACCCAGCACACAAAATCCTACCCGAAGCTGAGGAGCTAGTGGCAATTGATGGCTGCTAGAGGAGGAAGAGTCAGTCTTCTCTGAGGATCCTACCACTTAGAGGTTACCAGTGATGCAGTAGATGGTCCCACACCCATACATATACTTGCAGCACAAAGTGGAGTAGATGGGTTTCAAAAAAAGAGCACATTAAGTTTGGAGGGAGAAGTGAAGTTAGGGATAGAGAAGGAGTGAGAGAGAAGAGAATGAGGGTGGATTTGACCAAAAGAAATTATATACATAAATGAAATTCTCAAACAATAAAATATTCTGTACACTATATTTCAAAATACCTTCAATAATATTGCATAGTCTTATGCATAGTCATATGCATAGCAATATGTAGTTGAGATGATTAGTACACTCATTAGCTTGTTTTGATTGCTACACCCACATGCATGCATGTATTATATCTTCATACTGTAATCCAGAAGAGCATGCCATTACTATGCTCCAATAAAAGTACAACACAATATAAATTCCAGTTAGTCAAGTTTATATAGAAACTGTAGGAAAAAGCACACTTCAAATATTCAGTATAAAACCCTCCAAAATTCTGTAGTTATTTGTATATTTCTTTTCAAAAACTTTATTTTATTTTATTTAAATTTTCTTCATACACTCTATTTTCCTCATGTTTTTCCCAGCCTCCATATTTTTTTTTGTGGAGTGTGGGGCGTTTACCCAACCACCCCCACAGTTCCCCAGAGTTTTCTTGAGTGCGAGCAGCAGGAAATATTAGATAGAAGGATTTATTGCGGAGAATATCGCGGAGATAAACAGATAGAAAATAAAGGATAGCCTCGAGAGGGCCTGGAACCTTTTCCAATGGGCCCCGACTGTCTCTGCCCCAGGGTTTTTATAGAGACGCCAAGGGGTGGAGCAAAAGACCTCCTCCCCCAGCACAGCCAAGTGCAGACCATCTCAGACACCTGCACTCAGGCCCGTGGTCTAATCATCCTCTATGTGGACCTGCTGGGTAAAGCCACGAGGAACCCGAGAACGGGCTCCCATAGTGGAGGGAGGTTGTTTAATTTTATTTTGTTTGGGCATGTTTTATCTTATTAGTTTTTTGTTTTATTCTTGCCTTTGTATTTTTACCCAAATGCAAGTTCAACTATTATGGCATCACTCTAAAAGATATTTTTACTTCTATATTGTAAATGTTTTATTTTTGACATTTTACTGTTTTTTTAATCCTATAGGAGATAGGCTTTTAGTTGAAGTGCTGATGAAATGGAACTTTCCTTCATTATAAAGTCTCCAGAAACACATGACTATATAGGAACCCTCCCCCTGCCGCTCCACCCCACCCCACTCTCCACATAAGGATATCTAGCTTGTCTTATCTATGTCTTTGTCTCTCATGCTCTCTCTCTCTCACTCCATTACAAACTTTTTTTATTTGAAGTACCAGCTTTCCATCCTCTTTGAAGACTAGTGTGCCCTTTGCCATCTTTCATATATCACCTAACATCCCCATTTCTAAATACTGTGCTATTTTTACACTTACAGGTGTTTACATATATGTGTGTGTGTGTGTGTGTGTATGTATATGTATAAGGATATGTATATGTAAATGTATATGTTATGGACCAGGAGACACACATAAGGGAATTTGGGTCACCTCACTATATTGGACTTCCCAAGCCTATCAATTTCCTTGCAAGAAACACATTTTGATTCCAGTGGCTTGCTAACCATATGACATGGGTTAGGAAGACATGATTTTAATGTGGTCCTCATGGACCACAGCATGATACAGAGGTGGACCATTAAACTAATGCATCACAACAGCAAATAGATGCTTTTCAATTTACAAGAACGTAGTGATTACTTTTATTACATTGACAGGATATAGACTGACATAGAAAACAAACCTCTTGGTATGTAAGTGAGGGGGATTTCTAGATTGGGTTAACTGAAGTGGACAGGCTTTCCTTAAATGTAAGTGGCACCGCCTATGTGAATTCTGCATAAAAAAGAAGAAAATGAACTGAGCACCAGTATTCATCTCTATCTGCTTCCTGATTGTGGATGCACTATGACCAGCCATCTTGTGATTCTGCCTGCCTCCCTTCTCAGCCATGATGTGCCCTCAAACCATGAGCAAATAACCTTTTCTTAAGTTAATACCATCAGATATTTTATCATGGCAATGGGAAGATAACAAATACACAGAAAATTTTGCAGCCAAGTTAAAATTAATGCAATGACATATGACTGGAGAAATGTCATTGTGTCTTGCTATTTCAACAGCAATAAATCTGCTTCATCCTGCAGTATATTTTTTTTTGTTCATTCTCCTAGTCACTCTACCTTTAGGTTAGACTTACACATTAAAACAAACACCTTCCTCAGAGCATTTCACTGGCTGTTCCTTCTGCAAGGCACATACTCCATTAGGTAACATAGCTCCCTATTATCTTTCTAGGGGTCTCTTTTCTCTTGTCTTTTTTTCTCACCCACATGCTCAGTACAAAATAAAGCTCCCTATATACCATCTCCTATGTAGCTTTGCTTCCTTTCATAGTAACTGTCACCAACTTACATCTTTCTTACACTATCACTTTAAGTTTTATTTTTTTTATTTGTTTGTGTTATTTCATCCTCATGTGATTTTAGAAACATTTGTATTCTGCACTGACCAATTTTTTTCTGAGAATTGGCTCCTATACTATCATAACTAATTTATATTCCCTAAATGCATTCAAAAGAGATAGTTAGCATTTAAAATTCATGACCATTCAAAACTGAGCCAGGAAAAGGCAGAGTGTGGTATGAAGTTTTTAAATCAGATGTGAGATGTTGCAAACTATTGCAGATCCCATTCATATCTAAAGTCTGCAATTCAAGTCTTGGATACAGGTTTCCCTAAGGTTTCACAATTGTGTCATGTATTTTCATGCCCTCTCTCTTTTCCTTAGTTACATTCACTAAATGGGGCCAGAGAATGACTCACAAATTTTACATTTTCTCCTTCTTGGAATTTCAAAGAACCCCAAACTGCAGCCTTTCTTATTTGTGCTGTTTCTGGCCATGTACTTGGTCACCATGCTTGGGAACCTGCTCATCATCCTGGCAACGATTTTAGGCCCCCATCTGCATACACCCATGTATTTCTTCCTGTCCAACTTATCGTTTGTGGATGTCTGCTTCACTTCTACAACTGTCCCGAAGATGTTGGTGAATATACACACACAAAGTAATGTCATCACGTATAGGAACTGCATTGCCCAAATGCATTTCTTTATACTCTTTTCAGGGCTGGAAATCTTTCTGCTGACTTTGATGGCCTATGACAGGTATGTGGCCATCTGCCACCCTCTGCATTATACTGTCATCATGAGCCCTCGACTCTGTGTGCTGATGGTCCTAGCATCCTGGATCATGAATATCCTTCATTCCACAACACAAAGCTTAATGACATTGCGACTCTCCTTTTGTACCGACTTGGAAATTCCACACTTTTTCTGTGAACTTAATCAAGTTGTACACCATGCTTGCTCTGACACCCTTCCCAACGATGTGGTTATCTATTTGGCAGCTGTGCTGTGGGCTTGCTGTCCCCTGATGGGCATCCTTTACTCTTACTGCAAGATAGTTTCCTCCATTCATGCAATCTCATCACTGCAAGGGAAGTACAAAGCATTTTCGACGTGTGCATCTCACCTATCAGTTGTCTCTTTATTCTATTGCACAGGCCTGGGTGTTTACCTCAGTTCTGCTTCAACAGAAAATTCACAGTCAACTGCAAGAGCCTCCGTGATGTACAGTGTGGTCACTCCTATGCTGAACCCCTTCATCTACAGCCTTAGGAATAAAGATATAAAGAGGGCACTGAGAAACATATTGGGATGGAAGGAATAGAATATTCCTTTACTTGGGTGCTGAACATGATTATGTGTCCATGATCACACAGCTCAGAGTTCTCTGATGGGATCTTGAAAGTGGAATGTGCTTTCTCTGTTTTATCACTGGAGTTTCTCATTCTTTGTTTTCAGCTTCTCTATAAATTCAATCAGGGGATCCACTTTATCACTGTCTGCATTCACTATGACATTCATTTCTCTCTATTTTGTCCTTTCCCAAATTTCCCAACATTTTTCTCAATCTTTGAATCAAGAAATATTCATAAATCCCCACTGATCACAGAGAATAACGTTTAGAAATAATTTCCTTGAAAGGGACATGTGTCAGACTTAGAATTTTTAAATTTTTATTCATGCATGTGTGACTGTATAATACATACATGCTGACCCACATGCTGTGACTAACATGTGGAGGTCAGAGAACATTTTTGTGGAGTCAGTTCTCATCTCTCACTTTTGTATGAGTTCCAAGGATTGAATTCAAGTCATCAGACTTTCCCCGCAACTGTCTTTACCTATTTTGCTATCCTTAGACTCAGTAATTTAATAAACAATCAGATACTAGAGTGTTTCAGTGGTCTGTTTATCATTCCATGGTGTCTTACTAATAACCATCTTTCATAATAATATAAACAATAATATATTGGCATGTGTAATGGTTTGTAACTAGATTTTGTTCATATATCTAGGATCCCATATCTATTTTGACATGATGTCTGTAGTTCCTACCATAATGTCTAGTAAATGACCTAAGGGTTGTCTAATCCATGTCCTTTCAGAGGCAAATTTTTGTGTGTGTATGTGCATGCTCACACATGTGCTTGCAATATAGAGATAATTTTCAGTGTTAATATTGATATGTAAATGGTAAACAGATTAGTGTTATATTCTGCTTTTTCCTTATGCATTCATCCAATAAATAATCACTCAGGTGGATCCCCTACCTTAATTACTATGAATATTGCACAATAAGCATGTGTAAGTTTTTTTTCTTTGTTGATTTCATTTCCTTGTTCCCACAGTTACTATCATAGATACGACATTGTACCATAATTTTTCTTGATGTTGCCATTGGAAGAGCTGAGTAAAGAATTTCTTTCCATCATTTCTTATTACTATATGTTCAGCTGTAATTTTTGCAAAATAACAAAATAAAATACAATGTGGTACATGAAAAATTACATGAGACCATGAATGTGAGTGTCATGGTTATATATTCAAGGGAGCACAATCCCCCATTGTTTAAAGCAGAGTGGTAATTTTCTAGAGACAGCAAGCTGTGCATTAGCAACATGTGAAATTTCAAGAAACCTACACTTGAGAGAAAACTTTAATTGGCTCTAGTATTTGTTAGAAGATAAATAACCTTTAGTGTAGAAACTTGGTGGAGAAGGAACAATAGTGATTCCTCTGACTTTTATCCAGGTCACCTGGGACCAGACAATTCAGGAAACATTATTGTTGCACACAGGACAATATCCCACAGGGTTTGGAGTGCCCAGGAGATGGAGTAACAAGAGAAATGTGCCCAATAAGCAGGAAAAACATCAGTCTCCTAGACTTTCTATCTTTCAGATTACGCAGCATTGGTCTGGACAGGACATGATTTTTTTTCTTAAAATCCTAATAGTGGTTTAAGGGCCGGTGTCCTCATTTGGAGGTCAGACAACAACTTGGACAGGTCAGTTCTCTCCTTCCACCATGGGGGTGGAGAATGAGGAGGAAAATCAGGTCATCTCACCTGGTGGCAAGCGTCTTTACCTACTGAAGTATTTTGTTGATTGGAGGAGATAGATTTCCAGTTCTATATCTGTGGCTCCAGCATCCTGCTTCCAACCAGATGACCTGGGGATGCGGCCAGAGGCTGTGTGTCAGCTCTAAGTCTCAATACCACCTCTCTGGGCACATATGGATTAAATGGGGAAACTATGGGATGGGGAAAGTGAAGTCATGGTTTTGTTAGCATCTGCAGAGATCTTACAAGGTTCATATCACACTCTACAGGTTGACTCTGACACTCCCCAAAACAAGCACAAGTAAACATATGGAGATAAACTACCATTGTAGCAGAAAGGGATGGATTTAGACCAGTCATTCAGAGAACAAGCAATAGCTACTAGAAAGAGCTGGTATAGTCTACAGACAGGAAAACAGAGATATAGTGCCTAGATCAGGAAGCATTGGTTCAAGGCCAGGAGAATTTCTGCCTAGAATCCTGCCCAGAAGTCCATCCTGGGTCCAGTGCTCACTTTGTTCACCCAGGCTTCCCTGCCTCTCATGTTGAGTGCAGGCGAGCTTCATGGAGTAATGCTTGTAACTCCTGATTCCTCCATCCCTGGGATCTTAGCAGCTGCTTGATTTCAGGCATGGAGTAGAATCAGCTCCTCTTGCACTCAGCCAAGAATTAAGCTTCACCATTTCTCCTTGTGCTAGGTATAATCACATCAACGCTTCCTTCGGCAACCTGTGACACTGATGTTGTGCATCATCCCCCACTACTTTGATAAGGCAGAAGTGTCCTCCATATCAAGCTTGGAGATTAATATCTGTCATCATGGAGTGACTAAAGAAGTCAGAAGGTTGGATGTAAGGTAGAAGGTCATGGAAGTCCTTTGTGAGAGGATAGTATACAGCAAGGCCACATACCATAGACCATCAGGATCCTCAACTATAAATGGAATATTAGCAAGTCACTTATATTGAAACAATCATGGTGGCTCATGCCTGTGATCTCCACACTTTAACAGCTAAAGCAGGAGAGTCACAACTTCAAGGAGGCCATGCAGGGCCACAGACTAAGTCCCTCTCAAAACTAAAATAAACTGTTTTGATCTTAATTCCACTTCTATTACTTACCAGCAGTGTGATCCTTTCCAAGTGCTTTTCCCTTTCTGAGACACTGTTCTTTACCTATAAAGTAGGGAGTAAATCCATACTTCATGAGGTGGTTGTGAGGCTCAAAATTAGAGTCTCTTGGCATAGACTTGGCAATGTAAGTTCTCCGTACAAAATTGCCATAGCAGCACACCAATGTAACCCTGGAATTTTGGAGGTGAAAGCAAGATGTGAGTACAAGTCTAGATGCATGTGTGTGTGTGTGTGTGTGTGTGTGTGTGTGTGTGTGTGTGTGAGAGAGAGAGAGAGAGAGAGAGAGAGAGAGAGAGAGAGAGAGAGAAGGATCAAAGAAAAAAGAGGCTGTCTGAGAGAGAACATGAGAGGGGTTGGAAAAAGGAGACATAGGAGGGGCTAGAAAGAGGAAATGAAAGGGGAAAAGTAATATAAATATATTTTAATTTAAAAAGGGAAGTATTTTCCCAGACTCTAATCTGCAATTCTTCTTCTTTCTATGTCCATCATGTATAGATTTGACATTTTAATGGTGTCTCAAAAATGCTGTATGATCTGTTCATGTGCTAAGTTTCTTGTTTACTTTGAGGACGTGAGGGATCCAGTTCCTCTATTTTGTCTTCAAGTGTTGATATTCTTTCTTCTACATGATCCAGTAGGTTGGTGAGGCTTAACACTGAGTTTTTTGTTAGATTAGTTTTTCATTTACAGCTTCATATTTGTTTAAATGTTTTTTTATTATTTTTATCTAATTCTTGAATTATAAACTCTAAATTATAAATTCTAACTCTCATATTGCTCACATGTGTAGCAATTTTTTTGTAAAGTGAAGATAATTGGAATCAATAGAGTTTGCTCTCTCTGCATATAGGAAAGACATGACTTTCAGCCCTTTGTTGTGAATAAAACAGATGGTCCAGCATCAACAAATGATGAGCTAAAATGAAAAGGGAGGCAAAGCCTTAGGAGATGGGTGAGCCTTAAGTCAATAGAAAAGAAGAGTGGCAATGCCTGAGAGAAGGCAGCCTCAACTTACCTAGAAAGCATCCGATTGCTGACACCGTGTGTTAAATAAGGTCATGGCAGCAGGTACAGCCCATGGCAGGTGGGAGAGAGTTGGTTCCCTAGACAGGTGCTGAAACCAGATTCAAGTGGAAGGAGCTTTAGGAATACAGAAAGACTACTGCCTCCTGGTGAGCTGGCAAAAAGGTGGTACAATAGAATCTCCTAAGAACAAATGGAAGGCCTAATTTTTATAAAAATTTTCCCCAGGTTGGGTGCTGGTATAATACAAGGTCTAATTACAAGGCAAGTACCTCCAGGGTACATGCCTCAGGCAAGGAATTTGGGAAGAGGGAGAAAGTTTATCTTCTGTCATTCTTGTTGTCTCATAGATCTGGGTTTTCAGGAGGTCATGGCTGTATCTTCTTTGTTGAGTTATATACCTTTTCATATGCCAGTCTATGTCCTTCTGGATATTCATACTGTATGGGATATTAAAATGCATATTGGCTTAATGCACAGATGCCTATAGTTTAGGGATGCATAGAAACTTGTAAGAAGATCCCCACTTTTTCTAACAACTCCTCATCCTATTACCTGGACAGCTATAAAAAATTTCCCATCCTTTTAAATTTCCCAAACCCTGATCCAAATACAATGTTCCAACCCTTAATGGGAGTGGCTTCTTAAGCTGGTATTCTCCTTCTGGGAGCCCCAATCTGGGATTCCCCCATCCCATCAGCTTTTCTGCTTGCACCTTGGCACCTGTTTATCTGAATAGGACATCTTTTTTATGTCTCTCTAGTCCACCTCTGTTTCTCCAATAACTATATTGGAATTTTCACAGTAGCACAAGTAACTCCAAATGTGGACTTTGCTTTGAACAACCAGAGCTTTTTTGTTCCATTGGCAGGCAATGCACCTGGAACCTGATTCATAATTTTGATCCAATGTTGGCCAGTCATGCATTTAAGTACTGTTACTTGGGTTAGGGGATAGAGGAGCTGGAGTTTTCTGAGGCAGTGAGGACACAGCTTTCTTAGAGAAGGATTGTGAGGTTGGTAAGGGTTCTTTTGACTAAGAGGCACTGTGTTCATCATTATCACATCACTTTGGCTCATTGGGATGTCACAATGGGTTGCTGCAATATCACAACTGAGCACTATGATCTCATAATGGGACACTATGATGACACAGGGGAAAATTATAATTGCACAACTCAATTGTGATGGTAAAGGGGTACACTGTTATAACAATGAGGCATTATAATCTCACACCAGAGATTTGCCATCACAAAGGAGCATTGCAATGTCATAATTTAGCTTGTCATCCCATAATGGAGCATTGTAATATCAGAAGGTATGATTTTATCTCAATGGAACATTGTGATGGTACAAAGAACATTGTCACGCAAAAAAGGTGCATTGTGATGTCAAAATGGGATACTGATATATCAAAATGAGTCACTATGATGTCATAATGGGGGAGTGTGATATCACAAATATATTTTGTGGTGTCATATTGGAGCAATGTGATGCCAAAATGGTGCATTGTGATGTTACAATTCAATGCAACATTGTTATACTGAAATTGAAAACAAGAAAGCATCATGATGCCACAATGAATTTTTGAGATGGCACAAAGGAATATCCTGAAGTCACAAGGATTACTTTCACACTGTAAAGTCACAATTAAGATTTGTCATCATAGTTTAGCAGTGGGATAGCACCATACAGCTTTATTATGGTAACATAAACTCTAGTTCCATAGTACAATGGAACATTATAATGTCAAATTTCAACGTTTTCATGGTTCATGGAACAATTGACAATTATGATGTCAGAGTGTAGTAGTACATGCAGTACACAGTTAAGTCATCATGCCACAATATAGCATTGTGATGACACAGGTCTAAAAGGAAAAGAAAGGCAAGCAAATGCATGACAATAGAGACAAGTTTATTTTGAATAAACTCACCAGAGAAGGATAGAAAGTAGACTTCTCTTATCAGGACTCAGGGGTGGGTCAGTCAGTTTGGCCAGGTAGTGTTAATGATTAAAGTATGACATGAAGAAATAGAATTAGTGGTGTTGACCGCAGGAAACTGAGAAATTGAAGCTGTTAGTCATGAGAGTAGGGTGCTGCTCAAGCTGGAATGTAGTTCAAAGGAGATAAGGAGCTCTCAAGGCTGGAGAGGGTTTTCCTCTAAGTCATGATCTTGTTTTCTCACAAGGGATCTATGTGTCCACCAAAGGGCATTTTAATTGTGCAATGGGGCACTGTGATAAAATATAGTGTTATGATGTCACAATTCAACATTTTATCATAAAAAATGTAGTATTGAAGTGATATAATACAAGACTCCATGCACAATACAGCATTGCAAAATCACAATTCAGCATTATGTTAGCACAACTGACTATTGCAATGTCAATTTTTAACATTGTGATGTGACAATGGAACTTTGTGATATCACAATAACAGCTTAATGCTGCAGTGCAGCACTATGATGTCATACAGGAATATTACTGTGTCACAATAGTTGAAATAACAATAGCTAACATTTTAATAGGACAATGAAACATTTTGATGCTACCGTTCAGCAATGTGATGTCATAATGCAGCACTCTGATGGCACTACTGATTACAGTGATGGCATAGCAGAACATTGGGATGTCAAAAGCCACCATTGTGATACAATGTGCAGCATGGCCATGGTGCTGTACAGTCTATTAATGGCAAAGTGGAGCATTGTAAAAATTCAAGTTTGTGAAAGAATAATGAAGGACTGTGATGTCATAATTAGCATTGGTATGGCACAAGGCGGCACTGTGATGGCCAAAGAACGTTGTTATGCAAAGATAGGACATTGTGGTAATAGACAAGCAAAAGTGTTCTCAAAATTCAGCACTGTGGCATTATAAGCAACATTGCAATAGGAAAATAAAATATTGATCATTTTTGGGTCATAATGCAATATTGTAACGCTACAATGGTTCACTTTGGCATAATACTAGAACACTGGTATATCATAATGGGGCATAGTGATGGCATAATGTAGAATTTTACATATGGCTGCTATCTTTCTGAAGTCATAAGGGAGTTTTGTGATGCCTCAGCAGGGTATTGTGATGTCACAATAGGGAATTATGATGTCCACCATGGACACTGTGATATAAAAACCAATCATTGTAATACAATTTACATTATGATGACAGTGAAACATAACAACACTGAAGGCACAATGTACCTTTTCATTGGCACAGCTCTGTGTCATAAGAGCACAATTTAAAAGTGAGGTGAAAATGCCACATGTGGTGCACACAGTGGGTCACTGTGATGACATCTATCCTTTAATAGTGGCATGAGGCAGCCTTGTGATGTCACATTTTCATAATGTGATTACAATTGGAGCATTGTGATGACAAAATGGAGCAGTGTGATGTCACAATTTAGTATCATGATGACATAATCTAGCACAGTGATGGCACAGTGGATCTTTGTTGTCATTAAGACACATTATAACATCAAAATTCATAATTGTGATGTCATAGATCAGCATTATGCTAACATTACAAATTACTATGTTGGCTTAATGCAGCACGATAAGGGCCCAATAAAGAGTTTAGTTTTTAAAATTAAGGATTGCAATGACACAATGGAGCACTTTCATAAACAGTATAATATTGTGGTAGCACCATAGAGTGAGTATGTGGTTATGCAGTGCACTATTTTGCTAACTCCATGAACCTTGTAGTAGCTCATGGAGTGCTGTTGACATAATGAACTTTATGCTGACATATATAGTGTTACTGGCCAAATGCATCACTGTGATCACACATTTGAGCACTTTCATGTCAAAATCCAGCATTATGAAGAGACAGTGGGGTTTTTTGATGTCACAAGGCCTCATACAACAATTCATCATTATGATATTATAGTTGAGTCATATGATAGCATATGGACTATTATAACAAGAAAATAGAGCATTGTAATGACAAAGAAAACAATTGTAATGGCAGAGTGAAGCATTGTTACATCATATTTGAGTATTGTGATGGAACATATTTATATATTAAAGTATAGTGATTTGTGTGACATGCTATAAATATGACAGAAGGAAACACTGTGACATAAGAGCACCTGAGGTGAATTCACAATGGAGCATTTAGGTGGTATAAAACAGCACTAACTGTAATGCAAGCCTAATCCTAACCCTAATGCTGATTGACCCTTTATAAAATCTAAACATAGAATAGGCTTAATAATAACCATAGTAATAGCCATATCCCAAAGTACTACCATGAATTGTCCAAACACTAACACCAACAGTAGCTTCCAGAAGGCCTAAAGAAAAATAACAGCAATACTACTAAATGTAACATAACCCTAACCTTAATCTTACCCATTAACTATAACCTAACCTCTAACTATAAACTTAACCCTAACACTAACTCCAAGAAGTAATTTCTAAAATCAACATTAATTTAGCATAAACTCATAGATCTAACCTAATGCTAAATCCTAAAACATAACCCTAAATACAGCCTAAAACTTAGTACTTAACCCTAACTATAACTCTAAACAAAAACCTAACCCATAATCCTAACTCTAGCCTTAACCCTAAAACATAATCATAATCTTAACTAAAAATGACCCAACTCCAAACATCTAACACTAACCCTCTAGCCATAACCCTAACCTGAATCAGAACCCTAACCTTGTACTTAACACTGACACAAATTCTGATATAGACACCAAGTCTAAGCTCTAACCAGAACACTCAATTAACCCTTCCATTTAACCTTGAACCTAACTCAGATATCAGAAACCCCAACACTATTCTTAACATAACCTGTTGCTCTAATAATAATCCTATCCCATACTCTATAATCTAATTCAAATTCTAACCCTAACTTCATTCTCTAACATTAAATATAACGTAAGTTTTAACAGTAACCCTAGTAACTGCCTCAAACCCAAACATCAACTTCTTAACCTTAACCCTAAACTCTAACACTAGTACAAACCCTAAGACCTAAATCCTAACCCTAACACAAACACTAACTCTAACCCTAACACCTAACCAGTAACCCTAACCTCTGAAGCCTAGTACACAATCTTAATCACTAACACTAGCCATATCACCATATCAGTATTCCTAACCCTAACTAGTAATTCTAACCTAACACCTAACCAGTAACCCTAACCTCCAAACCCTAGTACATGACCCTAACCACCAGTATTAGCCATATCAGTATTTCTAACCCTATCCTGTAAAACATAATATGTCATCCTAACCCTAACCATATTGGTATTCCTAACCCTATCTTCATTCCTAGACCCTAACATATAATCCTAAACTCCATCTTAACACTAACTGTAACTTCTAAACTAAAACCCTAAAAATAATCCTAACCTGTAACTAAAAGCCCAACCATAACCCCTAAGCCTACTCCTAACTATCACAATAATCCCTCTAAGTGATGACCCAAAACTCTAAAGTTAATTCTAACAGTGACCTACAGATGTAACTCTAACACTAAAACCTAACTCAAACCTTAACTTTTACTTCACAGACTAACACTTACCTATCACTTATTATTAATCACTAATTACTAATTACCTAAAAGTAATCTATCTCTAACATCAATACTAAATGTAATTGAAAGTTCTAACAACCCTAATACTCATTCTAATGCTAACCCCATCTCTGAAGATAACTTTAAGCCTTCATATATAACCTATAACTAAAACCCTCTATCTAACTGTAACTAAAACCCTCTACCTAACTGTAAGGCACAACTATAATCCATAACCTTTACTTATCCCCTAACAGTATCACTAAAATAACTCCTAACCCTAGCTTTAACCCAAAAGTAAGTCCTAATGATTAACTTTCATCTTTATTCATCCTAACCCTAACCCCTAACTCTAACTCTAACCCTCACCCGTAACACTGATGCCTGCAGGTTTTCAGAGGCTACATGGAAGTTCTACAACATTCAATTTAGTCCTAAGCACTCAGCCTAATAGTAATAGGTTTTAAATGTCAAGCCTGAGGAGTATTTAGCTAGCTGCTGGGTTGTGGGCTGATTTCTAGGAAAGAAAGGCAGATATAGACATTGTGATCGAACATTTCCCAAAGAAGACATCAGTTTTGTTATCAGTCTTGCTACCAGTAGTCAGAGTCAGGTATTTCCAGGTTGTTGGTTTCTAATTCAAAAACACTGAAAAAAAAGTCAACATAGATTTTCAAAAGTAGCAAGAAAGCAAAACAATAGAAAAAATGAGATCACACTGCAAAGGAACAGTAGACCATGTATGAGTGATGAAGCTCAAGGGCCCCCATTATTGCTTGGGGCTTCCTTTTATGTGATTCAAGGGAAAAGGCATTAGGTTACTAAAAGGCATGGTGAGGATGGTTCTCTGATTTGATAATCATCTTTCTACTGCTCATGTCACTTCCCATAAGGCATCTGATTTTAAATCATATTCACTCCTATGTAAGCTAAATAAACCCTTTCCTCCCCCAGTTTGCTTTGGTCATGGCATTTTGTCACAGCAATAGTAAACCTAACTAGGACAGAATTTGGTACCAGGGAGTGGGGAATTGCTATGACTGGCCTAACAATGCTACTTGTTGGCAAAATGTGGACTTTGAGACTTTGTGCTAGAAAACAGGTCGAACACTTTAAGCAGGGTTGAATGGGTCATTCTAGTAGGAGCATGAAAGATAGCAGTGCTGAGGGCAGTGTAAATTATGTGAAGTGTGAAAATAAAGCCTAGATTTTGTTGGGGGTCCCATGGTGTTGGAGATGCTAGAGCTGTGGGAATCCTGCCAAGAAGAGCTATAGAACAAGGTAAGAACCAGCCCAATAGAGAAAAGCATGTTGCAGTCAACAAAGTTCAATGGAGGCGGAGAGCTGAAGAGTTCTTTGACATCATACATGGAGACGCAAATGTTGGAGTTTTTCCTGCTGGGTTTCAGTATTGCTTTGGTCCAGTATTTCTTCACTAAGTTCATTTTCCTCCGTTTTGGAATGGTAATGTATATTGAAAGCATGTAATCTGATTTTTGGGTTTGATTTTAAAGGTGATTACATTTAGAAGATTGCCATGAGTCTCAGAAGAGATATTGAACTTTGAACTTTTATTAAACAGTGTTATAACTGTGAAAGACTATGAGGACTTTTGAAGTTGAACTAAATGCATTTTACATTATGATATGGCTACAAGACTATGGGGGCCAGGGAATGGAGCGTGGTGGTTTGAATAAGAATGGCCCCATAGGTTCATATATTTCAGTGCTTAGTCATCAAGGAGTGGCACTACTTGAGAAGGATTAGAAGGATTAGGAGGTGTGGCCTTGTTGGAGGAAGTGTGTCACTGGGGGTGGGTCAGCTTTGATGTTTCAAAGCCCACACCAGGCCCAGGCCAGCACCCCTCTCTTTCTATCTCTCTGCCTGCAGACCAGGATGTAGCATTTCACTACTTCTTCAGTGCCATGTGTGCTGCCATGTCCTCCATCACGATGATAATGAAATAAACCTCTAAAACAGTAAGCAAGCCAATAAGATCACCCATCCATGGTCACTGCATTAGCTCCTGTTTTCAGGCTTCCTGTTCTGTCTGAGATTCTTTCCTCACTTCCTTCAATGATTGATTAGGATGTCGAAATGTACGCCAAATAGACCCTCTCACTGCCACATGCTTTGGTAATGGTGTTTCATCACAGTAAGTGTTTCATCACAGTAAGAGTAACTCTAACTAAGACAGTGGTATATAGAATAGTTTGCCTACAACTCTACTTAAGAAAATGGTATATCTTACCACACATGAATCAAAACCAGGTCATATTGGATAGACCTTCCCCAGGCCTGTACCCTGACCTAACTTGGAATATGTTTGAGTGGATTATGTCCAAGTTTGCTGGTTGTTAGGGAAGAAGCATATTCTACTGTTCAGAAGGATACATGTGTATTCCATTGCAGATGGGAATCCCACTTTGATAGGTTGCTAGGAGAGTGTGCTGAGTATATGCAGGTAAGGCTCTAAGGCTACCAAATGCAGTATGATAAATGGAGTATGTGTACAGCCCAAACTGAGAGTCTCAGGTCACTAAACTATTCTCTGTACTTACCTGCCTCAGCCCTGCTCAAAATTTCAGAAGGCAAGAAGGATTCTATCAGAAACCTGGACAGACATAATTCATGAAATAATCTGGCAAGATTCTGGTTTTATTCTGATTGTGCCCCAAGTACTTGAGTAAATCTAAATTTGAATGTAATGAGATCTTCTGTTAGGTAGAGAAAAATCTCAAGATGTGAGACATCAGTCTGGTGATGAGAAACAAGCTGTAATTGTCAGAGATCAGCACCACTAAAGAGAAAAGTGCTGTTCTGGGACAATGGGGAGGGTGTCCTGAAGGCATCCCACTGGAGGCTCCATTCTGTGAAGGTCCAAACTCATTTGATGAAAGCAAACCAAAACTGAAGAGATTTCCTGTTTCTCTAAGTCAACTGACTGTGACTATGACACAGAGTCAGCACATAGAAGCTGATGCCACCATGGTCATGAGGAGACAGGCTCTCCCTGAAGTTGGCAGCAGCAGCATCCATGTAGTACTATTTTAAAAACACACAAGATGTAAGATTGGTGGGTTTAGGAAGTCCTGCTTCATGGTTTCAGAGAACAGCTGAGGCCAGGCCATGTGGGGCAGTGCTGGAGTTGCCTTGGGAAGGCCCTGAAAGACCACTGTGTTAAGCAACAAGAAAGTAAGCTAAGACATTGGAGATCATATCCTGACATACATAATAGAGGTCACAGGCTGAGGACAGATTAAGCCTCCTGAGAGGACCAGTAGTCCTCTTCAGCAACCCAAAGCACAGCAGTCACTGTCCACACCACCACTGAAGCTAGGTGAGTCAGCCAGGTGAGCAGGTCTAGAGACTCAGTATTCCTGTGGCCAGAAGATAAGTGGTTGATGTCAACAGATCCTCTGACTTGAGCTCCTGAGAAGCCATTGTCAGTGCCTGCCTCCCCTTCATTGATTAAGGACTATCTGATCCCTAGCTGAAGAGTATAATAGGGTTCACCCATAGTGACAAAGCACGTGTTTCACTTGCTGAAACCCCCTACCCCACTCTCCCATAATACCCATCCCCAATTTTGGTTAAGATTCCCCTGCTTGGTGAACCCAACCTTCTTGTACCCCAGCAGTAGCTCCTCATTTGTGTACCTCACCAGACACCCGGGCAGGTGATGAGAGGGCCATCAGACTCCACAGCAAATCATATAGACCACAACAACTCAACAAGAAATAGAGCTTTCAGGAATTTATAATGAAGAAATAACCAACCAAAGGGGAAGGAACAGAGATGAGAGAGGATGGCAGCCAAACGGTGCTTACAAACTATTCTAGGAAAGAGGCAACATCCATTGGAGGTTTAGGGAGCATCAGTTAACACCACCCCACCACAAACACCGGTCTGGGGAAAACTGGTGTTAATCTCTTTGCATTGATATGAACAGATGTTAGGGTACAGTATAAAGTGGGGAGTTTGAAACAAAATCCTTAATTTAGTTTAATAAAACAATACTTTCAGAAACTTAAAGGATTCAAGGTGGTAAGGAAAATTCACTTCCTATCTGCTTCACCCTATCTGAGCTATCTCCAGTCGACTTTGTTGCTCAGAACTCTAGGAGGAGGGCCCATGAACAAAGAAAGGATTGTCATATCACTCTCCATACCCACTCATAAAGTTAATGAGTGGAATAGGCTGGCCCCGTGTACAGGTGAGTAGGAAGGCTCAACAGTGGAAAATTCTTCCTTGATCTATCTAGGTAGCCTTCCTGCTCAGCACTTGTCATTCACATTTATCTTGCCTATAGGAAGCAATCCTACGTTAGACTTACGATACCACAAATTTTTCTCAAAAACTTTGCCAATACAGAGAACTGCTATCCAAACTACTCAGTGTGGTATGACAAGAACTTTTGGGACTTCCTAGCAGGCTCTCTTGGGGAACTCTGGGAACACTGATTTTTGTTTAGGGAAAAGCTCTGTAACTTGCGTTGAACTGGTGAATAATCCACACTTGATCATTCCATGTGCTGGCCTATCTCCTCGTGGGTAGTTTGGCCCAGGCTGCACCGAAAAAACTCAAAAAGCATCATGGCTCTCCAGAAAGCATTCCAAGAGGGAGGTCTGGACTTCAGGCCACTGCACCTGAAAAACCAGCTCAGCATTACACATAGAGGCATGCTCTCAGGCTCTGAAACACCTGCCTTCCTACCTGGGTACCTCCTAGCCTCATCAGACCCATTCTGGAATTAGGAGAGGGATCTGTACCCTAACCCCAACCCAGTTCTGAATATAGTAACATCCACCCACAAGTTACTTCTGTTCCTTACTCACTGCCCAGGATAACTACCTCTGAGAAGAAACATGCAAACCTCAGAGTGTCTCACCTGGCTGGAGGGCAAGGTTTGGCACAGCTCCATGGTTGACACAGGTGTTGGCATTGCAGATGAGGCTGGTGACACCTCTAGAAAACTGAAAGGGAAGACCTCTGTCTTGTGCAATTCTGTTTCTCACGTCAGAAAAGGTTCTGTCTCTAGGGGATACTGGATGACATCATGCCCATAGTCCCATATCTATATATCAAAGCCATTCTGCATGACAGATGGAATTGTGAACACTGGTCAGACAAGGCACTCTGAAGAGTCCATCAGGAGGAAAACATCATAATGTGAGCAGGCTCATGTGGTAGGTCATAGACAGCAAACGAAGAGGGCATCGGTGATGCCGATCCAGTCCTCCCAGGACAATCTCACAGTGCATACACTAAGCACTTGACACCAGAGAAAAGCAAAGCAAAAGCAAACAAAAAGCTGGTCATGGAGCCAAAACCTACAATTACAGCACTCCCAGGCTAAGGCAGGAGGACAGCTGGGAGTACAAGGACAACCAAATCTACAGAAAAAAAAACTTTTGTCATCAAACAAACAACAAAACCCCTGAGTGCACAGTATCTGATTCTATTTACATGGAATTCTACGGAACTGTCATGGAGTCATTTCCTCCTGGTTGGAACATTCCCTCCTGGAAGGAGGAAGATGCATGAGACTCAGGAATTAAACAAACTTCACATCTGGGAAAGCTGAAACTTTTAAAATTGACAAAGATCCTTCCCTATGGTTATGGAAGCAGTAAGCAACTGCTGAGTGTGGAGACTTGGATTAGCCAAGCTGCCTGAAGGAGACTCTGAAGAGCTGAGATGCCCAGGAAGGATACTAAACTTGTCAAATTGCCTATAAGAGAGCTTCAGGATTCCAGGTTTTGGGGGTCATCACACATGTTGGGGTAGGCTTTTGGCGATGCAGCTGCATTTGATCATCCCTACTCTGTAAGTGACCCCTTAAACTTATCCTTCACCCAGATGGACTTTGGTGGTATTGCTACTTTGATCTGTTTTCAGTTCCCTGTCTGGGATGAGCATACATCTATTTCTATCTCCCCCTGGAATACCGTCACACAGAAGAATGAAGCTAACCATTATACCAGAAGAACATCCCTAGCCCTGGTGTGTCAGAGACCCGGTGGGTGACATGAGAAAGGTTCCATCACAATCTGGAAACACGGCCTTGGCCATCCCTAGTGAAGATAGGACAGGTGTATACTGAAACAGGATGTAGCAACTCTTTTAGCATCAGAAGACCCCAGGCAATACTTCCAGTCTTCTTGAGATATCTTCCAACCTAGAGGTTTTTGTCATCTTATCTTGACCAAAATACCTCAGATCACTCATATACTTCACCCATCTACAGTCTCTTGAAAACCTGGGGCATCTTCTTTCAATAACAGAACCTTGGGAAACTCTGGACACTATCCATCTTTGTCTCTTTAGTCCCTTAGGCTGTTGGACACTATCTCTCCACCACAGAACCCTCTACTGGGCTATACACTCATGCCCCTCCAGTCCTCCCAGAAGCCCTGGTAGCCTATCTTAATAAAGCCCATGTCCTGGCATCTCTTAGGTTTTTTAAGCCCTTTCAAAACAATCTGACATATTAAAAGGTCATGGACTTTAGGCAGTGTGTAGTACTAAAATGTACTAAAGTCCATTCTGTACTTCTCAGAAACCAGCAGCCTTGGTCTATAGAATAAATATGAAGAAAATGCTTGTAAATTCAAGGAAGAGCTCTGGCCAGGGGCAAGCTTGCATACCGTCCAAGGTACAGGATGTCCATGTATGTGCTGGTGTTTCTGGTGTTCCTTGGTTGAGGGAAGGAGTGTTAACATTTTCAGAAACACATAAGGAAAGAACTTTATGTGCAGATTCTGAAGTTATAAGTCTGTAAACTAAGCCCCATCCTGCCTTGCGATCCACAGAATGCCCAGGACTCTTCTGCCTTACCTGTGGGGATGATGAATTTTGGAGCCTTCAGTGGAATCTGCTTCCCCACTGCTCAGTCCTGGACTATCCTCTGGGTATAAGCTCTTGAAGCAACTACTGTGGAGGTCAATAAATTCTGCAGGTAAAGAAATTCCACAAACCATAGGTGAAAGGAAGGCACACAGCACACCTCTGGCACAGCCACTGTCTCCCGGAGGCAGCCAAAGCTGTAAGAAAACAGTTCACCACCCCGGGGTCTCAGCCTCACTCTCAAGAAAATGATGGGCAGATCTTCCAACCTCTGTGGCCTATCTGACCTTCAGAGACAAAGTGAAAGTCCATTTCTGATGACTCTAGGCTAGGCTTTCCACTACGGGCTTTTGACAGTCCAATGCCACGGTTTCAATCTACTCTACATGTTCCCCCTCTTGTCCATGACATGCAACCGGCACGTCAGGCTTTGGACACAGGTCAGCTTTACTGTTTCCAGTTTTTACCTCTTATCTTAGGTTTCTGAGATTTCATTCAGGAGAAAGCTGGTGCTACCTCACCCTGCCCATTGACTTTCTCTCCAGCTGTGCCACAGATTGACTTTTTGGAAGACTTTTAACTCTTAGAAGACAAGATAGTAGAGTGGGTTATCTCTGGGTGGATATACAGGCAGGAGAGAAGCCTGAAAGGAAGGCTCCACACTGCCTTTAGTCCATGCAGTAGTACAGCCAGCACTAACATAGCTTGACCCCAGACCAGAAACAGGGGCCTGGGGCAAAACTAGCTCTAGCCTCCTGCCTGACAACTAGATTGGAGGTGGAAGTAAGAGACTCCCTGGAAGCTCTCAGGCCAGCCAACAAGCTTGGTGTATGCAGTGAGTGTCAAGTGGAGAGAAGAGAGGGAGGAGGGATTGTACAAGCAAGTGGGGTCAACATCATGATGGAGGAACCCAAAGAGATAGCTGACCTGAGCTAGTGGGAGCTCACAGACTCTGGACCAGCAGCTAGGGAGCCTCCATGGGACTGACCTAGGCCCTCTGCATGCGGGTGTCAGTTCTGTAGCTTGATCTGTCTGTGGGGCCCCTAGCAGTGGGATCAGGACCTGCCCCTGGTGCATAAGCTGGCTTTTTGGAACTTATGGTGGGATGCCTTGCTCAGCCTTGATGCAGGGAGGAGAAGCTTGGTCCTGCCTCAACTTGATATGCCATGCTGATGATGCCCATGGGGGAGGCCAACCCCTTTCTGAATGGAGATGGAGGAGGAGTGAATGAGGAGGGTATACAGAAAGTGGAGGAAGGGAACAGGAAGAGAGGAGGGAGAGGAAACTGTGGTTGGTATGTAAAATAACAGATAGAGACAGAGAAAGAGAGATACTTTTAAAATATAGAGCTTGTGATGCTTTGGATGAGAACTGTGTCCCATAGCTCAGGTATTTGACAACTTACTCCACTTTTGGTGGTGCTTTGCAGGGGGTGGTATGGAACCTTTAGGTGACAGGGGCTTGCTAGAGGAAGTACATTTTTAAAAAATGTATTTTTTTAAAGAGGCAATTAGAAGCTGCAAGAAAAAAAGGATGCATTAGGTTCAAGGAATGCTAAGAAACACAAGGCAAGTCAACAGGGCCTTGCAAGATGGAAAGTTGCATAACTCTGTTGTGTTATACACACAAAAATGCAATTTAAAGGCACTTACAACTGCAGTGATAACTGAAAATCAAACTACTGACATTTCTACCCTAGAGTGATGTGCAGGACAGAAAGGGGCGGGTACTCATGCATTAGAAAGGGCAGTTTTGGGGGGGTGGGGACAGCTTAACATATGGACATAACTACTGTCTCCCAGTTTAACTCTTTCCTAATTGTCTTGTTTTTCATTCATTTTTTTACTCATAGACATAAATGAGAAATAATCTGGATAATTTGTGGGAAGAGTCTGTTCCTGCTCCAGTAGTTCTGGGTTTCACTGAACATTAAAGAATCAAGCAGACGGTGGTTATATCCACACTTCCTCCCCAACACAGAGCCTAAGGACCTGAGGACATGAGTAGTTGTGGGGGATAGACCAGAATCTCGTTTTTGTGCAAGGTGGACCCACCTGCATGGCTGGGATTGCTAAGGGTAGCAAAGGCCATGGCCATGGTGGCATCTTCAGGACCCATCCCAGAATCCAGCTGGTTTTTATGGTCCATTTGCCCCATGTAGAGGAAAACTTCCTTGGAAGATGACAGTGCAAGGGACATCATCCTTGACTCAGGGGCAGACATAGAGGAATCAAGCATGTTGCTGCTAGTAGCCAGGGAACAGAGGCCAGGGACAGGACATGTGGAGGTGAGGCTGACAGGATGGCAACTTAGCTCCTCCTGGTACCCCTCACATTCATAGAGTGACCTGGGGAACATAACCAAACAATGTGCCTTTGGTGGGTCTCTCTGGGAGGGAGGAGTTGGGAGGTGATGCCATCTCATATTGGAAATGTGGAATGTGGCAGACAAAGCTGTGGAACTTGGCACATCACTAATCACCCTGCCTGCTCATCCCTGTGGCTTCCGAGTCTGGGCTCTGACGTGCTTATCTTTATATAAATATAAAGTCTATTGCATGGAACTCCAAAACAGAAAATGATTGACAAGACCTTAATATTAAGTGAATAAATGATGGCTAGTATTAAAGGAACATCAGGCAGAAGCTGACAATAATCTAATGAAAATTCCATCAGTGCTAATGTGCCTCAAATGTGAACAGAGCTTTTGTTCAATATCCCCTCAATCTCTGTGACAGCCTGTGTGGCAGGCCCTATCACATCCCCGTGTCATAGAAGAGAGGTCACATGAACCATCACCTAGGCATACACCTGGCCAGTGTCCAGCCTGGCACCACTCCCATGACTGATCAATGCTGGGATGTATGCAGAAGGTTCGTGCCTTGCCACAGGGAGCAAAATGCATGGAGAGGATCAGGCAGTGAGAGACATACCAGCTGCTGCTCACTCCATGAAATAAAAGCCTGACCAAATAGTCAGAAAAAAAGTACAAAATCAATCCACAATGTCAAGGCCCAACACACAAAAGACTGGGGTTAAGGTTAAATTATACTCTTCTCTCCACCCAAAGAAGGATGGGACCAAAGAGGAAACATGTCCCATGGACTGAGTTGATGGCACTACCTGAAAGCCATGACTGTGGGGTTGTGCTGTCTTCAGAAAAGTTCACAGCCAAGGACTGCAATCCATGTGATTCTTGGGTGGTCTCTGGGGACTGTAGAGTCCCACTTCCTTCACATCCGGCTAAAAGTAGAGCAGAGAGAGGGGTGCAGTGGGTCTTAGCCTCCTCCCCAGCTGAGAGCAGCTCCACAGTAGCTTGTCCCTTGGTCTGACTTCAGTACAAACCAACAATTCCAAACCTGGAGATTGATTCACTTCGCAGATCTACTCACTGTCCCCTCCTCACTACGTCAATCCCCACCTTCAGACACACACAGCCATGCCATGGTCAATCCCAAGTCAGCTAGATCTTGTAAAAATCAGCCCCCAAGAAGCCCTTGGGCTGCTCACCTGACCACTGAGACACAGTTGCAGACTCGTGATGGTGTTCTGAAAGTGGCAGTGCTTCAGGATCACTCTTATTTGCACTGGAGACTTCTGATGTGGCCTCGTGATTTTCAATGTGCAGGGCACAAGCCTTCTGACGTCGCCGATAATTGGCGAACCAGTTGTACACTTGCTCAGGAGTCAAGCCGGTCTCCAAAGCCAGTTCCTTCTGACCCCCAAATAAGACAATCATCCTTGAGTTACAAGGGTGCACAGAGGTGACTGGGACAGCTCATATCCACTAAGGAAGCACAGCCCAGCCTGACCCCTGGAATGGTGGCAGAGATGGTGATCAGTGAACTGGTACACTGGAAACAGATTGTCTACTTAGCACATGCTGAAGAAGTAGAGAGCAATACACACATGCCCCACCTCCTGCATCCACTCCTTTCTAGGTCAACTGAAGCTCTAAGCACCCAAGACCCTAAGACAGGAAAAGGGCTAGATTGATGCTACCATGAATCAGTGCCTGCACTGCTCTCAACCGGGAGCCCTCTTCCTTGCCCCATTGTGACCTTCACTTGGGGTTACAGAGCACAGTACTGGGGAGCATCTGCAAATTAACCAGGGTGAGAAGTAGGCACCCGCCCCCCCCCATGAGAAAACCAAGCTTGGCAAAAAAAGAGGTCAGGAAAAGGTGGAGTCCACCAGCACCCTGGGAGAGGGCTGGGGATCCCACTGAGCTGAGGAGAAGGAAACAAAGACAGCTAAAGGAGCTACATAGTGGAGGGGGCCGCCTGAAAGAAGAAGGACCTGCCTAGGAGAAGGACAAGAGGACCTCGGGGAAGATGGAAGGGAAGTCGGCTGGAGGGAAGTAGGAAAAGCTGCCTAGGAAGAGAAGAGAGTTACTCAGGAGGAGGTGAGGAGACTTAGTTATTGGATGAAGGAAGAATTCTGGAGTGTGGCAGAGAAGCCACTTGGAGTAGGCTGTTGTCCTTACCAACTGGGCCTTCTTGGGATAAGTGCTCACACCTGTGGCAAAGTTCTGCAGATGGCAGCGGATCTCTGGGAGGAAGTTCCGGCTCTTAGGGCCCTCAGGGCAGAGGGTAAGAGGTGGGGGGTTCCTGGATAAGGAGGGCCAGGAGGAATTATAACGTAAGCTCCACCTGCTCCCTTCTCAGGTCCTGGCACTTCACAGGGAAGGGGTTCTGAGACGCGTTCTCCAGTCCACCCCTGCCTCCCATTCCAAGTCACCTCAAAATGCCTAATTCCTACTTTCTGGGAGGCCACTTGGTTGTCTACCACACTCTGCAGTCCTCCAGTGAGAACAGGATACCCCAGAGCTCAGCTCAGCAGGAACACTGACTCCCTGTACTGCCCTGTTTACAGCAGGTTTAACAAATTTCTTCCAGCATTTCTTCTTCAGGGTCATCCCCATGAGCTCTTAAAGCTGGGACTCTATCACCTCATACATGAATCCCTCTATCCGCCTCTCCTGGCTCACTCCTTCACAACATAACTTCTCAGAGAATAAGAACCTTCCATATACTGATGCTGGCTTCCCCTTGGCCCTCTCTCACTCATCCCCTGAACTCAGCTTCCTAGCCCCTTGTATCCTCCATTCTCATCCTCCTGCTACACTTCTCCTTTTATGCTCTGTGTGCAGAAGCCCCTGCACCATGCAGGAGGACCATCATTATTTCTTCCTTCTTCTCTCGGCACTGCATGGGGATTTCTGAGTCACTGAGGGGACCCTGTAGCTGTCTTTCTCTTATGTCTAGGCTGATACATGATATCCAGATGTATGGCATGTGTGCACAGCCCAAGAGCATCTCATCTAACACATCCCAAATGCAATCCACCTAGGACTCCAGAGCCTCCACCAGGCCAAACACATCCAGAATGAACTACCCTGCTCTGGGCAGTTCCTAATCAACAGAGAGCACCTCCTTCTTATACTTCAGCTCTGGACCATAGCTGATCTCCAAGACATTGCAGTGCTGACCAGCATATTCGCAGCATATCCATGTTCTGGTCACTGCTCACATGCTCCTGAGGTTGATTGTCTGTCTCCAATGACTGATTACCTACTGAGCTTCCAAGGACATATCTCATACTGTCAATATTTTTTAGATTCTAAATAACAATAAAATAAAACAAAAAACAAAACCCAAAAAACTCTGTTCTTCCTACAGTGAGTGGACCCTGTGACTCAGAAAGCCCAGATTACTTGGAGCAGCAAAGGGAAGTCTGCAGCCCTCCTTCTCCACTGAGAGTCCCCAGATAAAGAACAAACGCTCCACAATCTCAGTGTCTAGGGATCCCTGACCTTGTATCTCCCATGAAACTCCTCAGGCATGGGACTTGACTATTTCATGCAAGATTTCTCCTCCATAAATGATAAAGATGAGACTAATATTGATAACCTTCTCATCCTGCAGCCCCCTGCCCCATGTCTAGCCTGGCACCTAGATGTGGGGAATAGATGATCTGAGAAACAGTTGAGCAAAACTCAGTTGCCCTTCACACTCACTATTCTCATCCACAGGCTTCTTGTCTAGTGATGACGGGAAGTACAAACAGTCAGGATGTCAAGGTGCACACAGCAATCCACTTCCAGCCACCACAGCACTGTGCTGTCAGTCTTGGTGATGGGCACACAGGGGTTGCAGTCACTATGTTCATTACATTTCAATAACTACTGCTAAGGTGACTTCCTATCCTTGTTTCCTCAGCTCTGTTGGGTGTAGTGGGTAGCCATTCCAGCTTTGATCTGGAAGTTCCAACCTCCATTGAGGCTTCGGTAACTGTCACGCCTACAAGGTGGGGCCAAGAGAGGACCCTGAAGACCTGAGATCCGGATGAGCCTGCTCTCTTGGTTCCTGGACCTTGGACGCTGGAGGCAGACCGAGCAGAGTTCTCCAGAGAACACCGCCGGACTGTGCCACGCCTTTCCCAGACTCTGTAAACTATCCATTCACTTGTAAGTTACCCCACAAAATAAACCTCCCTTTTAACTACGTGGAGTGGCCTTAATAATTTCACCAATAGTTGGGTTTTGGATGACACATCTAGCTTCTGGAAAACCCAAGGATCCAGAACAGAGGAGAATTAGCAAGTACCTCTTCCTGCAGCGAAACTTCTGCACTGGGCTCAGCATGGTGACACCCAGCTTCTTCATGGTCAGGTGGTAGTGAATGTCATTCCAGAGTTGTATCAGCTCCTTGCTGCCTCCTGGCACTCGACACTCCTGTAGGGAAAGCCTGCTGAAACCCAGTCACCCCTATAGGCCCTGGAGTGTGTGGAAATCTGTCATCCACACCAACCCAGCCTATGGGAAAGGCAGTCATCTATACTTGAACCCACTGGTCAACAAACCACTAATGTTAGCCAAACCTACAAGCCCTCCAATTCCTACTAGTCCCTGAGAAAGTGTGACCCTGGGCTAGCCAGTTACCACACAGGCCATGGTAGACATTTATGCCAGCAACAAACAGATCTAGGGTCTGGTTTCTGATCTTAAACCCTTCAGCCCTCCAAACAAATAAGTAAACCCAGTCATCCAATGAATCATACAAGTACAGAGAGCAAATACAGCAGTTTCACTATGTGCTGTTCTCCTTACCTGGCTCTGGGCAATAACTCCCTAAATGAGTTCCTAGTCCCACTCCAGGGTTTCTAATCACCAATGCCACTAATTGTTACTGATTAGTCACCTCAGTTCCAACTATGTGCTCCCTGTTTGTTGATCTCATTTTTTCTGGATGGTTTTGTGTTATCATTTTGACACAGGCTGGTCCACAACTCGCCATTGCCTTTCCTCAGCCTCCTGAGTGCTGAGATTACTGCTATGCACCATTTTATCAACACTTCATGCCATATATCTAGGTGTCTATGTCAAAGGTGCTACACAGCATCACATCAACATATTTGCTCACCACCTGGCAGAGGATCACCATCCAATAAGGATTTTCTAAAAGGTATTTGTCAAGGTCACCAAGGAATGTCTTGGTCAAGTGAGAGTGGGCCATCCTGCCTGAGGAAAGGATGCCTTACGACATGTTGGTGATGGTGGAGGCTGCTGTGTCCCTACTACTCTCTAGCATACCTCTAGTATCTGGAGGGCTGAAAACTGCTGCTCCTGCTGGATCAGGACCTGGGTGCACACCAGTGCTACGTCCGCATTTTCTAGCAGATGCCAACGATGCCGGCTGTCCAGAATGGCTTCCACCAAAGATAGCACCTGAACAAAGTTGTGTTGGAAGTCCCGACATAGCTTGCCTGCGAGAGTCACCAGCTCTTGTGGGGGAGAGTGGGTGTCCCCATGCTCCCGCAGCAGCCTCAGGAAGTTCTCCATCCTGCAGGAGGAACTCTGTCAACACAGAATGTTCAGAATAACATTGATACCAACTGTGTTCCATCCACGATTCTTCAGACCAATTCCAGGAGGCAGGTGTTATATGAGCCCGAGACTTTATCACTTCCAAGGTAGAATAACCCACCTGAGAAAAACTAGGGTATCTCACACATCCTTCTTCTAATTCACCCAAATAACTGTGTCCCTAAGGAAGGCAGCTGTGCACAGACCATTGAGCAGGGCACAACCATCCAATCTCACCTTTCAGAGCCTTGACCCTTCTCCCTGGACTGATCCTTGCATCTCTTTTTCCTTACTATGCTCCAGGCTCTGATATAAACTATGATCAAGTTTCTTTTTGCTCTTTGCTGTGGCCCCACAGAGTTTCCCAGAGACACTTGCTGGCACCTGCCACATGGGTAACAAGGCACTCATTCTAACCACAGGCAGTTGCTCCTTTCACAGAGCCAAGGGCACAGACTTCCAGGATGAAATGCTGGATCCTGGAGCATTTGAAAACAGAAGGAACCCACTAAGGGAGAAAATACGATTTGTCAGTGAATTCACAAGCTCTAAGAGCTCCCACCTTAGGGCATTGGCACAGCATGTTGATGATACATTTTTCAGGTATAAAACCTAATCCCAGAGATCCCATTTCTGTGGAACACGGGGAACGAGTGAGAATGAGTACTGGCTGTGCCTTGCAGTCAGCTTACCGGGCTTGCTACCAAGAACCTCCCTGCAATTGGTTTCTGTGCACACTGGGGTCTTCATCATGTGCCTCAACAGCTCCCAACAGAAAGTTCAAGGCTCTCGTAGATGAGGAAGAAAGCTATCTTAGGACTCCCGTTTTGTCCAGTACTCTAACTCCCCACTGGCTGGGACCAAGGTCCATTCCTGATGAGACCCTTATCTGAGGAAGAAAAAGGCTCTCTGAATCCCCCACCCAGGCTGGAACCACAGGGCCAGCAACACGGTGCCGGGTACCTTTTCAAAACACTGTTCTTTTTCAGGAAGAGGCTGGCAAATGCTGGACTCCAAACACCAGAAGTCGAGACAGAACGGCGCGGTGCTCAGCCCCACAGCCCACCTGGTTTCCGGACACCACCACCCACCCACACACCCGAGGCGCCTTCCCACAACACCCTCCCACTGTGTGTTCTTCCGCCAACTCCTTGCTGACATGCTCTTCCCACCCACCCCCACGCCCCACCTCCCACCTTCCACCCCACCCCCGTGTGCCTACTTTTGTGGTTTTCACAACCGGTGCCCCTGGGCTGTAAGGTATAGCTACAAAGTATCCAAACTTCAATCTCTGCACTGCCCAGGCCAGAGGCCCATATGAATATTGAATGTTGGGGCAAGAAACCAAGACCTGTGCTTTGTGCTTTCTAGCAGGATGGGAGAAAACTGACCCAGGACATGCCCTGTAGCATCTTCACAGTGCCTAAACCATAAGCGAAGTTGGGGCCCCTCTTGTGCCCTGTGCTCTTTGACTTGTCTCTGGCCACATGGGAGTGTAGGCACCCTGACACAAACTCTGAAGACAAGCAACTTTGGGGGCCTTGCAGGGATGGAACAGAGCCTTTACTAGGGTTCCCAGATATTCAGAGGGTGAGCATTCACTCTATGTTCACACTCCATATTCACACTGTGGGTGTGGGATGAAGCAAGCTTGGGGGCTCTGGGCAAAGGTGACTCCTACAGCCAGTTTTCAAGGGGTGGCTGAGCCTGGTTGGAGAGAAAGATAGTTTAGCAAGGACATAAATGGCATTCAAAAGCCAGGAGGAGAAAAATGGTCTATCCAGTCAGCCGGAGATTCCAGCCCAGGCACACTGTGTGTTGACAGCCTCAGAAGAATTCCCATAACCCACGTCTTATGTTAGATTTGCATAGTAGAATTCTGAGGGTGGGATTCTGGTTATCAGTTCTCATGATCAGGACACTTGACCATGCTGTATGGCACAAGCAAATGGATGAGTGTTGTGAACCCCTATGGAAAGCAAAGGTGAAATTATACACAGCACATTAAACCATGATTGCACCTGGAGAAAGATAATTTGTTGTTATTTTGGTTTCTGGTTTGCTCTTATTTGGATTTGTGTTTTTTGGGTTCATGTAGACCAGGCTGGCCTCCAACTATGTAGACCTTGAATTTAGTGTGGAGACAGGATAACCTGGAACTCCGATACTCCTACCTATCTTTCCCAAGTACTGGAATTACAATGGAGTGAATGCTAAATCAATGTAGCATATCTTTTAAATATATATAAGAGGCTACACTCTTTTGTACATTTGAAAGAAGTCTGATACAGTATTCTAAATTCTCTTCAGTTGTGTATGTTTGTGACTGTCTGTCTGTGGGTAAACAGGCCACTGTGTGTTTGGAGGTCAGAGGACAAGCTGAAGGAAGCAGTTCAAGACTTTCACCTGAGGTACCCAGGCCCTTGCCTAGACCCCTGGCTTGGCCATTCTGCAACCATGATAGGCTGTGGAAAAGACCTAGCAGGGTATAGGCCCTGGGCTCAGCAAGATGTGCCCTTGAGTCACTGACCTTGGGCCTAGCTCTATTTGCTAAAATTCCCCCACCAGATGTCCCCACATGATAAAAAAAATTAAAAATTACAAATAGCAGGATCATAATAAAGATAAAATGTAGTAACCACAGCAACTGCTATAAGAGAAAAATAACTTCCCTGCAGCTGCAACTGACCAATTAAGCCAAGGACAGCACCTCTGACTGGGAGTTACACCAATTCTGAGTCTGTTCCTATGCAGCCCATAGATCCCCAGACCCCCTTGCTTTAACTATAAATACCCTGCCCCATTGCTACTCGGGTTCTCTCCTGCTCCACTGCTGTGACAGACAGAGGGAGAGGCCCGAGTTAACTTGCAATAAAAGTTTCTTTGCTTTTGCATCTGGTCACTTTGTGGTCTTTAGGATTTTGGTCTCTGGGCACAACATTTTGGAAGTTCCACTGAAATTCCCCAAACTTACCACGACCACCTGCCATTCAGTCTTACAGTGCCTACTATCAGGTAACTTTCTAATTTGCACAGGCAAGCTCTCCTTTCAGTTTCTAGTTTTTGTGTCTGGCTGATTCTAGCTGTTGGAGTTTCGTCTGTGAAGCCCGCATAAAATCTAAGTGAATGCACTGGCCGATCATGGGTTGGGTATCTGGGAGACAATCTCATCTCAAGGTGGAGCAGATATGCTCTAAATGGCTGACCTGCTGGCTAACTAACCCCAAGCCCACCAGAGGCAGCATGGAGTGTGGCTGAGAGGGGACCACCCAGGGTCTCATTGAGAGACTGGCTTTACTGAAGTAAAGCCTGAAAAATATGGCTATAAATTTCTATTAGTTTTTATAGATCCTTTTCAAAATGAATAGAAGTCTTCCCTGCCAAGCACAAGAAGGCCCAGATGGTGGTCAAAAAGCTACTAGATGACATTATCCCCAGGTATGGAATGCCTGAATTGCTAGACTCAGATAAGGGACCCACATTTGCTGCCTAGGTAATTCAAAGCTTAGCTAAGGTTTTGAGGGTGGTTTGGAAATACATTGTGCCTACAGGCTGCAAAGTTCTGGACAAGTAGAGCATATGAATCAGATACTAAACGAGACCCTTACCAAATTAATCATGGAGACTGGCAGAGATTGAGTGTCTCTCCTTCCTTTTGCCCTGTATCAAGTGCAAAACTCTCTGTATACACTTGGACTCACATCATTTGAGATCCTGTTCGGTAGACTCTCTTTCATAGTTGCCAATTTGTGGTCAAAACTGATCACTGAGTTCAATGATGCTAACTTGTTTGCCTCCCTAAATGCAGCAGCCTCAGTATTCAAAGATATCCGGCCTTGATTACAAGAGATGGGTGAAAAAGCCCCTCCACCCACTATGCACCAGTTCCAGCCCAGAGACTGGGTCTATGTCTGCAGACATCAGCACAGAACCCTAGAGCCTCACTGAAAGGTACCCTACATTGTGATTCTGACCACAGCCACTGCCATCAAAGTTGATGGAATTGTCAACTGGATCCACACTCCCATGTCCATGTAGCTGATCCAGAGTTGAAGGAGCCACTGAGATCATCAGGAGGCAGCAGACCCTGCTGGAATTGGACGGCAAAACTTGATCCTGAGACTTAAACTGAAGGTCAGATCTCCCGATGGCCATATTGATACCTGCTTTGTTCCTTGCCCTCCTAACATCAGATGGGGCCGTTAGTAGCCCACATCAATGCCTAAATCTCACTTGGCAGGTTTTAGACACCCATGGAAACCTGGTCAAGCAGATCTCTAAAGCCATCCAACTGGGGATATGGTTTCCTGACATTGTTTTTGACATTTGTAAAATAGCAGTCCCTCACTGGAAAGATAAGCCTGGGATATTTGGTGTACAACTATATGGGCAACTGATCATTTAAGGAGGGCATGTTTTTATGTCTGTCTAGGCTGGGAAAAATTAAGAGCTAACAAATTGGGGGCCCATCTGACTAACTTTGTAAGGTTTGGAGTTGTGAGCCCCCGGTCACAACAGACCTCATCTCACTCCACCAAAAACTTAATAGTGTCCTCACTGATCCTAAATCTGATACCATTGTGACATAATTTGCCCAGGACCTGTCCCACACCTCTGTAAGCCTGTAAAAATAACCTTCAGAAAACAAGGTAAAAAGGCAAAAGATTGGAATAGCTGTAAAATATGGGGCATTAGACTATGTGAGTCTGAATATGATGCAGGGGCTCTAGTCACTCTTTGGTTGATAGCCTTAATCCCTATCCCACCCCAGGAGGGCTGGATCCCCAAAAGATAGGGCCCAACAGAGTGCTGACACCACCTGAACTGGCCCTTCTCCCAGAGAGAACACACTGACTAGTCCCATGCCATCCCAGCTCTCCTATCCCTCGGGGCACCTCACCTCCCCACTATGCTGTCTGCTCAGACCATACCAGAGCCAGTCCCTCTCTTAAAACTGCTAGAGGCCTCCTATCAAGTCCTAAATGCTTCTAAACAAAATATCTCTCATTCTTGTTGGTTATACTTTGACACTAAGGCCCCCTACTATGAAGGAATAGCTGCTATGGGAAATTATGCTGAATCTGTCCAACCTTCTCAGTGCTGTTGACAGCAGAAAGGAGAGGGCAGGCTCACTCTACAGTCTGTTGTGGGAATGGGACTCTGCCTAGGAACCGTGACTGCCTCTAACAAGCCCCTATATAATTAGTCAATTCAGAGCTTCCCACAGGTATCTCCTTTTTGACGGTGGTGGCCATGCTCCTGCAGGTTGGCCCCCTGTGTCCACTGGCAGGTATTGAGTCAGACAAAAGACTTTTGCATATTGGTATGTTTGGTTCCAAAAATAATCTATCATCAAGAAAAAGACATATGTCAAAGGCTAGAGTGGAACCAGGCTTGACTAAACTGAGAGCCCATGACAGCCCTCATGTTAGGTGTTCTCCTAAGCCTGGGACTGGCAGCTGCAGGGTCTGGGATATCATCTTTAATGGTACAAGAGAAATATTACAATGACCCACGAGCTGCCATCAACATAGACATAGAAGTGCTTGAAAACTTTATTGCCGGTCTACAAGCCTTGCTGTCTTCCATTGCTGAAGTGGTGTTACAAAACAAATGTGGGTTGGACCTCGTATTCTTACAGCAAGAGGGGCTATGTGCAGCTCTTGGAGAAGAATGTTGTTTCTATGTTGACCTTATGGGGTGATAAAGAGTCTTTGGCAAAGGTCAGAGAGGGGTTGGCAAAAATGTAAATGGGAACAAGAACAAACACAGAGCTGGTGGTCACTGTTCAACTCATTCTCATGATTGAAAATCTGATTTCCACCTTGCTGGGTCCCATACTGATGTAGTTACTCTTTCTCACCCTTGGTCCCTGTATCCTGAACAAATTAGTTTCTTTGTTAAGGAATGGATAAATACAGTACAGGTGATGGTGCTGAGGTCTCAGTACCTTTGCTTAGGGACCCTAAGAGAGAACCCATGATTGGGTCCTCTTAAGTAACATCTATAGGGGGAAATGAGGAGCCTAGGCCCTTGCTCAGACCCTGCTTTGGCCATTCTGCAGCCATGACAGACTGCAGAGAAGACCCAGCAAGATGTAGGCCCCTGGTTCAGCAAGATGTGCCCTTGAGCCACTGACCTTGGGCCTAGTTCTAGTTACTAAAGAAACTCCATCACATGTCCCCATATGGTAAAAGAAAATAATTAAAAATTACAACTAGCAGGCTCAGGATAAATATAAAATGTAGTAACCACAGCAAACCCTGTAAGAGATAATAACTTTCCTGCAGCTGCAACTGACCAATTAAGCCAAGGTCAGCACCTCTGGCTGGGAGGTACTCCATTGCTATTCAGGGTCTCCCCTGCTCTACTGTTCTGAAAGATGGAGGGAGAGGACCAAATTAACTTGCAATAAAAGACTATTTGCTTTTTTATTGGATCTGGTTGCTTGCTGGTCTTTTGGGGTCCAGACTCTAGGAACACCACCACCATGTGGATCCCAGGCTCAAACTCAGGTTGTCAGACCTGGCAGCAAGTGCCTTCATCTGCTGAGCCGTCTCCTCAGCCTTCCTCCCGTTTAGTTATTTGTTGTTTTTTAATCCAGGTCTTATACGTGTATGATTTCAATTCTGAATTGAAGTTCTTAAATCAAGAAACTTCTCTAATTCAGACTCAATGGAAATTATTATTTTTATATTTTTTTCTTGGGCCATTACTAAATGTTCTATCTCCATTTAACTAAGTTTGAAATCAATAAGTTTCTGCAGAGAAACCTAAATATATTTTTACCTGCTTTGGTAATTTGGACTCAACTCAAACCTAAGAGAATTTACGAAGTGTCCATCTAAACCTTAACCTTTGAGTCTTAACTAACAGCGGTGACATATTAGACATCCTGAATATCAGATATCAGTTATGAAGTATCAGATATTAGTTATGAAGAAGCAATGAAACAATTATATTGTTGAGGTTCACCACAACATGAGGAACTGTATTAAAGGGCCACAGTATTAGGAAGGTTGAGAACAACTACTCTAAACGTTCAGACATGCTTTCAAAAAATAAGCATGCTGTTTAAGGAAACAATTTACAAAAATGACATCCACTGCAAAAGCTGAAGAATCAAGTGGAGTGATAGGTGGATGTAGTCTTGGAAAGGGCAACTAACAGTTGCTCAATTGTGTCAAGTTGTTGCCTTTGTTAGCTGCTCTTAGACCATGGTATGGGGAGAGAGGCATTTAGATGGCATTAACTCAGGCTGCTTTCTCACATACTTCTCCTGTTAAAACAAGAGTAACCATGAGTTTCATAAGTGGGAAGCTTGCTATGCCCACTCTTTTGCATCCTGTGATAGTGGACAGGTGTGCCTGTGTCTGTGAGTTCTGAGGTGGCCATTTGTGGAGCAAGTGACCTACTCTGGCTGTGGGGAATTTCTTTCTGCATGAGATGCACAGTTCTATAGTTAGATTCTAAATCAATGGTTCTCAACCTGTGGGTCAAGACAGGGCTCAGCCTTGCATGAAGGAATATTTAATTGTTATGAGATAGTTTTTGGTTCTAGCTTGAGAACTTGAGCCCCATTTAGGGCTTCCATTTGATGATAAAATGAATTCTTCTCAAAGGATGACCAGTGTTCAACAAAATACTTATGACCCTGACAGCCATACACTTAAAGAAATGGCCTCCCTGTACCTTTTCCTAGTCTCCCTTTTCTTGGCTTCTTGATAGCCTTGGGAGGCATCTCTAGGCTAAAATATGGTTTTGCTCTCTTTTTAAAAATATTTTATGGGTATAGATGTTTTGACTGTATGTATGTCTGTGCACAGTATTCATGCCTGGTGCCCAAGAGGCCAGAAGTTGGAGTTGGATCTGGGGAATAGGAGTAACAGATGGTTTTGAGCAGCCATGTGGGTACTGGATTCAAACCCAGGTACTCTGGAAGAGTAGTCAGTGCTCTTGCTACTGAGCTGTCTCTACAGGCCCAGTTTTTCTCATTCCTTTCCCTGTCTGGAAGGATACAACTACAAGTCCAGCTTGAAGATTACCCGTGTGCATGTTGTTAACACGGGGGTTGTGGTTACATTATTAAAAACTAACACTATTATTTTCAGGTCAACTTTTACCATTATGTCTTGGAACCAGAGATGTCTTTCTCTTGAGGCAATAGTTTTGCTAAGGGTCTAATAGTAATTTGGGGATGTGCCCACATAATGTTTTGGTTTGCATTTGAACACCTGAGAGGTGAACAGCAGAACCGGTCAGAGCACTGTTTGATCTTGATAATGTTATGTAGGGGATGTAAGAATATCATTGTTTCTAAATACCCAATGATGTAAAAAATCTGCTTATGATGAAGTTAATGGAGACTGACATCTTTGTTCACTTGTAATGTGCTGTGTGCACAGGAGTTGTGTTCAGTAAAGTTTGCTCTTTCAGAGTGTTGCATGAGAAGGTGTACTTTATTCATAGATCTGTGCTGCTGTACTTTTTTAGTTTATTTTCATGGATTCAGAAAACACCTTCTACCTGTTTTAGTCTCTTTTCTTGTTGTTCTAACCAAATGTGTGACTAAAAGCAATGTACTTACCAAGAACAGGTGTGTGGAATTAGATATATAAGTAGGTTTCAGTAGGACAAGAGTCATGACTTTTAAGTACATCCAGAGTAGACAATTAAATAAAGCACAAAGGTGCAATACTATTTAGTCCTTTAAGCTCTGGAACTCCATAGAAAGTAATACAACTTATGCATACTGTAGAATGGTATTTGACTGTTGAATATACAGTGTAAAGCAAAGGTATTGACAGAGAAGTACATTTGTATATAAATACAACAAAGACTACCATTAAATTTTTTTTACAATTTTTCCTAAAAATGATAAAGAAATATTCTAAGCATTATTCAGAGAATTCTCCGAAGTTATAGGTTCATGACATTTTATTCTTTTGTTCTTTTTTCCCTGATGTCCTGGTCTTATAATAGTAAGTAAACAATAAAAGTTTTGTGTTAAAAAGTATTATTAAAATTATCATGGAAGTGTTACAGTTAGAAGCATATTGAGGAAGTAAAAATGATACAGTAAAAGGATCCAAGCATTCTTATGAAATGATATGTCTCTGTGGTGAAGGTTCTGTCTTAGTGAGTGTTCCATTACTGTGAAGAGACACCACAACCAATGCAATTCTTATAAGAGAAAGCATTTATTTGGGTCTTGCTTACTGTTTCAGAGGTTTATTTATCATTATCTATTTTCATCATGGTGGGGAACATGGTGGCATGCAGGCAGATGTGGTGCTGAAGAAGTAGCTGAGAGTTCTTCATCTGGATCACAGGCAGCAGGAAGAGAGAGAGAGATACACTGGGCCTGGCTTAGGCTTTTGAAACCTCAAAGCCCACCACCAGTGACACACTTCCTCCAACAAGGTCACACTTCCTCCAAAAAGCCAAACATCCTAATCTTTCTCATGTAGTCTACTCCCTGATGACTAAACATTCAAATATATAAGCCTATGGGGACCATTCTTATTCAAACCACCACAAGTTCTGAGCACAGGAGCCAACTTTGGCTGCCACCAATCAAAGGGTATGTTATAACTTTAATGGTGATTTTCGGATGAGACAAAATCTATCACTAGGCCGGGCGGTGGTGGCGCACGCCTTTAATCCCAGCACTCGGTAGGCAGAGGCAGGTGGATCTCTGCGAGTTCGAGGCCAGCCTGGGTTACCAAGTGAGTCCCAGGAAAGGCACAAAGCTACACAGAGAAACCCTGTCACGAAAAAAAAAAATCTATCAGTAGATTATAGATGAAAACTCTCATGTTCAAGTATCACAATGTGAAATGAAGACTGTCTTATATTCAAACAAAGATGATATTATCAATGCACATTAAAAAAATCTGGGTGGGTAGTGGCACACACCTTTAATCCCAGCACTCAGGAGGCAGAGGCAATTGGTTCTCTGAATTTGACACCAGGCTGCTCTACAGAGTGAATTCCAGGATAGATAGTGTCTTGAGAAAAAAATATTATCAAATATTATCAGAGGCTCTCCTCTGCTTCAGGATAAAGTGAAACCTTAAATGTTAAGTAGAAGCCTTTCCAGAGAATGAATGAGATTCCAAATAATTCTTTATAATTTTTATATTTTAGTTGAAATTTAATTACATCTTTTCTCCAATTTCCACTTCTCACCCTCTCAAGTTGATGGCTTCTTTTACTTTATTATATATATATATATATATATATATATATATATATATATATATATATGTATAAATACAGCTACCTGAGTCCATTTAGTGTGGCTTGGGTGTGTATGATTTCAGGGATGACTACTTTGCATTGAATAGCCAATTATGGAACAAATCCCTGGAATAAACTAATTATTCCTCCTCACTAGTCATTAATTACCTCTAGTTTTTTTATTTATGGGAGGGGTTCTGCAAAATTGCCCCCTTTCATGTTAATATGTTTATGGATATTACCATGGTTTACATATTGTTTAGGTAGCCATACTGTTGTGGTTTCTAGTGGAAATAACTTTCCAATCATTTCTAGGAGACACAATCTTACAGTAGATTTCTTGGTTCTGTGAACCGAAAGTGCAGAAGTTGTGTTGTAGATGTCTCCATTAGGACCGGGCACCACACAATCAATTAATATCTGCATTTTGACTAGTTGTAGTTTTCTATAATCATCTCAGTTTGTTGCAGAGAGTACCTTCTTTGATGTGGGGTGATACCTACACTAATCTCTGAGTATAAGGATATGTTTTAGAAGCAGTTAGGAAATATGTTGCTCTAGTGATGTGACCACAGTACATTCTCCTCTAAGACTCATGACTTCACTAGCCATGGGTAAATGCCTAGGATTCCAGTACTAGACATGATTTCCTTCCTGTGAAGCAGGACTTGAGTCCACTTAGACAGCTGTTGGTTACCACAAAGACACGAGTATCACTATTGTACCCTTGAAATATATTGCCATGCTGATTATGTTGTGGTTCATAAGCATCACAGCTATGTAGGACTCTTAGTTGTTTCCCTCTCTTGGCATCTTGCAAGGCACCTTCTGGTCCTGTGAAAGCTAGATCTCAGGGAGGAGAGTTTTAGGCTAATTCAGCTCAAATATTCCTAGTCCTGTGTCTGGAGTTTGCGGTGTCTTGATCAACAGGGAAATGAATCATTATGGTGACTTTTCAGTATGAGGTGCACTTAATGCATCGCAGGGCAGTTAGTCTCTTTCTGTCACAGTTGGGAGTTTAACACATGCTGGTTTCAGAATTCTGAGTGTTGAAAAGTTTTAGGCAGTCTGCTAGGTGACTGGACCCAGGAGCAAATATGAGACATTCTCAAGTTCCCTAATATGTATATGTATATAATATATATATATATATATATATGATAAAATTGGCATCCTGAACCAATAGGATAGAGAATTTGGTAATGGGATTATGCAAGGAAAACACAAAGACTGTGACTCTGTCAAGTGTAAGCGTATGGGAAAAAGAGAAAAATAATTCCTCATGATCTTAAAAAGTTTAAAAAAATTTTAGCCGGGCGGTGGTGGCGCACGCCTTTAATCCCAGCATTTGGGAGGCAGAGCCAGGCGGATCTCTGTGAGTTCGAGGCCAGCCTGGGCTACCAAGTGAGTCCCAGGAAAGGCGCAAAGCTACACAAAGAAACCCTGTCTCGAAAAACCAAAAAAAAAAAAATTTTTTTTAAATTCCTCATGACTTAAAAAACTGATGTCTTGCCAGGCAGTGGTGGCCAACACCTTTAATGCCAGCACTTAGGAAGTAGAGGCAGGCAGATCTCTGTGAGTTCGAGGGCAGCCTGGTCTACAAAGTATGTTCTAGGACAGCTGGATCTGTTACATGGAGAAATTCTGCCTCAAAAAATCAAATACGTGAATACATAAATAAATGAATCCACTGTCTTGTGACACATCATTATGGCAGCCATTTTTCTTGTTCTTTATGCTGATGTCCCTTTCTGCACAACAGCCTATTAAAATTTGCTTCACTTTTGCTAGCCAGCTTGCAGAGACATGTATTTCTCTTGTCTTGGTTTACATGTCACTAAACTTTCAATAACAGCTTTGAGATAGAGGTACTCTCCCTGCCTCATATAGAGGGTGGGGGATGTGGATACAGGTACATATTTTGTATATTCACTTGTGTGTGCATGTGTAAAAGCCAGGCTATTAGCGTCCAGTATCTTCCACTATTTCTCTCATGATTTTTTAAGAAAAGGTCTCTTAGTGAACCTGGACTTTATCATTTAGGCAGGACTAGATTGTAGACAAATTTCTAAATGGTCTTATTAAATAAGAAACACAGAACCAAATATAGGGGTGAAAGCCTTAGAGACCAGGGAAATAGAGCCACCAGCTAACCTTAACTCACCATACTGCTGTAGATTTCTAAGAGAGCTAATTCCTGTCTAGCCAAGCTTTTATTGCTTTGCTGTTCTGCCCTCTCATTGGCTCCTAGCCCAACTACCTCACTTCCTTGTCACTGCCTGTCTGTACAGACCTCCAGGTCTCTGTGTTTGGTACTGGAATTAAAGGCACTTGGCCGTTTCCTTGAACACACAGAGACCCTGCCTACCATGTAATCGGATTAAGGGCATGTGCTACCACTGCCTGACTTTTATGTTAATGGCTGGCTATTACCTCTAATCTCCAGGCAAACTTTATTTATTAATGTACAAATAAAATATCACCACATTTCAGCACAAATAAAATATCACACTAGATGATCAAGAAGACCCCAGGATTTGTGTCTATATCTACCGTTGTAAACATAGCAAGTGCCTTACCCACTGAGCAATCTCCTCAGCCTACATTTTCTCTCCTATAAGTTTGATTGTATGGTGGAAGTGCTTTGGATGGGATAACAAGGATGGATTGTTAATGTAGAAAGATGAGCAAGAAAGCATTTACAACATGTCTTTTATTGTAAGTGGCATTTCTAGTGAAATTATTAAACTGTTAATTTATAACTGGGAAAGGAGAAAGGTCTTAGGCAATAGTTAATTATACTGGAATTATTGACTCTCAAATAGAGAGAGAATTCAAGCAAATTCCTGGATGAAGGGCTCCTGTCTCTTCCAATGTCCGGTATTTTCCCTGATTCTTTGTCTTATCTCATATGCAGCTGTCACCAAAAGAGTTGATCTGGAAGAGAAAGGACCACAGAATATCCATTACTTGGAGAACAATCAGATCTAGTGTGTCCATATGTTGTGCAGGGTCAAGTTTATGACATTTGGAGGACTCTAGTTGCAACTTTTGCTTTGAACCATGCTCTCTTGCAGTCTGTATATCCAGAGTCTACCCAATATGCTAGCATTTCAGTGACTGTAAGAATATAGGTTTTCAGTCTCGATTCTCAAAAACATCCAGGAGTTGCCCTACTGTTCACTCAATTCCTGCTTCACCATAAATGCACTGCCAGGCTCCTCTTCTAGCTGCCTTCCTTCTTGTGGGATAATTCATCTTCCAGGGAGAAAGAGCTAATCACCAGCCTCACCATGTCCCCCTTATTCTCAAGAAACAGGGAACCTCAGACTATTGACTGAATCCCTGCAGCTACAAGTGTGCTGTGTAACAATTTCCTATGAGTTCATACATCCATTTCTGGAAGAAAACTCAGGAAGTACTATTTGAAACATTCTCTTCAAGACAGAGGTTCTCAATCTTTCATATACTGCCATCCTTCAATACAGTTCCTCATGTTGTGGAGACCATTAACCATAAAGTTATTTTCCTTGCTACTTCATAACTTTAATTTTGGTAGTGTTGTGAATCATAATGCAAATATATGATATACAAGGATATCATATATTTTGAGGATCTTGTAAAATTCACCAGGGAACCACTCCATATTATACTCTCATTTTTTATGTAAGGAGATTTAAAAAAACCTACTCTTTCAATATTACCTCTTCTTATTTCTGATCTGCTCTAATTACTGCTTTCATTATGGTATATAAATGTTTCTAGAAATCCATACTTTGTAGTATGAATATTAATGGTACTTATTAATAAAATCAAACCTGAGGCCAGTTATTGGGGTGAACTCTGGAAGATCAGAGAAGCAGAAAAAGCCACAGCCACCTCACCTTGCCAGTTCCTCAGCTGATTCTGTTTCCTCAGACTGGAAGCCTCTGAGTCCTCATCTGAATGAATCTCAGCTGAACTGCTGCTAGAAGCTTAACAGTCAAATGCTTAACCAGCCAAATGTTTCTAGTTTCTGGTCTCCACGCCTTATATATCTTTCTGTTTTTGCCATCACTCCCTGGGATTAAAGGCTCTCTTTCTGGGATTAAAGGCGTGAGTCCCCATGGTTGGCTGTATCCTTGAACACATGGATTTCTGCCTCTGGAATGCTGGGATTAAAGGTTTGTGCTACCACTGCCTATCCTCTATGTTTAATATTGTGGCTATTCTGTCTCTGACCTCAGATAAGTTTATTAGTGTGCACAATATTTTGGGGAACACAATACCACCACAATACTTCTTTTCTCAAATTTTGAATTTAATGAAATAACATTTTCCAGATTTTCTTCATAATTATCTGGATTTTATGTTCCTGGATCTTCATGATGTCATTGCCATCTCTAGTTTATCACTTTGGGCATTTTCTCTTTCCTTTGGTGGCTTTGTCTAAGGGTTTATTGATGATGTTTTTCCATTCAAAGAACTGAATGTTCATTGATTCTTGGTATTGTTTTTCCCCAATTATATTTCATTAACTTTTACCTTCCACCTATTTCTCTTTTTCTTTTTCCTACTGATTTGGTGTTTGTTATGTTTTTTCCAGTGCTATAAGTTGTATCATTAAGCCATTTATTTGAGGCCTCTGTGACTTCTAAGTTTAGGCACTTAGAAGCATAAACAGCCTTCTTAGACTGTGTTCCCAACATACCACAAGTTTTCATATTTTTTACATTTATTTCTTTATTTTTGTTTCCTGTGTATGGGTGTTTTATCTGCATTTATGTCTGTGCACCACATGCATGCATTGCCTACAGAACTTCGAGTTGCAGATGAGTGTGTGCCTCCATGTGGGTGCTAGTAATTGAACCCAGGTTCTCTGCAAGAGCAGCTAGTACTCTTAACCCCTGAGTATACATGTTATTTATAATAAAGATTTATCAGCACTTATGTTCTAAAAACTCAACCCAGGTCCCCTGTAGGCAAAATGCAAGTGCTCACTCTTAATCGCCAAGCCACGTTTTCATTCCTCAAGGACCAAAACTGTCATCAATTGAAACAGTGATGTCTGCTTAATTTTAGCTCCATTTCCTCAGAGAGAAACGTTTTTTTCAGTCCTTTCATTCTAAGGGAGTGCCTGTCTTTTAAGACAAGACACTTTTCTTTGATGCAAGATTGTTTCTATACCCATTATTGGGAAGATGTGTGTGTGTGTGTGTGTGTGTGTGTGTGTGTGTGTGTGTGTGTGTGTGTGTGTTGTTCACATGTGTTTGTGTTGCTTGTGGGGAGAGGTGCATGTGCATATAAGTTGGCATGCATTTGTATGCCCAAGGTTGGCATCAGAAAATTCCATCCATCATTCTTCACTTTATTCACTGAGGTAGAGTCTGTCAGTTGAACTGAGAACCTACTTGTGCAGGCTAATTTGCTCTGAAGATGCCCAGTCTCCACTTTCTATGTTGTTGAATTGTTGATGGGCTATCAAGCCCACCCAGCATTCTGGGTTTTCAATATCTGAACTCAAGTTTTCAGAAACACCTGGAAAGTACACTATGCATCATTCTCCCTAGCCTTATTCCTGCCTTTGCATCCATTTTTATAAGTATGTGTGTTTAATTTTTAATTTTATATGCTTGTTTTATGTGAATGGGTGTTATACCTGCATGTACATCTATATACCACTTGCACTTCTAATGTCCATGGAGCACAGGAAGAGTATTAAAACTCCTGGAAATGGAGTTACAGATGGTTGTGAGCTACCATGTGCATCCTGGAAATGGAACCTGAGTTCACTGGAAAAGAAGTCATTGCTCTTAAACACTGAGCAATCTTTGCAGCCCCTGATTAGTCCTAGATGGGGCAATTGAAAATAATAATAATAGTTGTTGTTGAAAGTTGTATAATTCTTTTGTGGATTTTGTTTGGTGTTATCCTGCTCCTCTCTTGCTTAACTTTCACTCATGTGTAGTTTATTCTTGCCAGTGACCTAATGGATGTGTTTATATTTCTCTTCAATGTGAAGGGTACCTTCCAGAATCTTATGTAGTTGTAGCTTAGTGGATTTGATATCATTTTTATAGAATGTTTTCTCTTCTTTCTCTATCATGACTGAACAACATCTGTGTTTGTTATAATAATCTAGTTTCCTAGTGTGTTTTGAAAGTTGAAATGCTCAATCCCAAACTTTTCTGGATTAAATTTTTTCCCTTGAGAATTTTGCCCCTCTCTGGAGTGTTAGTGCATACCTTTAATCCCAACACTTGGGAGGCAGAAGCAAGCTCTGTAAGTTTGAGGCTATATTGATCAACATAGTGAATTCCAGGGAAGTGAGGGGTACATAATGCCACTCTGTCTCAAAATTAAGGGTGAAAGGGAGAAGCACTGGAAGGATGGCTCAGAAGTTAAGAGCACTTGCTGCTTTTTCAGAGGACCCTGGTTTGCTTCCCAGCACCCACATGGGTAAAAGCCCAGTCCATCTCTCTACTCGTTGGAATGTTCTAATTTTGCTATCCTGTCTTCAAGCTCAAAGTCTGCCCTGATACATTTTATTGGCAAGGCTTTCCACAAAGCCCTTTATTACACTTAATGTGTTCCCTTCAAGCATTTCAGTATGCTCTTCACTGAATTTCTCTTTCACGTTTGTTTAATTCACTTTCTCCTTTTCATTTAACTGTTTCTTTGTGTCATCATGTGATATATTGTGGGGTTAATTTTCTTCTTTAATTTTGTTGGCAATACATATAATCATTCATTTGAGGTCTTTGGTATTTCATCTAATCCATTCTGATTGGAGGTCATTTGGGGAGGAATTTTTTGTAATATTTGTTTCTCTTGTTATCTTGTTTTTTTTCTCTGATTTCCTGGTGATGAAATGGCTCTGTTGTAACACATCAGAGTTATTTGTAATACCTTCCCTACATGAGTTCATGAGCTCAGTTAACCCACACTCTTGTAAAGGCTACGTGGTGAAATTGTTGGACCTGTGAACCCATTCTGTTTGTAGTAACTTTTAATGAGTGTGGGAGTACTTGGGCAGAGTGCAAGTAAATGTGTCCTAGAAAACTCTGGTGCCTCAGAGAGTTACTCTTCTGATCCCTGATATTATGCAAGTTTTTCCATGTTAGAATTCAGATTTATAAGCACTCTCCCCATTTCTTGGTTTAATGGCTTCATCATTTGCAAAAGCTTCTTCCAATGTGTCTGTTTTCACATCTTTAAAGTAAGAATGAAAAATAGTACCAGCACTACTTATCCCACAGATGTGATGTATGGAACTCATTTTTTAACTTTTCAATTTATAAAAAGATTTTTTTATTATTTTAAATATTGTGCTCATGTGTTTATGTGTAGGTGCATGCACATGTATGCAGGTGCCCACAGAAACCAGAGGTGATGAATCTCCCTGAAACTGCAGTTACAGACAGTCATAAGCCACCTAATGTGTATATTAGGAACCAAACACTGTGCCCTTTGCAAGAGCAGAATAGTCTCTTAACCAATGACTATCTGTCTAGCCCCTGTACTTTCTTCCTTTTTGTTTAATGTTCATACATACTATATAAAGTGTTTTGAACAAATCCTCACCCCATTCCCTCACCTCCAGTTCTTCTACTATATCCTCCATAATGCTTTCCTCCACATTTCATGTGTTTTGTTGTTGTTATTGAATATCCACTGATTCCATATAGCCTGACTGTGTACCCATGGGTATGAGACCATGTATTGGAGCTTGGGTAGTACTTTAGGACTCTACAATTTTATATTACTACAAATCCCTAAGACTAAAAGATCATCAAGGAAGAGGGGATAGAAGGATTGTTAAGCCAGAGAGAGCAGTTGTTTGCTGAGAAACAGACAGTGCAGTTACACACATGAACTCATGGGGATTGTGACATAAGATCAAGCATGCCAGCACCCCAACATGGATGCAAAAAGGGCTCATGCAGTCCCATCTTTTTCTTATAATTTTGTATTATTAAGAAAATTTCTATTCATTTTACATACCAACCACAAATCCCCATCCCTTTCTTTTCCCATCCTCAGCTTTCCTCCCTCCCATTCTCACCTCCTCCAAGACAAGGTCTCTCGTGAGGAGTCATCAGAGCCTGATAGACTCAGTTGAGGCAGGTCCAAGCCCCTCTTCTTACACCAAGGTTGGGTAAGATGTCCCACCATGCACACCAAAACACTCCAAAAAGCCCACTCATGCCCTAGGGATAGATCCTGACCCCGCTGCCAGGGGCCTCCTTAAGCAGATCAAGCTACATAACTGTCTCACCTACGCAGGGGGCCTAGTCCAATCCCATGGAGGCTCCACAACTATTGGTCCACAGTTCATGAGTTCCTACTAGTTTGATTTAGTTGTCTTTGTTTATCCACCATGATCTTGATGCCCCTTGCTCATAGAACCATTTTTTTCTCTTTGCCTGGACTCCTGGAGCTTGGCTGTGGATCTCTGGATTTGCTTCAATCAGTTACTGGATGAAGGATCTATGATGACAGTTAGGGTATTCACTAATCTGATTACCAAGGTATCCTAGTTCAGGCACCCCCTCCACTACTGTTAGTAGTCTCAGATGGAGTCATCCTTGTGGATTTCTGGGAACTTCCCTAGCACCCAGTTTCTCCATATCCCCATGATGTCTCCCTCTATCATAGTATACTTTTTGTTGCTCTTCCACTTCATCCCTATTTCTGCTCGACCATCCCATTCCCTTATATTCTCATTCCCCATCCCCTACCCTCAATTACATCCCCTCACCCCCAGTCTACTCATGAAGATCTCATCAATTTTCCCTTATGAGGGCAGTCAATGTGTTCCTCTGGAGATTCTCCTTGTTAGAAAGCCCCTTTGGAGCTGTGGGTTGTAGTCTGGTTATCCTTTGCCTTTCATCTATTATCTACTTACAAATGAGTACATACCATGTTTATCCTTCTGAGTCTGGGTTACCTCAGTAAGGATGATATTTTCTAGTTCCATCCATTTTCCTGCAAATTTCATGATGTCACTTTTTTTTCCTGCTGAGTAGTATTCCATGTGTATATGGACCATATTTTCTTTATCCATTCTTCAGTTGAAGGACACCTAGCTTGTTTCCATGTTCTGGTATTATGATCAATGCTGCTATGGCATAGTTGAGCATGTGTCCTTGTAGTATGATAGAGCGGTTCTTAGGTATATACCCAAGAGTGGTAATGCTGTGTGCTGATGTAGATAGACTCCCCATTTTTGAGAAACCACCATACTGATTTTCAAAGTGTCTGTACAAGTTTGCACTCCCACCAAAAATGGAGAAGTGTTCCCCTTGCTTCACATGCTCCCCACCAAAATTTGTTATCAGTGTATTTATTTTAGCCATGATGAGAGATGTAAGTTGGTATCTCAGTGTTTTGATTTGCAGTTCCCAGATGACTAAGGATGTTGAGCAATTCCTTAAATGTCTTTTGGCCATTTGTGATTCTTCTCTTGAGAATTCTCTGTTTACTTCTGCAGCCCATTTTTTAATTGGATTGTTTGGTATTTTGGAGGTCTAGTTTCTTGAATTCTTTATATATTTTGAAGATAAGCCCTCTGTCAGATGTGGGATTGATGAAGATCTTTTCCCGTTCTCTAGGCTGTCCTTTTGTCTTATTGACCATGTCGTTTGCCTTACAAAAGCTTCTCAGTTTCAGGAGATCCCATTTAATAATTGTTGCTCTCAGTGTCTGTGCTACTGGTGTTAAATTTAGGAAGTGGTCTCCTGTGTCAATGCATTCAAGGCTATTTCCTTCTTTATCTTCTGTGAGATTCAGATTAACTGGATTTATGTTGAGGTCTTTGGTCCACTTGGGCTTGAGTTTTGTACATGGAGATTGATATGGATGTATTTGCAGTCTTCTACATGTTGATATCCAGTTATACCAGCACCATTTGTTGAAGATGTTTTCTTTTTTCAACTGTACAGTTTTGAATTTTGTCAAAAATTAAATGTTCATACATGTGTAGATTGATGACAGGGTCTTCAATTTGATTCCATTGGTCCACATGTCAGTTTTTATGCCAGTACCAAGCTGTTTTTATTACTGTAGCTTTATTATAGTAGAGCTTGAAGTCAGGGATCATTACGCCTACAGAGGTTGATTTATTGTACAGGATTCTTTTAGTTATCCTGGGGTTTTTTGTTTTTCCATATGAAGTTGAGTATTGTTCTTTCCAGGTCTGTGAAGAATTGTGTGGGATTTTGATGGGGATTGCATTGAATCTGTATATTGCTTTTGGTAAGATTGCCATTTTTACTATGTTAATTATACCTATCCATGAGCATGGGAGATCTTTCCATTTTTATATCTTCTTCAATGACTTAAAGTTCTTTTCATATGGGCTCTTCACTTGCTTAGTTAGAGTTACCCTAAGGTATTTTATATTATTTGTGGCTATTGTAAAGGGTGATGTTTCTCTGACTTTTTTCTCATCCCATTTGTCATTTGTATATATACACGAGGGATACTCATCCTTTTGAGATAGTCTTGTATCCTGCCACATTACTGAATGTGTTTATCAGTTGTAAGTGTTCCTTGGTCGAATTTTTGGGGTCACTTATGTATACTATCATGTTGTCTGCAAATAGTGAAGGTTTGTCTTCTTCCTTTCCAATTTTTATCCCTTTAATCTCCTAGCTAGAACTTCAAGTACTATATTGAATAAATATGGAGAGAGTGGACATCCTTGTCTTGTTCCTCATTTTAGTGTAAGTGCTTTGAGTTTCTCTCCATTTAATTTGATGCTGGCTGTTGGCTTGCTGTAAATTGCCTTTATTATGTTTAGGTATGTTACCTGTATTCCTGATCTCTCCAAGTCCTTATCATGAAGGGTTGTTGGATTTTGTCAAAGGCCTTTTCAGCATCTAATAAAATGATCAAGTGGTTTTTTTCTTTCAGTTTGTTTATATTGTGTATTACATTGAAAGACTTTTGTATGTTGAACCAACCTTGCATCTCTGGGATGAAGCCTACTTGATCAAGGTGAATAATTGTTTTGATGTGTTCTTGGAGTCCTTTTGCCAATATTTTATTGAGTGGTTTTGCATCAGTGTTCATGAGGGAGATTTGTCTATAATTCTCTTTCTTTGTTGCATCCTTGTTTGGTTTGGGTAGCAGAGTAACTGTAGCCTCATAAAAGGAGTTTGGTAATATTCCTTCTGTTTCCATTGTGTGAAACAATTTAAAGAATATTGATATTAGCTCTTCTTTGAAGATTTGGTATAATTCTGCATTGAAACTATCTGGTCCTGGACTTTTTTTGGTTAGGAGACTTTTGATGACTGTTTCTATTTCCTTAGGGTTTATTGGTCTATTTACATAGTTTATCTGGTCTTGATTTAACTTAGGTATGTGGTACCTACCCAGAAAATTGTCCATTTCTTTTAAATTTTACAATTTTGTGGAGTACAGTTTTTTGAAGTATGACCTGATCATTCTCTGGATTTCCTCATTGTCTGTTGTTATGTCTCCCTTTTCATTTCTGATTTTGCTAATTTGGATGCTCTCTCTGCCTTTTGGTTAGTCTGGATAAGGACTTGTCTATCTTGTTGGTTTTCTCAAAGAACCAACTCTTTATTTTATTGATTCTTTGTATTGTTCTCTTTTTTCTTTTTATTGTTTTCAGCTCTTCAATTTGATTTATTCCTGGCATCTTTTCTCCTGGGTGACTTTGCTTCTTCTCCTAGAGCTTTCAGGTGTGCTGTTAAGTCACTACTGTGAGATATCTCCAACTTCTTTATGTGGGCATTTAGTGCTATGAATTTTCTTCTTAGCACTACTTTCATACTGTCCCAAAGTCTGGGTATGTAGTACATTCATTTTCATTGATCTTTAGGAAGTCTTCAATTTCTTTCTTTATTTCTTCCTTAACCCATTGGTGATTAGGTTGAGCATTTTTCAGTTTCCATGAGATTGTAGGCTTTCTGTAATTTTTGTTGTTCTTGAACTCTAACTGTAAGCCATGGTGGTCTGATAGAATACAGGAGGTTATTCCAATTTTTTGTATCTGTTGAGATTTGCTTTGTGACCAAGTATCTGGTCTATTTTAAAGAAGATTCCATGGGGTGCTGAGAAGAATTTATATTCTTTTGTGTTAGGGTAGATTATTTTTTAGATACCAACTAAGTCCATTTGAGACACAGCATCTGTCAGTTCCCTTATTTTTCTGTTAAGTTTCTGTCTGGCAGATCTGTCCATTGTTGAGAGTGAGGTGTGGAAGTCTCCCACTCCTAGTATGTGGGGTTTGATATGTGATTTAAGCTTTAGTAATGTTTGTTTTACAAATGTGTTTGCCCTTGCATTTGGGCATAAATGTTCAGAAGTGAGACTTCATCTTGATGGATTTTTCTTGTGATGCATATGTAATGTCATTCCCAACCTCTTTCAATTGATTTTAGTTTGAAGTCTATTAGATATTAGGATAGCTACACCAGCTAGTTTGAGTCCATTTGATTGGAAAGTCTTTTCCCGGCCTTTTACTCTGAGGTAGTGTCTGTCTTTGAAGTTTAATTGTGTTTCTTGTATGCAGCTGAAGGACTAATTCTGTTTTGTATCCTTCTGTTAGCCTGTGTCTTTTTAGAAGTTTTATCTGACTTCTTTATGCAACTAGAGTTTTCCTGCCTTGCCCACAGTCAGGACAAATCTTTGTCACCCGCCAGTCCCACAGCCACTCAGACCCAACCAAGTAAACACAGAGACTTATATTGCTTACAAACTGTATGGCCGTGGCAGGTTTCTGCTCCTGTAGGATGCTCAGGTTCAGGCTCTCTATCTTTAGAGTTTGAATATTCTCAGGGTGGATTCTGGGTCTTGTCCTCAAGGCATTTTCCTAGTGTCCAGGGGAAGAAGCTATGTTACTTTCACACAGGACTCATACATCACTCATATATACAGGTACTTTGGAAACTAGTTCATTTGAAACTTTAAATGCATTCATGCTCCTCTTTCTTTACCCATCTGCATGCTTGTCTGTGTCTCACTGCTTCATTTATTTCTCTTTCACTATAGACATGGATAGGAGAAATTAGAATGAACCACAGTGAAGTCTTACTGCTATACTGTATTGAAATTTCCTCTGCAAAAAAATGAGTCCATTTCCATAGAGAAGTCAGGAAACTTCCTACCAACCTTTTAGCTTTCATACTGCCCAAAGGTGCTGTAGACTGTTGCAGGAGAAGAGATAGCAGTGACATTATGCAGTGTTGGAGCCTGCATGCTGCAATCTCAACCTGTCACACACAAAGTGCCTACTGGTACAATAACGGTATGATAGTTATGAGGTAACTAAATGCTTTATGACATATGATTGCCTAAGACAGTGTTTCTCAACCAGTGGATCACAACCTCTTTGATGGTTTAGCAAAAGGGAGCCACACATCAGATATCTTGCTTATCATATTTTTTTTTTTGGTTTTTTGAGACAGAATTTCTCTGTGTAGCTTTGCACCTTTCCTGGATCTTGCTCTGTAGACTAGGCTGGCCTCGAACTCACAAAGATCCACCTGGCTCTGCCTCCTGAGTGCTGGGATTAAAGGCCTGTGCCACCACTGCCCGGCTGCTCATCATATATTTACTGTATGATTGACAAGAGTATCAAAATTACAATTATGAAGTAGCAACAAAAATAATTTTATGGTTGGGGGTCACCACAACATGAAGAACTGTATTAAAGGGTCACAGCATTAGAAAGGTTGAGAACTCTAATCTAAGAAGAGGTAAAAGCATTCCATTCTGCAGGGAAACTGCTAATTTCAGGAAGCAAACTACTCAAAGTCTTCAAGAAGTCCCTGAAACTGACGAAATTCACCATACCCCTCCCTCCTCAAGCATTTATAACCCGTTAGAACTTCAGCGAGACACTCATAGACAAGAACAGGTGCCTGGAATAGACACTCCAACGTGTCAGGCTGTCCGATAGCTGTGCTGTATGCTCCAGGTTTCCAGTTTTTGTGAGCCATCACAGATGTTGAGGTGGGCTTTGGGTAATGTATCTGTCTTTGAGTCATTTTTCCCCAATAAAAATTATTGGTTTATCAAGTAGAAAGTCAGTGGTATTCTTACTTTGGTCTCTCATTGCTTCATTGTCTGGAGTGAGTAGATATTGTTTCACATCATCCCAAATATAGTGTCACACAGCAGGTCCTACATTCTAGATTATCTATAAGAAATTGTTGAGGTTAAAGCCATGGTAGATAGAAGAATTCAACAGATAAGTGTTTGTAGTCTTGTATCTGTATGTTTCTTATTATGATTCTTTCTTTAGAATGACAGCTGTTGAATATTGATGTACTTGAGCACCAAAGAGAATTTCAACCTGCTTTCATGTTACTTTTACATATGAGAATCTGTTATGATCTCTTACGATCTATGGCTATTGGGGAGCACATTTCAATCACTGAGCTTCAGTTTCTCCCTCTGCATGCCAGAGACAGTAATATAACCATATTAAGAAGTTAAAGTCAGCCGGGCGTTGGTGGCGCACGCCTTTAATCCCAGCACTCGGGAGGCAGAGGCAGGAGGATCTCTGTGAGTTCGAGGCCAGCCTGGACTACAGAGTGAGTTCCAGGAAAGGTGCAAAGCTACACAGAGAAACCCTGTCTCGAAAAACCAAAAAAAAAAAAAAAAAAAAAAAAAAAAGAAGTTAAAGTCAATAAAACAAAACAGGAATGCATTAAGATTTCCTGAGCTACCAACCCTACTCTTCTTGCACACTGTATCCAAGATTTTCATTTGCTCTTCATTAGCAGACAAGTTCTTTGCCACCAGTTTTCTTTTATATTTCTGATTATTCCTCAAGTGCATTAGGCATGTTCTCAGAACAAGACTGCATGAACATGTCTGCTTCTTTCTCACCCTACGTGAGGCAAAACCTGAACAAGGAACATCTGCAAGTCAACCTGTACACTACACAGGAGACCCCAGATGACATTACTTCATTTGCATTGAGTCTATGCATAGATGCCTGGTCAATGGCAATTTTTAGGGAAAACTGTGAATTTTATTTAATGAGTCTTGGAGGAAAAATTTTTTAATGTACAAAAAATGAATCTAGAAATGTTACATCACCTGATAATAGCAAAAGAAAAACAAAACCATCACACCACCACCAACACAACAACGACAAAAGAATTGAAAGATGAAGGCAAACAAGCAGATGAAGAAGTGACTATGTTGTACCATGAAGACATCCTTCTACTATAACCAGTGTCTTGCAACAATCAGAGGTGTGTAGGTAAAAAATGGGAAGATTTGGTGAATGGTTTTTGGTAATCTCTGGACATAATAATAACACTGATCCTGTTGCTCAATATCCCACAGATTACAGTTCCACTGGAGTTAAATTAGGAGTGTGTACACAATTATTTTCCAACAGTCCAAACTAGAAGATGTCTCATTCCTTCAGGGACAGGAAATACACAGTCTGTGGATTACTGTGAAAAGGAGACAAGATACTTCAAAAGGGTAAAAAGGAAATATGTTCACAAATATAAACTTATTTTTATTTTTTAAACAAGGTTTATTTTTATTTTAAGTATCTGAGTGTTCGGCCAACGTGTATGTGTGTGTGATTTGTGTGCTTGGTGCATGTAGATGTCAGAAGAAGTTGTCAGATCCACTGTACCTGGTGTTACAGATGGTCGTGAGTCACTATCTTAATCAATGTCCCAGTGCTGTGAAGAGACACCATAACCAAGGTAATAATTACAGAGGAAAGCATTTCATCAGTAACTGTTTACAGTTTCAGAGGTTTAGTTCATTATCATCATGCTGGGAAGCATGGAGGCATGCAAGCAGACATGGTAGCTGAGAGCTCTACATCCTAATTTATAGACATCAAGAAGAGAGAGTCACAAGCCCTGGCTAGGCCTTCTGAAACACCAAAGCCTACACTCTGTGACAAACATGTCCAATAAGGTCTCACCTCCTAATCCCTCTCAAGTAGTCACACTCCCTAATGACCAAACATCCAAATATATGATGTTTTGGGGGACCGTTCCTACTCAAACCACCATAGCCACCATGTAGGTGCTGGGAACCTAACTGGGTCCTCTGCAAGAGAACAAAGACTTCTTAACCATGGAGTCATATCTCCAACCTCTCTTGAGTGATTCTTAAAAACTCACTTGTTGGAGCTCTCCCATCAAGATTGTGGAATAGGTCACAAGAGACAGTTTCAACCAGTACAGATTGATACGTGTCACACCATATTTCCATTTCAGGTATTGGCTGAGCATGCGTGTATTGTCATTGAACCCTTCTGTTAGGTCATCCACACAGAGCATAACCTTTAGTGGACCATAAGGAAGTCATTTGTGAACTACTTCAACTCAACTTAACCAACCAATTTGGATGTCCAATTTGATATTGTCTATGTATTGATACAATATTAGATACTTTACAGTCTTATCATCTATTACCTTCATAGAGATTGAACTTTTTCAGGACCTGACAGCTAATTTAATAATATACTTTGAGATCACTTAAAATTTATGCTGATACCCTACTACATATACTGTTTTGATTAAAAAGCCTTTAAGACAACAATGTCACAAACAACTTCACTAACCTTTGATTTCCCATGTAATGCGCTTTTACAACCTAAGCTAATGCACAATTTTAATCTTAAATTATATATCCTTCCATGCCCCTGATTCAGTAATGCATGGGTGTGTTGTGGTAATTATTTGCTGAGAACAGCCCATAGGTTGGAAGCAATTCTATAAGTAAATATCGCCTATTAATGTTGCAAATAACACAGAGATATAACTTGGTAGTGCATGCTTGCTGTACTTTTTTGGTATTCTGAGGTTTCAGTGTTTGTCGGGGCCAGTAAATTATTTCCTCCCCTCCATAAAACTCTTCTAAAGATTTCTGTAAAGAGTCCTTCATCCATTGTCCATGCCATGCTTTCTGTGCTGTCCAATAAATACAGAGCTAAGTCCTTTGTTAGGGACACATACACAAGCAGTAGGTACACACAGGTTCACAAGTACAGATGACCAACATACCATCACATACCACAGAGAGAGAGAAGGCACAGGGGAAGAAGTGAAAAATTCAAGCTTGGGCTTGTGACACTAACATATTCTGGTCCTATGGGTGTATTTTTAAAACACTTCACTGACACTAGGAATACAAAAATAATAGTGAGCAATGCCCATTAATAATAAAGTATAAGGCAAATATATACAGAAACCACAAATGCTGCAAAAATGATAATAAAAGAAATACATGGGGAATTTTAGTTTATCTAGGGATGATGTGATTTATTTTCTTCGTCAATTTTGTTATTAAATGTGATCATTCATCTTCTAGGATATACACAGGGTTCCACAGAGAGAAATATGCATGTTTATATATTTATAAATGGGGCTTGTGTGCAAAGATTCAATGTGTTTTGCAATATAGACAGCCCCATAAACATCAAAGGACATTTAATGTCAATCACTCTATTGCATTTCTGACAAATATCTATGACCTCTGGTCTTAACAAGAACATTTGTTTAGTTACTTATTAATTTTCTAGGGAAAAGAACTAAAAAGAAATCAAAATGTGGGTTAACATGAACTATTATGAACTGTCAACTGAAGAGTTCACTCATATTCTCCATATCATGGAAGATACACTGTTGATCTTTCTACTAGCACTAGTAACTGCTCCACCCCCTTTCCTAGCACATAAATACTGCACAGTGTCTTCATGGATTCACACCTGAACTTAGAAGGAGAACTCATGTCCTCACCTACTAGGAAAAGAGAGATTTCTTGAAGGAAAAGAGCAATGGACCTGATTCCAAACTTTTCCACAGAGACATGGGCACTGCTGGCTACCATCCTGGTGCTCCTCTACCTGTGAGTAATTGATTAGATGTCTCTCTTTTGTGGGCTCAGAGGTGAATAATTCTCAGGCCCCCTTTCCCTGTCAGAAAATCAAAAGGTATAATCCAATGAAAATTCATACTCCCACAGCTGAACACATTTCTCCTGTAACCTAAATGATTTAATTCACTGTGCTTTTCAGCCAAGTGTTTTTTCAATAATGTTAAAAGTCCAACATTGGGAGACAATCTGGAGCACGCTGAAAATGATTGCAGTCCCTGTTTCTCTTGTTGTTTTCTGTCATTAGTTTGTCACATTGGGATAGGAAGGTGTGCAGAATATTGAAGCCACAATGAGGGAAACGACACCTGAGATGTTACTTAGACTCAGGCCTGTCTGTCCAGAGAGTATTGTCACAGAGATTGTTGGATTACTGACAGTAAACTAAGTGCCTGTGGCTGATCATCTAAGTACAGAAAACGGCCGTTGTACTTTCTAGGGTCTAGGGAGAAACAGAACGGAGAGATTATGCTTTCCGTAGTTCATTGCCTCATGAGTTTATATGGATAACACATTGAGCTATTTGAGATTTCTGGGAAAGATGGGAACAACTATTCTTTGACCTCAGTAGGGCACAACTGACAGATCAGTGTGGCCATTCCTCCAAAGTCTACCCTGGAGAGACATGAGTTTATGAAGTTATTACAGGAGTGTGTTTGAAGGGTTACTTGGAGGAACATGAATGGTTCAAAGACAACTGTAGCATCAAAACCCCACACCTGAACAGAGGACTCCCAAAATTGGTATCTTAAAAAATATATTTTTATATTGCCCCTATGAATGTTTTGCATGAATGTATGTATCTGTATCATATGTATGCCTGATGCCCATGTAAATTAAAACAAGGCATTGGATTCTCAGGGACTGGAATTATATACTGTTGTTAGCTCTCATTTGGGGGCTAGAAAAAAACATGGGCCATCAGCAAGTGCAGAAAATGCTCTTGCCTGCTGAGCCATCTTCCCAGTCCAAAAACTGCACTTGGGAAGTTCTGCACACATTTCAGTCTGAGAAACAGGAAAGGATAGAGAGTCTTGTCATGGGGCTCTGTTGGTGGACTATATTCCCCCTCTGAACAACCACACTATTTACTGCTTACTAATGTTGAGGATGGATCATGTGGATCTTGCATTGCAGGTTACTCACACTGATAATATGTGACTACTTCCTAAGTCTAGTGAGTCCTTTAGCAACATCCAAACTCAAGTTTATAAAGTTTTATTACATGCTAACTCTAAGACTGGGACCATCAAGTGTTAACCTAAAAGTTTATAGTAAGATGGTATATGAAGGGGATTAGTTCTCTGAATTTTTATGTTGTATTTTTCCCACTTGTTACCTCACTGAAAAATTCTGGTAATTCTCAATATTTGCATCCAAGAATATATATATCATATACATATATCATATATATACTCACATATACATGTATATCTACTCATATAATACATATTGAGTCAATAATATACATGAATTAGTGTATATATGTAGATATAACTATGTATATTTTTATATTGCAAGTGGGAATATGTGTATTTATGTATGTGTATGATTATGAATATTTACGTGTATGATTAACAAGCCCATGATCTGACTGACTTTCTCCTCCATGCTTTAGGTATGGAACTTCTTCTCATGGACTTTTTAAGAAGCTGGGGATTCCTGGCCCAAAACCTCTGCCTTTTGTTGGGACGATGCTTAACTACAGGATGGTGAGTGCTGTTGGGTTCCCTGCTTTGCTTCTGTGAGTGTCACTTACACAAATATTAAACCCCATGTCAGTTCATCCATTCTAATGGACATTGGGATCAATTGTAAGGCTTTCAGCTGGCAGAATTGTTTTTGTCACACCCACATCATTGCCAGGTTACCCTTGAGTTTTACTAACATCTGTTTGTGACCTCAGGTTTGCGGCAGGTCATATATGACTTCAGGTTTGTGTCAGGGCAGGTGAGGACCTTGGCTGTTAGCACACTAGGACCTGAAGTTAAATGCTGATGTGTAGACTTTGAGAGCATCAAAGATTTCGTTTCCTTTTTAGTACAGATTCCAGAAAAGTACAGTTATTCTTAATTAGTATTTAAAGAAATACATGTAAGGCCACTGAGTAGCACCTCATCAAACTGAGTGATTTATTCAAATCTAAGTTAAGTAATAATATTTATACTCCTTGCTGGGTATCTATAGAGCATACCTACTAGGAAGCACATAGTTACTTTTGGGGACTATGCACATACTTTAATCCTCAATTGAACTGTTTAATCCCATTATTACTTCCAAGGCTCTAGCCAAGCTTTTGCCACCTACAAGAAGATTTGCCTTTACTCCTTTTCACTTCAAGGTACAACCCTATGCATGAGTCTAAAGAGCAGGAATATGGGAGACTAGATGATGTTGCCTATAAAATAGACCATGAGTTTTGTTTCTTGAAACAGAAGCAGAATCATTTATACAAAATCATTAATAAAAGCGTAAGTTGACAAATCTGTGAAAAATATACATGTAGTATGTGAAATATATATATGTATATATATATAATTGTATATGTATATACATATACATGTACCTATATAATAGGGACTGTGAATTTACACAGAGCATTTCTGGATGCTTTCTGAAGGTTGGAATCTTGGCCTGTCCTTCCTGAGCTCCTGCGCAGGAGCAATGCCTACATGCAGGCTGCACTCTTGCAAGATTTGCTTTTCTGAATTCTCATAGTTTACTTATTAGATCTTAATTCTTCAAAACCAAGGATTCCATTGCATAAGTTACTAAGAATACCATGGTTTGCTCCCAATTGAAAATGCAATAACTTCCTTGTCATTTTTGGATGAACTCTTCCTTATGTAGTTTTTGAAATACACTTCTTGGGTTTTTGTTTGTTTGTTTCAAGTAGTGTCTCCTGTAGACAAGATTAGTTTCAAACTTGCTGTTCAGAATTTGACCACAGATTAATCTTACTCAGTACTTGGATATACCATGATATCCTATTTATAGGTGACTAGGTATTAATAGGGATGTGGTTATACTATGATGACCCAAAGCTGCAAGAATAAGAGTCACAAAAGGTGAGGCTTTGTAAGGGAGTACCAAGGGAAAGAAATAAAAAAAGACAGGACCTGAGACTTGGAGGTCTTGCATAAGCTGATGACTTACACCAAGGAAGTTTATTAATCAGCATAGATTCTTACATACTTACTATTTGCGTGAGGAAATGGCCAAGGTTAGACAATGTTGGCAAAGAGAACCCAGGATACCTCAGACACAGCTGCCTTATGACTGATAACCACAACCCAAGGAAAAGATTAGGATCCCCATAAAATACACCCAAAACTTCTTAGAGGCCCTGGCCCCAGACCCAGAGAGGAACTTGTCAAATCTGTTTCTGGAACACCACAGAACTGTAAAGCCTTTTGTTCTTTAACAATGGTGTCTGAGAAAACTTTGAATTAGTCTGTTTCAAAAAGGAGTCCCCCCCCCCCCAGACTTTTTGTGTTTTACGGCCAGATGAGTCATTTGTGTCTAAATATTTAAGAGCCTAAAAAATGCTTTAAACCAGCAAATTACTCCTAATGTTATCAGATGGATTATCAACACAAGTAATCTGAGGATAATAGTGAACAAATGTTTAACAGTGTTAAGGAGATTGCATGTAGCAGTTTGTGTAATAAATCTTTGGCTGACTCCAAAGGGGAACGGAATGTGTAATGAGTATGGCACATGCCAGTAACTATTTGCTTAAGGGTTACAAAATCTAATATAATATTCTGATGTTGTCATATTACCTGAAAATGATTTTAATTATCTCCTACTTCCATTCACATTCACCATAATTTAAAGGAGCAACACATCTAAATCTAGCAGGACACTGTAAAGATAATTAACTTTGTATTGCTTTAGCTGTATCTCCCAGGCTCAATACACAAACTTTCAGAGCATTTAACTTAGCTTCTAGTTGTGGTTTTTATTTTTATCTATGTTTATCTAAGCTACAGAAGTATTTTAAGGAATCTGTTTAACAAAATGGGCAGTTTGCACTTGTTGGGCAATGGACACTGGGGAAGTGGCCTCTGACTGGAGAGCTGTAAGTACTGCAAAAACTATAGTTAAAATAAAATCCAGAAACATATTTTTAGTAAAATCCTGATGTAGTTCAAAGAGAATGCGTTGTCCAAAGTCCCCATACTTAAAGGATCATTAGGTTACATAGGAACCATAGCAAAGCAAGACTATTAAAGTAAAGGAAGGCCCCCATGAGCAAAGGCATCTACACAATTAGTGAGGATACAAGTAATACATGTAATTTTGAAGTATACTCCCCTTTATTTAATAGAGGGATTCTGAGTCAGTTAGATTTATGGAGTTTTAACAGAATAAGTGAGGTCAAATATAAAATGATATGCCATGGTTTGTCATCTTCTCTAATAATCCCATATGTCACCCCATTATCAGGGACAGTGGCTCAAAACCTAATGTTTTCCTTTAAAGATAGTATAAACAGGACGTGGCTAATGAGACGAGTTTAGGATGTTTTACTCATTCAGACCAGGTGGGCCCCTCAAAGACAACTCCACCAGTACCTCAGATCATCCATTCAGAGGTAAGAAGTACTTTAGAATCATGGAACAAGCCACACAAGGTGAATTCCATTCTGAAGCAGGGCACAGGAAAGTCACTAAATTCTGGGAAATGTCCATCCAATGGGGTAACTGGTGGATGATCAGAATGATGAATGAGTTGGTGATGCTTGGTTTTTGATCCCATGTGGACCCTTGAGTCACTCACAAGAGAAGAACATAGTCATACTGTCCCATCAATGACAAACAAATAGGAATAACTTATGATCTACCAATATAGTTAAAGTGAGTAGTACCAGGCAACACATGTGAAACATCAGCATTGCAAAATAAACAAATGTATCATTAGTAAATACTCTAGTAGATAGATCTTCCCTTGTGATTGGATAAGCCAAAGGGAATGTAAGGTACACAGGCCCAGTAGACTTCTATACTTTCCAGAGTAAGTTTAGAGGTTGAGGCAATGCAAAAGAAATCTACATTCTGAGAAGACTTAGCTGAAACATTCAACATATGAGGAGTTACTTCTTGAAGTATAACATTAGGCACCCCAGAATGCTCTCACCTAGGCACAGTATCTGTTTCTGGGATTGTGTACCTCCTATAAAGTAGTATTAAAATTTTTGAATCAGCCGGGCGGTGGTGGCATACACCTTTAATTCCAGCACTCGGGAGGCAGAGGCAGGTGGATCTCTGTGAGTTGGAGGCCAGCCTGGTCTACAAAGCAAGTTCCAGGAAAGCTCAAAGCTACACAGAGAAACCTTGTCTCCAAAAAAAAAAAAAAAAAGAATCAAAAGATTGGCAGGATATGAAGTACAAAGCTGGCCCATAAGGTCAAAGAGAGCTACTTGTCAAGAGTAAATGAAGACCCAAAGTGAATCAAATAGTGAAGATGTTAAAGGGTGAACTATCAAGTCAATTTATTACGGAATAAATTGATGGGCTTGAGGATTCCTGTTTTCTGGATAAGCTAAGCAAGGATTTCATAATAAGTCAAGGGACAGCCAGCATCAGTGGGCAGAAAAATCCATTCTATAGGTCTCCTAGGTTGCAAGAGTCAGCCAGGCTGAGCTCTGGGAAACCAATCGATGAGAGAGAGGAGGGATTCTGCAGTTGGGGGACATCGAGATCATGATGGAAGTACGTGCAGAGATGACCGGTCACACTAGTGCAAGCCTATGAACAGTGGACTGGTGCCTGAGGAGCCCCCATGGGACTGTACTAGGCCCTCTGGATATGGAAGAAGGTTGTTTGGCTCGAACTCTTTGGGGGGCACCCAGGCAGGGGATTGGGATCCATCCCTGTTGCACTGGCAGGCTTTTGGGAGCCCAGTGCCTGTGGTGTGATGTGCTTGCGCAGCCTTGGTGCATTGGGAAGGGGCTAGTACCTGCCTAGGCTCAGTGTGCCAGGCTATGCTGACTCCCCATGGGAGACCTTGATTTGGGGCATGTGGAGTGGCTTGGGAGAGAGGGCTGGGGTTGGAAGGAGGGAGGAAGTGGGATCTGTAGGTGGTATGTGGAGTAAGTACAAAATTTCTCTCTCTCTCTCTCTCTCTCTCTCTCTCTCTCTCTCTCTCTCTCTCTCTCTCTTGGTTTTTCGGAACAGGGTTTCTCTGTGTAGCTTTGCACCTTTCCTGGATCTTGCGCTGTAGACCAGACTGGCCTCAAACTCACAAAGATCCGCCTGCCTCTACCTCCCAATTGCTGAGATTAAAGGCGTGAGCCACCACCACGCAGCTCAAAATTTCTTAATAAAGAAAAATGAAAAGAAATGTAAAAAAAAAAAATCAGCCAGAAGGATATGTTGGAGTAGCTAATAGTATAGGAGATAGAAGAAGCTTTGTGTCAATACTTGTCAACTGTGCATGAGTGATGATTCAATATAACAATTGTAATGTGTTTGACTCTTAGGAATAAGCTTTCTAGAAGAGGAGTCGTTATCTCCTCTTAATATGAAAAAATAGAGAGTCAAATCTTTTGTAGTATGTTTCAGGGAAGATATAAGCCAATTCATATTTTCTAAGATCTTTTGAAAATCAATAAATGTTAGTAGTTACATGTGGATCTTTGCGGGCAAATGGTACTGTCCTTTATAATATGATCTAAATAAGAAAAGGGAGGTTTAATATGTGATTTCTCCAAGGAAATTTCCAGCTGTGTCTGTTCTAAGTGATGGTGGATGGTGAGAAATAACTGAATGATTAGATTGTCAATAGGTACAGAAATCCCCTAGGTAGTAAATAATCATGAAAGAAGGGTACCTTTTTCTAACTGTGAGTAAGATTTGAGCAATAAATTGTTGGCACAAGTTGGGGCTCTTGGCCATACCATGTAGTAGCATCTTCCATTGATCTTTCCTCATGAGTTTTGGAAAACTAGAGGAAGGAAGGCTAAAAGGAAAATGAGGAGAGTCCTTAGAGGACAGGGTTTGGCTCAGTTAAACAAGTAGGAGCCAATTCAGGTGATATTATTACTTCCCCAGCAAAAAGGAAGTTTCTCCTAATTCTCTGAAGTATCATGAAGTGAAAGTAATTCAAGAAATTAAGGTACCTCCTGCTCCTCAGGTACTAAAATATCTCTATTTTGTGACATTTTATTTTTATCTTGTGTCCCCGTTTCTGTTGGAGTATTTTGGCTATATCTACAGGGTTGTTGAATTACAAATGAATCATATTCAAGCTGTGGATATAATTAATCATGTATAAAATTCAATAGCACAATCCCAAAATAGGAAACTCATGTGGCCCTCATAGGTGATATTTTGTCTTTAAACTTCCACCTACATGTTCCCATGTCTTTAAATTTACAGAATCTTATTCGGGGAACCAAGGGTATATTTTTTAATGAAAGTAAAGAATTTATCTAAGTACCATAGTGATACATGTCAAAGTAGAAGCCAATGAAACATGTGAAAGAAAAGAAATTGTTTTTTTAGAATCTTTTCCTCCCACGTTTTACTCTCAGCTATTCTTCATCCTTTCTTTCTTACAGGTCCCCACGTCTGACTCTTTTTGAACATTTAGCACATTAACACTCATTCTTAGTGATTTCTAGTTATCTTGAGCCCTGTATTGAGTACCAAATTATGTGAACTGGAAGAAATAAGGATCCCAATGGTCAAGGTGATGAGATGTTTCAGGAGAGGACCATGTATGACAAATAAAGAAGACATGTATCTATGCCTAAGAGGTCTTGCATAAAATGATGAGTTATATCAGAAGAGTATTAAGCAGAAAACTTCCTACATGGTATATGTAAAAGGGAAATGGCCAAGTCTAGCACACAACTAAATCATAAAAGGCTGGCAAAAAGAACACATATATCCATACCTCAGTCACAGATGCATTAGGACTAAAGCACAGACCAGGAAAAAGTCAAATCTCCATGAAACTACAACCTTCATACTTTTGAGAAACTGACTCTAGCCCTAAACTGGTTCTTGCCAATTCAGTTCCTGGACAAGGACCCAGAAGTAATGTTCCCTCTGTAATTTCATTAGGATCTCTGAGAATACTTTAGTTCAGTCTGCCTCTAAATACTAGGCTCTACACACTAGGCTCTGTCACCTGCCTGGAGACATAGTTTTGTATAGTTGACATTCACAGTACCTGAATATGGAATTCCCTTCTGTAGAATGCTTGCCTAGAATGGACAAAGCCCTGGGTTGAACCCAGCACCATAAAAACTGGACATAGCGACACAACCTGTAGTCACTAAATTCAGAATGATCAGAATTTCAAGGTCAGTTTAGATACATAGAGAGTTTGAGTCCAAACTGAGTTTTTAGGATTTTATCCACTAAAATTACAATTGGCACTTAATGTTTACATGGACTTTTTCCCAAGATTCAGAGATGAAAGTTCAAACCAAGCATTAACTTTTATGTTTTCTTTATGTGAGGCAGCATATCCTCATCTTTCCATATTGAACAGGGACACTAGAAGGCAAATTCATTTGCCTCTGCTTCCTTGTTTCTTTTCATTTAATATTATAAAAGGCAATTATGTAAATCTAATATGCTATATACATCAGTGTTGTCTTCAGTTTACTGACTATACTGAATCCCGGAGAAGTCATCAAGTGAGTGAAAGGGACAACAAGCAGTGAGATGCAAATAGATTTTTCACAGTCATGGCAATCTCCCTGACTCTGGGTGCCTGAGAGCACCCAAGGAGGGGAAAAGACAGTGTTTCAAGATTTCAGAGTCAAGACAAAACTAGAGAACTCCCAAAGATAAAGACAGTTGCTACTTTTAATAAAGAAGAAACAGTTTTGGAATGTACAATATCCAGAAAAGAAATCATGAATATCTTTAAATTCACCCTGTCAAGTGTCTCTTGTATATTCTTTTTTCTCTCAGAGAACTTGAAAGGATTTCCATTAATTGCTTGGTAGGAAAATCAAATAATGAGCCTGATGTCCTGGGGTTTGAGTCATTTGTTGCCAGTTTAGTGGCCAATACAGGTAGAAAAATAATGACTTTTCATTTCCTTTTCTTTTCCCAGGGCGTATCAAAATACGACATGGAATGCCATAAAAAGTATGGAGCTATGTGGGGGTGAGTATTCTGCAAATGTCCGATATGTAGATTGGTTATGATGTGACACGAAACTGCATGAGAGAACTCTGTCAGTCCAGAGTTAATTGCGTCACATTTTCCTGATTAAAGAGTCTGAAAGCCTGTCCTGCCAAGGGTTCCACAAGTATGTTGTTGCCCACAGTCTGAATTAAGATGAGGGCATTACAGGTAATGATTTGTCTGCATCCGTCGATGTTCCAAAGACACCTAGCCTTACTTTAACCCAATGTCTTATAAGGGTTCCTGCCTCCATTTATTCTTCCTTGAAACTTTAAAAAATTTTAAGATATGCATTAATTCAGATGCATGTAATATGTGCTCATAAATTCAGGAGAGTGTCCCCTGCCTATACTGATTTACACTTAGATAAAAGCAAAATTAATTTTACAAAAAAATATTTCCAGTAAACGTGAACTTTTCAAAGATAGGTTAAGGGAAAAATAGGCATACTTCCAGTTAATATTTTTGTCTAATTTAATGTATTATAAAGTATGTTTTTTTATTTTTATTACTTCATTTTTTGATTGAGGTTATAATATAATTGCATCCTTTCTCCTTTCCCTTTCCTCCTTCAAATACATCCTCTGGTTTTCATTAATTGTTGCTACATGACTATATGTATATATAAGTGCATTTCTATTCATAACTATGACCTATTCAGTCTGCATGGTGTTTTTTGTACATATGTTTTCAGGGTTGATCTTGTGGAATTAGGTAACCACTTTGTGTGCTCTTCCCTGGGGAAGACCATTTCTCTCATTCTCAGTAATCCTTACCTACTTGTATTTCTATCTATAGTTTTGAGTCATCCTGGGCCTTGCCCTGTTGTTTATATTTTTGAGACCAGGTTTCAATATATCCAACATTGGTCTGGAAGTCGCTATGAGTCCATATTGGCCTAGAAGTCTCTGTCTTCCATCTCTGCCTCCTGACTACTGGTCTTAGAGTTCTGAGATTCCAAATTTTGTTGAATTTTCTTTTACTTTTCAATTTTTGTTACATTTATAAAAGACACTGACAGCCGGGTGGTGGTGGCGCACGCCTTTAATCCCAGCACTCGGGAGGCAGAGCCAGGCGGATCTCTGTGAGTTCGAGGCCAGCCTGGGCTACCAAGTGAGTTCCAGGAAAGGCGCAAAGCTACACAGAGAAACCCTGTCTCGAAAAACCAAAAAAAAAAAAAAGACACTGACTTTTTAACTAAGTGTATATAGTTATTTCCTCTCAACACATACTACTCACTTTGAAGAAAAGTTGTTGGATATGTTATACCATGCTATTGACTTCTGGGCTTGTTTCATTTATTTATTTTTGGTGGATGGTGGTGGTGCACACCTTTTCTTTCTTTTTTTTTTAAAGATTTATTTATTATGTATATGGCATGTATGACAGCAGGCCAGAAGAGGCACCAGATCTCATTACAGATGGCTGTGGGCCACCATGTGGTTGCTGGGAATTGAACTCAGGACTTATTTTGTGTGATGGTTGAGCTAACTGGGGATTTGTCTAGAGCATCAGAAGAAGTGACATCACTATGCTATGTGCCACAAGCAAGGTGAAAGAGGTTTTGCCTCTTTCTCTCTTCTCATTCATCACCAGAAACCACAGTAATAATCACAGGGTCTGCTGAGCTCCGATGGCCTTGTGACCCAAGGCCATGGGCATGTTGTACTGCATTTCTTTTGGCCCCAAGGAAAAATTCCTTGAAACATTACTGCTTGTCAATTGTTAATAATTTGCCCTTAGGTGCAGTAGAGTAGCAGTGAGTAAACACCTGGTGTTCTTACAGAAGGCCAAGGTTCAGTTCACAGAAGCATGTATATATAGAACCAGAGGTAATCTCAGGATCAAAATGTAATCATCTCTGTTTTCCCAATACAGGATATATAATGGGCTGGTCCCTGTGCTGGTTATCACAAATCCAGATATGATCAAGAATGTGCTAGTGAAAGAATTTTATTCTAGCTTCACAAATCGACAAGTAGGTATTCTTTCAAATATGTGATGATTATACAAACCAAACATGTTATATATAGGAATATGTATATGTATATAAATATGCATACATGTATTCGATAACAATTATTTCAACAACCAGGCATGAATAAGAAAAAGAGAAGAACGATGTATGTGGAAGTATTTGAAAGGGAGAAATATGCAATTACATTATAATCTCAAAAATAAAAAAATTAAAATGCCAATACTCATTTAAAAATTTTATTATGATCCCATATAATCTAGCAGTTAGGATTCCTGGTTTTTACTCAGGGGGCTTAGGTTGCACTCCAGGTATAGGAACACCTGTATCTTTCAAAAAAAATTAACCAGGCTATGTTGCTGCACACTTTTACTCACAACATTAAGGAGGCAGAGGCATATGGATCCCTTTGAATTTGAGCCTAACCTGGTCTACAAATCAAGTTCCAGAATAGCCAGAGATACACAGAGGAACTCTGTCTTAAAAAGCAAAAACAAAAAAAAGTATTATGAGATGTTGGAGATGCTGCCCAGTGTAGCTTAAGTTTTCCTGCCTGGCCCACAGTCAGGACAAATCTCTCTCACCTGCCAGTCCCACAGTCGCTCAGACCCGACCAAGTAAACACAGAGACTTATATTGGTTACAAACTGTATGGCCATGGCAGGCTTCTTGATAACTGTTCTTACAGCTTAAATTAATCCATTTCCATTAATCTATACCTTGCCACATGGCTCGTGGCTTACCGGCATCTTCACATGCTGTTTCTCATCATAGCGGCTGGCAGTGTCTCTCTGACTCAGCCTTCCACTTCCCAGCTTTATTCTCCTCCTTGTCCCACCTACACTTCCTACCTAGCCAATGGCCAATCAGTGTTTTATTTATTGACTAATTAGCAACACATTTGAACATCCCACAGCACTTCCCCCCCCCTTTTTTTTTTCAAAAAGGAAGATTTTAACCTTAACAAAGTAAAATTACATATAATTTGGGAATTTGGGCGTAGCTTCTCTTACTACTTCCTGCTGGAGGGGGGCGCTGTATCTTATGGGGACACAAAGAAAATTTTAGAATTATGGAATAGTCCATGAGGGTATATCGTCTGAGCCAGTTGCCTTCAAACCATTCTGGATGTTGGATCTGGGCCTTTGTGTCATCAGAGACCTTTCATGGGGTCTTGGCTGGTCAAACCTGATGTATCTTAATCTGGAACAAATTCATAGCCTTTGGTTTTCTGTGGGAACAAAAGCAGAGTCTCCTTTCCAAAGCAACACATCCTTACATCCAAATTTTGAAGTCAAGGTATCTTTAAAATATACATATTGGTTTAACTCAACATCTTTTACGATCAAATGTTTTTCTGTAGTTAAAAATTTCAAAGACAACACAATCCAGATTCTCTGTGTAATATTCATCTTCACGTGGCTTATTTTTTATATTAATTTTACTGTCTCTTTAAAGACTTTATTTTTTAAAACTATGTATTTGTTTATATAACTGTATATATCATCTTTTTTTCTCTTTCAAGCCTATGTATATTTTACACACATTGTAAACTATTACATCTGAATCTGTCTTATTGTGAATCTATTGCTTTAAACTGCAGCAGCTGTGGCTGCTGGCTCCGCCCACCTCAGCTTCCCAACATGGCCGTGGTACTTTACCGACAGCTCTGGGAGCTATCGTGGGTCTATGCTTTTATCCAAGCAGCATGTAGCCCAGAAACCTCTTTTTTTTTTTGTACTAGCAAAGGCTAAATCCACCATGCAGCTTAATGTGCCACTTGCAGAGGCCTCATTCCCGCCATACTGCAGGTCGTGCGTGCACGCTAGGAACCCACTAGTAGCTCAAACCGGCAGCTGCCACTCATTTGAGAGAGACAATTAGGAAGCTGTTTTTAGCTCTGTTTTAGAATCTTTTATCTCAGTTTTTAGGTGGAAACTCTTGCCCCCACGTTGGACACCATTTGTAGCTGGAGTTTTCCTGCCTGGACCACAGTCAGGACAAATCTCTCTCACCTGCCAGTCCCACAGTCGCTCAGACCCGACCAAGTAAACACAGAGACTTATATTGGTTACAAACTGTATTATCATGGCAGGCTTCTTGCTAACTGTTCTTACAGTTTAAATTAATCCATTTCCATTAATCTATACCTTGCCACGTGGCTCATGGCTACTGGTATCTTCACATGCTGTTTCTCATCATGGCGGCTGGCAGTGTCTCTCTGACTCAGCCTTCCACTTCCCAGCTTTATTCTCCTCCTTGTCCCGCCTATACTTCCTGCCTAGCCAATGGCCAATCAGTGTTTTATTTATTGACTAATTAGCAACACATTTGCCATATAGAACATCCCACAGCAGCCCAGTGTTAGATTAACCTGACCCAGAGTTCAGTCTCCAGTACTGAACAAACATTTTATTATGAAATTCTTATGGATTCACTTTAATTTGCCAACAATTTACAAAGTATGCTATGAGTCTTCATGCTGTTTTGCCCAGGTGGGGGCTTCAACCTTTCCCAAGCAGAAATTCTCAGCACTCAGAGATAAACAAAACACTTCTTTTATTTGTTTTCAACCATTGTTTAAGTGGCCCAAACTTGCTGTCTAAGTGGGTACTCATGGTGGTCACTTCTCAAGGAGGAAGAGCAGATGTGACCTTGGTCATCAGATGATGTGCAATCGGTGTCACAGACAGAAGTTAGTAGTTCATTTTAGCAGCTCTGCTGTCTCAGGGCAGAGACTGGCTGTTACTGTCTCCTTATACTCTTGTCACCTCATAGTCCCTAAGGAAGCTCGGTAATCATAAATAAGATTAAATTTGGTGTTTTCCTTTCTCCTTCAGTTTTTCCTAGGCAGTTTACTTATTTACTTTATTTATTTTATTTGGCAGTGTGTTTAAGCTTTATTAGTAAATGTCAGTGGTTGCATTCAAACTCAGTTTGGTCTGATGACAGAGCTAAGATAATTTATCCACATTTATATACCTCCTTGTATAAACAGCTTAGAATGATACTTTTATAACTTTTTGATTAAAATACAAATATATTATTTGTTTATTCCCACTTATCCCTCCCCTGTTCCCACCTCAATTTCCTTTGGATAATATAAAATACTGAATCCCTGTGTCATTCAAGCATCCATAGTGTTATTTATCATTCCCTCTTCCTCTCCTTCTGTATTTTCCTCCTTCTTCCTTCTCCAGTTAAAAGTCCCTCCCATTTTCCCCATTTCTCCTTCATATTACCTGTGTCCGGTTATTTCCCTCTTAGGGGTTCCCCTTGTCATAGCCCCATTTTAGCTTCCTCCACTCTGTGAACACTCTGTTGTATACACACATCTGGAAATTGAGGGCTAGGTACCAAAGGTGTGAAATAACATGGGGTATTTGTCTTTGTGGGTCTGGGTTATGTCATTCAATATAATATTTTCTAGTTCCACTCATTTACTGTATGGTTTCAATTTTCTTTACACCTAATTTGTATTCATTTTATACATATACTGCATTTTCATTATCTATTCACTATCTATTAGTTGAAGGATGTTTAGGTTGTTTCCATTTCCTGGTAATTGTTTACAGACTATCAATGAACATGTCTGCAAAACATTTGTGGAGTAGGATGTTGTCTTTTTGAAGAAATGACAAGAATTGGTATAGCTGAGTTATGTGGTAAATTTATTTCTAGTTTTTTGAAGAATTATTCACAATGATTTTCAGATTGCATTAGTTTGCTATCACACTACCAGTGAATTATGATTCCATTTTCTCTGTGTGCTCACCAGCATTTTGTTGTTGGCTTTCTTGATTTTAGCCATTCTGAGATTGGTAGGATGAATATCAAAGTTGTTCTAATTTTTATTTACCTAATTTCTATGGGTAATGAACAATCAATATATATTTCTTAGACATTTTTATTTGAGAATTTTGTTCAACTCCATCCCCCTCCACCTTTGAGACAGAATCTCTGTACATAGCCCTGGTTGTCCTAGAACTCACTATGTAGACCAGACTGTTCTTAAAATCAGAGAGGTCCATCTTCCTCTGAAGCTGGAGTGCTGCTACTAAATGTGTGAGACACTATGCCCTTCTTTCATATCTCATTTTGAAAATGAGTTGCTTGTTTTCTTGAGTCTTTGTTTTTGGGCACCTTATAGATTTAGACATTAAACCTTTATCAGATGTATAGCTGGTAAAGATTCTCACTTTGTAGTGTTCATCTTCACTCAATTGACTGCTTCTTCTTCTATGCAAAGCTTTTTAATTGTATAAGGCAATATTTGTCAATTTTTTACCTTAATTTCCAGACAAATGGAGTCCTCTTTATACCTGTATTTTTTAGTGTACTGCTTCAGTATTTTTCTTGAATATCTAGCATTTCAGATTTTACACTGAGGTCTTTGAACCATTTGTAGTTAGTTTTTTTTTTTTTTGTAAGGTGATCGATATGGGTCTAATTCATTGTTGAAAATGGGGATATCCTTGTTTCATAGCATATTTTTGAAGATTCTGTATTTTCTCCAGTGTGTATTTTTGGAATCTTTGTCAAATATTAGGTGGCTATAATCATGTGTACTCATGTTTGAGTCTTTTGTTTTTTTCCATATATGTGTGTGTGTGTGTGTACATATATATGTTTTTGGACCAGTAAGATACATTGTTTATTAATACTGCTGTAGAACATATTTTAAAATCTTGAATGATAATTATTCCTGCATTGTTCTTATTATTAAGGATTTATGTGGCTATCCAGAATCTTTTCTGATTCCATATTGATTTTAGGATTTTTTTTCTTGTTCTGTGAAGAATGTTGTGGTGATTTTCTTGCTGTTGCCTTGAATGTGTAAACTGCTTTTGGTAGAATTATCATAATTCATTATTATGGTCAGTTCCACCATTCCAGAATCAAAGGATGTCTTTCCGTCTTGTAATGTCTCAATCTCTTTTTTCTGAGATTTAAAGCTTTCACTGTAGAGTTCTTTCCTCTATTTCATTAGGTTCATTTCAAGGTCTATTACATACTATGAAGGTATTGTGAGTGGAAATGTGTTCGTGATATTCTTCTCAACCTGCTGGTGTACATAAAGGCTACTGATTTTTGTAAGCTAACTTTGTATCCTG